>NW_020664455.1:2243415-2278638 GCF_002925995.2 Terrapene triunguis | reverse complement strand
GCCTTTTTTTTTTTTGATGCTCCCCCTGTTCCCTCCACCTGGCTACGCCACTGCAGTGCTGGCTTTTGTGAATCCCATTCTTAGGCACCTAACACCCTCTGTGACTTGTGTAGGGAGCCTGGGCACCTAACGTGGGGCTGCAGCTTCCACTAGGCGGCAGGGGGCCTAAAAGTGAAGCACTGCAACACGGAATCTAGGTCCGCTGCGTGGATCTGGACCCTGCTCTTTGTGCACTTGCCACGATAATAAAACAAAGTGCTCTTTGTAGCTCTACTGATTCATGAATTGCTTCCAATCAGAAAGACCACGTGCCTTCAGCAGTCAAGTCTGTTCTGTCTGCATTCCAGCTCTTCTGCTACATCCAGTCTATTGAGTCAAATACTGTCCTAAGGTACATGGAAATTAGGCTGCTAACTTTCCCCCGTCAGCAGTTGTTTTTTTGCTTACTCCAAAATAGCTGTCCTGTTAGCCATGATCTCCCTTTAGTGAATCCCTGCCGACTGAGCTTAATGAGATCACAGCTCGTGTCCTTGGCTTGTCAGTGTTGAAGGCAAGCTGCTGCAGTCGTAGTTTTTAGGACATTGCTGGGTGGGTAGGACACATGATAAGGCTTGTCCCCAACATGACAGCCCGTCGACAAGCTCCTGAATGGAAAGGTGAGCGGTGGAGGGAGATTTGGAGCACAGGGCTGCAGGGGAAGGCATTTCATCATTGCAACTCGGCTGAAGCTGAAAGGGAAGCTTTTCAAGGTGCCTAATTCCAAATGACTGTCCATGGGAGTTAGGCACTGAACTCCCATTAGTGACTTTGCAACTCTTGCCCCTTAAAAACTTGACTTCTGAAAGTAAAGTTTTTTTGGGGGGGAGCATGAAGCTCAATGCACCTTGAGTATCTAGGCTCTGCTCCGTAACTTTCCCTTCCTTCCCCTCTCTACTGAACTGGGTTTGCCCCTTCCCAAAAATTGAGAATCACATTTCTCAAGTGTTCAGCACCAGCAGCTCTCCACAAAGTTCCACCTTCATTTAGGCAGGGAGGTAAAGGTCAGGAGTGAAATCTTGACGTCAAGGGCAAAACTTCTATTGACTTCAGTGGGGCCAGGATCTCTCTCTCTCTCTCTCACATTCACACACACACACACACACACACACACACACACACACACACACTCTCTCTCTCGCTCTCTCTCCCAGGCTTTCAAAAGAGGTATCCAGCATTGCCAGAAGCTCAGGCAAAGGTGGGCTCTGAACTTCCATGGATCTCAATGAAAGTTAGGAGCCTACCTTTGAGGATCTGGGCCTTAGCTCCCAGTCTACCAAATTCATTTGAAAATCTGGCCGTATTTTGCGGCCTAAATTGGAATGGGCCTGTTTTGAAAATCAGCAATTAGTTCTGAGCTCTTAGGAAAATTCTGGCCTTAATACATTAATTCCAGGACAAACCTTCTGCACAAAACAGCCATTTGTGTTTGGGGAGGGAGTGGGGGTGATGGGGTCTGGGTAGTTTCTTGAATTCTTTTGTGCTCAGAAACTTTGCAACATTCCGGTGACATTTCCTAAGTGATTTAAAAAAAAAAATCCTCCGTAAAGATGAGGATCATCAAATCGAAGTAATTTAGCAAAATGTGACAAGAAAGATTAGCCTAGCCTTGGTTGAAAATGATTTAAATAAAGCTATAAATCTTCTGGAACATGTTGTATCAGTTGGAAATTGCCATCTAGATTTTGGCGTGTTTAAAAAAAAAAAATCTACCTTTAAACTGGTGATACTGTGTGTGCGACCCAGTGGAGAACTTAATTTCCATGGAGGCAGAGAGGAGAAATCTGCGGTTGGGAGAAATGAGTGCCTTCTCCGGAGCAGTCTGGCAGAAGTGTCGGGCTGAGAGGTGTGGTTGGCCAGTGTCAACTGCTCCTGGTGGCTTCTGTTCCCCTCTCACAAACACCTGGGAATTCAGCAGATCAGAATTAATTTAGCCACCTCGCTCTCAATAATGTTACGTGGGACGGGATGCCAGAGGAAAGCAGCGATTCCCTTCCCCCACCACCCCAGGACAGAATGGGAAGGAAATTGCAAGTGCAAACACCAACATTTCCCACCTCCAGCTGGGAATAGGCTGTGTAGGGTATGACCATATAAACCCCAGGGCCATTAACATTCAAGCCCACACTGTGCATTTCTCTGGAAGGTCCAGACTTTTTGACTCTTGTGCTTATACACCCCACACGAGCCAGGCGTCGCGTCTCTTGCTACTAGCGCAGTGTTTTGGCCCATCCTGGCATGGCTTCGAAAGGGAGGGTGAATGAGAGAGCACGTTTCTGGAGTCAGCAGCTGCTCTGCTCCTTGCGGAGGCAGGAGAAGGCCACCCAGGCCTGCCAAAAGCCAGCGAGAAATGGGGCATTGGCAAGGCCTAGGCTGTGAGTGTAAAACCTCCCAGCTTTTAATCAAAAGGAGAGGTGGGCAGACAGATCAGCTGGCTCTGTTGACAGCAAGAGATTGCTTTGCTGAATGTCTCTTGTTCGTGCCAAGTCAATGGACATGCAAAGTGCCAGGCCAAGACGCTGCTCTGTAAAGTTACAATGATGATGCAGATTTCTCCTTTATCTGCAACTGATTCCTACTGGCTATTAGCACTTTTCCAGAACTTAGCACAAAATGCCAGGGTGCCTTGAATCCCGGGTGCAGACTGGGCCTGGGTGGGTGCCACAGACAGGTAGGGAAGAGAGGACTCCTCCGCACCAGGTTGTCAAAGAGCAGTTGCAGCATCCTCTGTGATGCCAACGCTGCCATCCTTTTGCTGTGGAATGGCCAGTGGACCTGTATAGTGCCAGGTCCCTGGCCCTGCTGCCAACTTTCCCTGAGGCCAAGTGGCAGATATGGCAATTTCCTACAATGGGACTGTATTACATTTCTGTATCGTTGTGGGCCGGGGACTGTATATAATTCCATGGAGGGCAGGTGACCACAGCTCCTGCAGGAACGAAGAGAGAGAGAGTGTGTGTGTGTGTGTGTGTGTGTGTGTGTCCCCATTGGACAAGTTCACACAGGTTGTATCCAGGAGCGGCGCCAGGGTTTTTGGCGCCCTACGCGGGATCCTTCCACACTCCCGGTCTTCGGGGCACTTCGGCGGCGGGTCCTGGAGCAAATGAAGGACCCGCCGCAGAATTGCCGCCGAAGACCCGGAGCACGGAAGGACCCCCCCGACCACCGAATTGCCACCCCCCCAAATCCTGGCATCCTAGGCAACCGCTTAGGTCACCTAAATGGAAGCGCCGGCCCTGGTTGTATCACCTCCAGAGAGAGATACCTCCTCCTGGGGCGGCTCACCTGTACTAGTTCAAACCGGATTCTCCAGAGGCCAACAGACTTGTGGATAAATAGCCAGCATTTAAACAGACACAGGTCCTGCTTTCTGATCCAGCAAATGGACCTTTTGTCCAAGGGCCGGGGAACCCCAAATCCTTAAGGAAGGGTTGGAAGCGCTGATACCTGCCGGGGCTCGGAGGGGGGGAGCCGATCGCTCATCAGTTTTCTAGCATGCGTGTAGGTTCTTTTGTTTGTTCTAATATGATTTCTCTGTAATGCTTTCACCTTAAGAATAAAATCTGCTTGCTTACAAAAGGCGACGTGGTAACTTACAACGGTGGGCACGTATGCTGTCCATAAGCCTGCGAAGAGAAAGCTAAGTGCAAATGCTGGCCCGGTTTGCTAGTGTTGCTTGCTGGGAATAGTGCAGTGTAGACAAGGAGCTGTGCAGCTTGGAAAAGTCCAGCTCCGGAGGGAGAGACAGAGACACTCAGGTCTCTGCCCAAGAGAGGTGATGGTGGGGGAGCCGGGACCCTAGAGTGGGCGCCTTTGCTGGACCATGGGGAATACAGGTGAAGTTGCCCTGAACTGTGACACCTAGGCTGCAACTTTATAATCTGCTTTGCATAAGGGACAGCGCATGGAGTGAGTGGATTGTGTTTCAGGCAGTCCCACTTCCTCCCTCATGCTTTCCCCTTGCTCTGGTGGAGGAGTGCACATAGCCAGCAAGAAAGAGGGGGAGGCCAGGGTGGGCCCCACTCCCTCCACCCCCATCACAGCAGGGCATATTGCTGCTGGAGTCACAATCCATGCAGGGGATTGAGGGACATTCTCTCCTGCACGCCCAAATAAGGGCTGGAACAATCTAACCCTGAATGAACATGATGTTGTCAAGGTCTGTCTTGGCCCAGTGCCCTGGGTGTGGGAGGAGTTGAAGGTCCTGTCTCTGCCATGCCCTAGCCTGTTGTTGTTCCTTCCGTTGGTTGGTCCTTTGCTGTAACCTTGAACTTCTGGGCCTTTGTGCCTAGGATTTGGGCTTGGTTCCTTTGATGGTGTTTCACTGTGAAACGTCATTCCATAGCAGCAGGAGTGAGGTTCTGAATACTGCCGTTGTCGCTTTGCATCTCTATGGCAAGCCGGCTGTTTGTGTTTACTGGCCCTGCCTGCAACTTCAACACATACATCTTTTGGGCCCCCAATCCAGCTCTCTACCTGTACTGATCATGCAATTTCCCAAAGCGAGGAGCCTTCACACAGAGAGGTGTGCTAATCTCCAAAAGATTAAAATGGCACCAGCCAACGGAAAATACAAGAACTGTTGGAAAAAAGCAACACAGATTTTTGTGAGGTCAAACCCTCCCCGTTCTAATCACAGCTCCCGTTTCCAGCCGCGTCACCAACACTGGTCTTGTTCTATGAACTGACAGCTCTTTAAATTGCTTTCCCTGTTTGTTTTGCATCGCTGCATCCAGCTGGCTAGCCTGACGTGGTGGACTAGACACAGCAAAGCTCCCACAATTGACCTGGTGAGCTACAAGAGCGAGTCGGCGGAGGTAAATCCTTCAGTGGGCGAGAGTGATGGGGATGAGCCGACCTGGGAGAACACGGATTCAGGGAGCAAAGAACGTGGAGGTAGGTTAGCTGGGTCTTCCAAATATGTGCATGTAGGGGACCTGGTCCACCAGCATCCTTCCAATGACTTCAATGGCATCCGGCCCATGGATCTAACACGTTTGTGGAGGTGACAGCTACATGCTAAATTAATTTATCTTTGACCACTGCACCTGCACTCTGCCTGCTACCCCGTCCCCCCTCGGGTTTAGTCTAACATTCCAACCCTCTGTATAGTTCCAGAGAGCGTCCATGTAAAACCAAAAAACAAACCAACTTTCCAGAGAAATGGTTCCTCCTTCTCCCCCTAAATGTGGAATTTCCTTCTCCCACATGGCCCCGGCCTCAGAGCCCAGGTTCAGCAACAGCATTTTTAGACTTTAAAATGTATCCCAGCTTTAACTGCCTACATCGGCCAGGCCAGCTGGATGCAGAAACGTCCCAGCAGATCCTGAGATATACCAGTGGTGGGAGCCAGATAAGCACCTAGATAGACCAACCAAGCACCTGCTTTTAAGTCCTAGAGGGCCTGCGATATGGACTTTAAAGTCAGGACATTCTTAGATGCAGACAACCTATTTTAGGTAATTTGTTGCAGTTTTTGGGGTGCCGGGACTTGGGGCACCAGGCTTCATCTGTGGGGTCACGTGGCCCCCCTGAAATAGCTCGTGTTCCCCCCCTAGTTGAGAACTGCTGATCTAGACCATCCCAGACAGGTGTTTGTCTAACTTGCTGTTAAAAGCTTCCAATGATAGAGATTCCACAAGGTAATTTGTTTCAGTGCTTAACCAACTATTTAGCTTAAATAGCTCTTCACCCTCCCTAGTATTTACAGACAGTAATCATAGTCCCTTTCAGTCTTCTTTTTGCCAGGCTATAAAAGCCAAGCTTTTTCAGTCCCTTCTCATAAGATAGGTCCTCCATTCCCCGATCATCCTAGTAGCTCTTCTCTGCACCTGTGGCAGTTTGAATTAGTCTTTCTTGAACGTGGGTGACCAGTATGGTGCGCAACATTCCAAATGAGGTCTTACCAGTGCCTTGTACAATGGCATTAACACTGCCCTGTCTCTACTGGAAATGCCTCACCTGGTACATCCTAGGATCGCATTGGTCTTTTTTTGCACCTGCATCGCATTAGTGGCTCATAGTCAACCTGTGATCAACCCCTATACCCAGGTCTGTCTTCTCCTCTATCACTTCCACTGATGAGCCCCTAGTTTATATCAGAGATTCTTATTAGCCCCTAACTTTGCACTTTGTACTATTGAATTTCATCCCGTTTCTGTTACTCAAGTCTTCGATGTCATCCTGATCTTCCTGTCTCATATTCCGATCCTCGCTGTGTTGACAAGGCCTCCCAACTGTATCAGCAAATTCCATTAGCACACTTCTAATTATTAGTTTATTAGAAAGAAAATAGCCCCCGGCCCCTTCTCAGCATGGTCAGAGGTTTCCTTTGGAAAACCATCCAAAATTTCAGGTGCACGGTTTTGAACCTAACCCTCCTGAGTCCACAAATCTGGAGAGCTCGCAAGATGGGAACGCTCTCGTGAGATTTTCTACATTTCCTTAGTCTAGACTGGCCGTGCTTGAATTCATTCTCATCACAGCCTCAGAATGAAGAGGTGAGAAACAACAACAAAAGTTCTCCTCCATTTTTTTTGAAATGGAGGCCGTTGGGATTCAAGTTTAGTGTAGCTGTTCCGGGTGCTAATGTTGTTTCTTATCAATTCTTCTTATACCTGACCCAACTCATCTTTTTATAGCCTGACGTCTTTGTAATTTGGTAATTAGCAATGATGGGAAAGGAAATGCAGAACAGCTTATACAACAGTTTAATGAGGTTTTGGTAACCTGTTTTTTCAAGCTTTTATGACATGCTACCTTTCAAAGCGTGGAAGGAACAGCCAGTGACAATTAAAAGGCATAATTCACACAGCGCTTCACTCCTGATAAACAAGCCATGAGTTCTGTGTCGGAGACATACAAGTTTTGTGGAGCTTGGTGGAAGCTGGGCGGTGGAGAAATAAGAAGGGTTTTTATTCATTAAACAACAAATGCTTCATATGTCAATCGACTGGGACGATTTAACCTCTTTGGAGGACAGATTTTCTTTGTCTTTTTTAGTTACATTTTAAGAATGCCTGGGCAAAGTAAGGCAGGTTGGATTTGTGGCCTGAGTGCAGGGCTGGGATCCAGGAACATCTCAATCCGAATTGTAGCTGGGCCACTGATTTAGGACAACTATTTTCCAAAGTGACCACTGGTTTTGGGTGCTCACATTGAGATTCATTATGCCTGATTGTCCAAGTAGCTGAGTGTCTGTAGACCAGATTCTGGGAGATATGGACACACGGAGCTTCTGGAAATGGTTCAAGCGGCGCATCCAAAATCGTAGGTGTGGAAAATCAGCAGCCACTTTGGCAAATCACCTAACCTCTTTGCAGCTCAGTTTCTGTACAACGTTATACTCACTTGGCTACCTCCAGCCAGGAGCAAGGACTGATTCATGCTTGCCCAGCACTTGGAACATATCAAGTGCTACTAATGTAACGTGCTATTTTAACTGTTCTTTCATCTGGGTTTCAGCTAGCTTAGTTGTGCTTTGAGGGTGGACTGGGCCGTGCTGGTTAACCAGCTTACCCGTTCACTTCCTCTGCAGCACTAACAAGGAGGTCTGGCTTTTGCTCTGGGCTCTTAGAAGAGAGCAACTTTTTAACCACAGTCATGGTCATTATTGGACTATTAATTCCTCTGGTTGCGGTGAATCCTTTCATGCAGGGCCAGGGGTGCCGGAATGTCCCTAAAAGTGTGGGGGGGGGGTCCATGGGCACCTAAACTGTGGCCCCACCCCCTTATGCTGCCCCTACCCCCCTGGGTCCCCACCCTCACGTTGCCCCTTCCATAGAGGCCCCGCCTTCGCACCACCCCTTCCCTCAAGGCCCCGCCCTCACACTGCCCCTTCCCCCTGAGGCCGCACCCTTGTGCCACCCATCCCCCCAAGACTCCGCCCTCTTTCAGCCTCTTTCTCCCGAGGCCTCGCCCTCACACTGCCCCTTCCCCCGGAGGCCCCACCCTTGCACCACCCTTTCCCCCAAAACCCTGCCCTCTTGCAGCCTCTTTCTCTTGAGGCCCCACCCTCACACTGCCCCTTCCTCCAGAGCTCACACCACCCATTCCCCTGAGGCCCCACTCTCACGCCGCCCCAAGCCCCCGCCCTCATGCTGCCCATTCCCCCCAAACTCCGCCCTCGCGCCGCCACTTCTCCCCAAGACCGGCCCCCCGCTCCTCTCCACCCCCTCCCCCTGTCACTCGCATTTACGGCCAGTAAAGAGTGGGAGGGCATAGCCCCTGCACAGAGCCATTCCTGAGCTGCAGCCATTGGTTCCTGGATCTATCATCAGCTGAGAGGGTGACTGTTCCCTTCCACTGAGGATGTGGCTCAGGGGGGCTGGTTTTCACCCCGTACGCCTCAAGCAGTAGTGCTGCATGGGAGATGTGCAGACAGGTGACACGGTGTATTTAGGGCGTGGGACAGAGGTGAGGCGAGTGGAATACCCCAGCATTTAGAATATGGGACTAATTCCCCCTCTCTATATGTATTTCCTGCAGCAGCGAGCCCTCCTTGCTGGAAGAAGTTATACTTCTGGTTCTGCGGGATCTCCAGCAGCCCAGGACCCACACTGACCAAGGAAGAGAAAGCAGTCCTGGAAAGGAAACTCACCAGCATTGTGGAAAAGCCCCTATCAAAGACTCTTTGCAACATTAATGCTATAATCCTGCTAGCTATTAACGTCTTTCTGTGGGGTTACTTTGGCTGAAGATGGGGCTGCAGAGACGTCAAGCAGGTCAGGGCCACATTGTTCTAGGGGCCGTGAATACAGTAAATGGAATTCCCTGCCCCAGAGAGTTCACAATCTAGAAGACCAAACCTAGCGGGCAGGGATATTGTATTTACCAGAGAGGGTTTTTATCAGGTAAAATCATGGTTTTTTGTCACCTAGGGAAAAATTAGTTGGGCCCAGTTTATGATATTTTCTATTTTTAAAATTGTTTTATTATCACACACATCACACTTAGTCGTAGTTACATATTCAAATTGCATGACAGAGTCAAATCAGGCACTAGATTAGGAGATTAATGTAGGGTTGTATAAATAAACAAGTACAATTGCAGTGAGCGTAATACTAATATATGTAATTCTAATAGGGTCAGAATGTCTGTAAACAACTTAGTTTGGTATTTTCTCCAGGAAGTTATACAGGCCATGACGCCTTTCAGTTTTCAACATTATATAACCCAAAGTCAAAAACATTCAGTGACAGTAACGCAGAGTTGTAGCCATGAAGCATTAAGCAATCCGCAGCATGCTGCGCTGTGGACAACCTGAACCTGTTTCTCAGTTTTGAATGGATGTATCCAAAGTCTGAAAAGATTCATGCTATGCTTGCTGAACTTGCTGGACACTGATGGACTTCCACCACCAGTTCTGTGAAGTCAGAGGGAATCTCGGCCGTTTTCAGATTTTTTCCACCATGTGAAAATGGAAACTTTTTCCTTGATAGCGGATGAAAAACGTCAATTTTGGTTCCAGTGCATCTTCTGTGTTAAATGCAAGTAAATATGGCAGTAAGGCGGGATTTTTGCTCAGCAGCGACTGCTTGCAATTTCTTCTTGTTCCAATGACACATTTCTTGCCTGCGTATTTTGGATGAAGGAGGTCGGCCAACATTTGTAATTGCCTCATGAAATCTCTTCGGTACGTCTGCTTTATGTGGGGCAAGATCTTCATTTATCAGTAAATCCAACCGTCCGCCTCATGCACCATGAGTCCTTTTGAGATTATGTCAAGTGCCACAGAAACTGAATTGAATCGACTGATCAAGTTATTTGCTTCTCGGTAAATTCTTTGATTATTAATTACACTGACCACTCTATCTTTAAATTCTGCCTCTTGATCACTCGTAATCCTGAGATAATGTGGCCAATTTTTGAACATCTGTTTCCAGGCATGTAGTTTGACTGTTCCATTGCGTGTTACCAGGGATTTGGGGGGTTACAGAACTTGACAGGCTTTTAACTAGGCTCCAGGTGATTACGAAAATACTTTTGTAAATCGACCACACGTTTCATCAAAGCACTCGGTGTAAGGGCTTGTCCAACTAGATTGAGCCAATGTGATGCACATCCCTACGCAGCCAAAGTGTGGTTATCGTGTGCCAAATCGCTGCCCATACTTGGCATTTTTTTCTCATTGTCTGCCGAGTAGCGCTTAACACAACCATGCCGTTCATTGCTAATGCCTTGGCTTCTCTTGTCAGTGTAGCACAATCCTTTCCAGTCTTCTTATTGCTTCTAGTATCAACTGCTGATACAGAAACCACAGTCAGCTCTCAGTGGGACAATGTGCATGTTACGCCAGCCATCTTGTATTCATGGAACTGCGTTTCCATATCATTTGTTGTGTGCCTCCACCTTTAAGCCATCAGTAACTGCATCTAACCGTTTACCTGCTTTCGACTGGGTGCTTTGTAGCCTGGCCTTAAGCAGCTGATCAGTGCTTGAAAAAAATTGGATGTTCAGTAACTGAAAAGGGAATATTACAGCCATAAAACAGTTCTGCAGTTTTCAGGGCTACCTTTTGTTTCAGTTCTGGCGGTTTTTTGTGTGTGCCAAACACAGGCATGTATGATTGAAAAACCATGACACTTCCTCCTCATTGTCTTTGGCTGATGTGGAGCTGCCTTTCTCTTGCTGCTCTTGGCAATGGCAATGCAGTATTATCAGTACCTTCTGTGGTTAGATGTTGATAGATGTTTGGCTGTGTGTATGTGGTCCCTCTGAGTGCCGCCCCAGCCCTGCGCAGACAACTGGCACAGCAGACCTTGAGCAAAGCGCCCAATGACCACAAGATCCGTTAAGGGATGAAGGCACCCAGCCAGGTTTATTGTCAATGAAGCACAGTACTAGTATCCCGCAGACTCTACTAGACCACTAATACATGTATGCCTGTAACAATGGACCAGCTCAGTGAATGGCGGGCCTTTCCATTCCTGTGCCAGACAAAAATATGCCCTCTGAGATACATCTTTATACCCTGATACAAACAAGTTATATACTGCCCTTCTGGCATAGTTAGTTACTGCCCCCGACATGGCAGTTTTTACCCATTACCTTGTACATGTTGGTTCAATCAAAACATCTCTATTACATACTGTCATCCTGACCTTATCTTTTGGGAGGGGTCAGTGTGTGCCTGTTATCCTTGGGGAATGTTTTTGTACCATCCTTGATATCGGGATGTTCTGGTACCACTTGATATCGGGATGTGTTTGCATGAGTACGCTGTGACTAGCACTTCTTAGGAATGTGTATTTCTACATGATCAGCCCTGTTCTTGCCCGATTCTGAGAGCAGGTCCTGCCTCATACCAGGCCTTATGTCTCAGGCTCTCTTCCTACGACACTTTCATCCTCAGAGTCTGATTCGAATACTCATCTATATTGTTGGGGCAATGAATGTGTCAGGCCTGATGTGAGTTACAGTATGGGGGGCCCTCAGCCAGCTGGTATCCGGGGAGGAGGGTCACACTCTTGTCTGGGGCTGCGTCGTTATTTAATTACCAACACGTCCTATTGGAAATAATGGTGCTTTAAAAATTAAGAGGGTTTTTAGAGGGTCTGTTTCCTGCTGCTGTCAGCACTGGGCTGGTGAATGAAGCGACTTATCCGGCCTCCCAGCTAACCACTCTGCAACCAGTGTGATGTAACCAGACTCAGGGCCAGATCCTCAGCCAGACAGTCTCCTGGGCTGCCTTGCTTCTCACAGACAGGTGGGCTAGGGCCTGTGCGTTTCATATTATAATGAGCATATTTAGCTGCAGCGGGTGAGCCAGTGTGCAATGCTTGCTCTGTGGAATGGGCACGTAGGGGCTTTGGGCACCTGCGCAGTCAGAATTCCCACTGGGGAATCAGGACCAGCCGCTCTGGGACTCATCTAGCATTGTGATGGCCTCCTAGCATCTGAGTGCCAGGGCTCTCTGTGTTACGGCAGTGAGGGCCAGGGACGCTGCCACTGGTGCCAATAAGCCCGTGCCATCCCACTCAGTCTTAGTAGGAGCTGGATGGAACATGCCATGCTTACAAGTGTCAGCATTGCCGTGCAATGGTGTGTTTTCTTTTCCTACCTTATCTGGTTTCTATGGGGCTGGTACATAGAGTACTGGCCCTAGCATGAGCTCCGACAAAGGCAAGGTCACATGGCCGTGATTCAGATATGACCACATAAGGCGTCAACGATGAACGGAGAAAGACTTGTGCAATTTAAGAGAGCGTGTGACAGGTTTGTAAAAGGCAGTTCCCAAGCACGTCTTTCACCGGTGTCAGGATTATTAGGCGGGAATAAATACAATGGGGAAGCAATAGAGCGTCTCAGACTCACCACCAGCCCCGGTGACATTCCGACAGGGAGGAGTTCGGCCTCTCAGAACATTGTATGTCCAAGAAAGTAGAGATGCTTTTGTGCTGTGACAGATGAAGACATACGAGCGCTTACACTTCTGGGGCAGACATTGGTGGGAGCTTTTTGTGCTCTACACGTCGGGGCTAGCACACAGGACAGTGGGTTTGTGAATACTGAGAGCTGAGATATTTTTACCTAGGTGCCGGTAGCTCAGCGGGTGCAAATTGGTAAAGCTCCTCTCCCATCAAAGGCGCTATGTGGATTTACACCAGTCATGGATCGGGCCCAAGCAGTTGTGGTTTTTCAGAATGGGGCCCGGCTGAAGCCTGTGGGTGCTTCAGAAACACTTTAACAGAGAACGGCTCCAGGTTAGAGAATAATACAATTGGACCTTTGTATGTAACATGTTCAGGTGGCATAGGAAAGGGGGAATGGCGAAAAAGGAGAGATGAAAAAGACACACAGATCCACCCACGAATGGGTAAAGCTGTTATCTTCCACGCCAGCATTCCTCACAGAATAACTTGTCTGCATTGCAAGGCCTCGTACATCCTTGTTGCTCAGTGCCTGTGATAAATGGCAATAGCCTAACAAGACTGCATTGCATTCAGAATTGTAATTGATATACAAGTCCATTGGCAGCAGACATTATTAATGATGCCAATGCGTATTTTCTTATTTATCGTCCCGCCTAGGCTTGTGTCTATCAGCAAAGGATTATCATTCATTTTCCTGACAAATCTATCAAGATCATTCATGATTGTTCAGCAAAGGAGCGTCTTTTAAACAAAGATTAATGACTTGGCGGTTTGGCTGGCTGGCTGAGCAAAAGGAAATGAAATTAACAATGAACCCTACAAACATGTCACCACTTTAATTTACCAGAAAATATTTTAAAATGGTATTTAAAAATGTACGCTATGATAGGCACATTTTTTTTTTTATTATTATAAAAAAAGGAAACTCCATAAATTTTAAGGGGCTGGACAGCAAGTTAGCAAACATGGAGCCATCTTTACTGTAGTTCTTTGCCTAGATTTTCTAAGAGAAAGAAAGATCTCCTCAGATGGGTCTCCCCTCAAGTCAAGATTGTCTACACGGACAATCTTACGAACAACCTTGGGATGAACTCTGGCAAGGGGGTGACAAATGAGGATCAAAAAAGCATTTAACGAAGCCAACCAGAGCCAATACTGAGCTCAAAGCCCGTTGCCTCACTCGGGTGCCACAAAGGAGCCAGCATCCGGCTGTAAGTGGCCATCAGAAAATTCCCTAGAGGAACAGCATGCTGGCGTGAAGCCGGTGGAGGCATCAGGATCATGGCAGGAAAGGGAGGGACAAGGTGGGGGAGAGAGGGGCTGTGGCAAGCAGAATCCCATCACGGCTATCCTCCAATGGCCTACTAGAGGCTCGACAACAGAAGGAAGTACAATGCAGCTGGATTAGTGTTTTCATTTTCCTTTCCTCCACATTCTCTTTTATAGTGCTGAGATGAAAGGTTAAAAAACTTCGGTCAGCCAATTCGCATGAGGCCGGCTCCTGCAAACACACATGCTTCAGTTCCCACTGAAGAGGATTACTTATATGCTTGAATGCTAAACACATACATGTGGGACTTTTTTTTTTTTAATGGTGCCCAAGTAAGGACTCTATGATTTGGGTCATAAAAGACCCACATGACCAATCAAACCAAATGTTTCCTGGCTTACAGGAATCCAGTTCCTCTTTGATGTCATCACAAAATGGCTGCGCATTAGCAGCTCCCATGGGAACATGAGCATATGCAACTAATACTATTTTGCACTTATGTGGTGCTTTACCTCTCCAAATCACTGTACCAACATTACAGCTAAGGCATAGGGTTGCCAACTTGGTAATATTTAAAAACCGGACACTCCAGCAGGGCTGCTGGAACCTCCCCTGCTCCATCTCTTCCCCCTGAGGCCCCACTCCTGCCCCGCCTATCCCCCCCAAAGTCCATCCCGTGCCCCACCTCTTCCCCGAGACCCCACTCCTGTCCCACCTATCCCCCCCAAAGCCCCTCCCCTGCCCCACCACCAGGGCCAGCTCCAGGTACCAGCGTAGGAAGCAGGTGCTTGGGGCGGCCAATTCAAAGGGGCGCCACTCCATCCGGTAACTGGGCAGCACGTCCGGGTCTTCGGCGGCAGGTCCCTCATTCCCTCTCTTCCTCTTTGAGCTGCCACCAAATTGCCGCCGAAGAGGAAGAGAGGGAGGCACTGCCGCCGAAGTGCTGCCGCTCGTCTTTCTTTTTTTTTTTTTTTGCTGTTTAGGGCAGCAGAAAAGCTGGAGCCGGCCCTGCCCACTGCCTCCCCCAAGCCCCTGCCTCTGCCCCAGCCCCACTGCTTTGCCAGAGGCCCTGTCCCAAGCCACTCCTCTTCCTCCCTCTCTCTCTCCCTTTGCTCACTACTTTTCCCCTACCCCCCCGCCCAAGTCAGGAGGGACTTGCCTGCAGAGCCAGGCCTGGGAGCTGAAGCCACCCAGCATAGGTAGAAGATGGCCCCAGCTGAGTAGGGGTTGGCACGGGTGACGACCCCGGCGCCTCCCGGCTGCCCCCACCTGCAGTAACCGGACTTTGGGTAGCTGGTCAGTAGAGCTGACCGGGCAGGGCCCCTTTTTGAGCGGACTTTCCAGTCGAAAACCAGGCACCCGGCCACCCTACTAAGACAGCCAGGGGATCTGACTAGTAAAGGGAGAGGTGAGAAGATGCAGGGCAGATACATACACTACTAAGAGCCCTTGAGCCTGCAGTCTAGCCAAGGCAGCCAACGGGTGGTAAAGGAAGCAGCGAGTGAAGACAGTCAGCTGGGAAGAGACCTGGTGTTTTTCCCAGTCAGTGCCCCACCCACCAGGCTCCACTGCCCCCGCCAGCAGCAAGCCCTCCAAACAAAAACTCTGCATGCTTTGGCCCCAGTGTAAAAGCTCCTGCCCAGGAGATTAGATGCTTGAGAGCCAGACAAGCACAGTGGGAGACTCTGATCTGCTGTGGCTTTCTCTGTTGGGACCCACTGAAGTTAATAGCGAAACACCTGCTGGCATGTGCGCTGAGAATATCACACCCTGGGGCGATCTCGCTCTTCCTCGCATGCATTCGTTTTTAGGATTTGGGCGGTGGGGGCTGTCTGTGGGTTTTGGTTCATGCCGGAGGAGGTGGGTGCTTTTGCTTTGCTAGTCAGTTGGTAACACTCTGATAACTGATGTGGATTAGAGAAGGGTTTTACAACCACTCTGCTCTTCCAAGCGGGAAGCCGGCCCGCACTGGGCTAGCTGAGATGGGGAGTCCCAGGGGATGGGGCGGCTGAGACCACCTGGGTTTGTTTATGTGCATGACCCAAGACAATTAAGGCGAGATGTGAGGATGGCCATCTGGATCTCTTTGGCCTTTGAGGGGGGAGGTGCATGCTGCCGCAGGCAACTGTGTCCATGGGCCTTTTCCCTGCCAACGCAGGCTTGCCCTCGGTAGATCAGTTGCCCAGCTCTGCCTAGACTTCAGGGTCCCAGCAATGGGGCTTTCACCACTGCCCGTCTAACAGCTCTTCATGGCAGGAAGTTTTTCCTGATTCTGCACCTGCCCTTTCCTTCTCCTCGTGCCTGCGTCTCAGTCACACAAGGACCTGAGTAACTTTACTCACACACGTAGTCCGCTGTGCCTGTGTCTTCAGGATTGGGCCCTTAAGTTAACCCTCTTACTAGCTTTACCGATGCTCCATCCTTGCTGTCCCTGCCCTGAAGGAAGGCAGGGAACCGCTTTCATCCTCGCCGGGGAAAGCAAACTCTTTGGCACTGGCCCGCGTTTTCCTGTGCTAGCGCCTCAGGGGTTTGGTTAAAACAATTGTGTGTTATGTATGGGTAAGTGTCTCTCATCCAGAAAATAATAAAAATCCAGCCTTCCTGGTGGGTATGCACCTTAGCTCACTGAGCCGCCCGGTTAGCAGCACTGTTGTAAACCCAAGGCAAAAAAAATAGGGTTGGTTTTTTTTGCTGACCTCCCGCTGCTGCAGTTGCAAAGTGATTACATGGTCGCCAGAGGCGTTCGGCATGTGTTTTGCTGTAGCGCAGAGGGGCAGCTGGCTGGCGTTTAACCAGCCATTTCATCTCTACAGCACTAAGCGTACGCTTTCATCTTCAGGGGAGATTTGAAAAAACACCAACCCATCCTTGCCCGTCTACAGAACCAAAAAGAAAAGCTGATCTGGACCCACCAGCAGAGGGCCAGTCCTGGATGTGGCTGCAACCGCAGCGAGCCAAGAGGAGAAAAAAAGACCAGCAATCACTTGTGTTAGTTACTGCGGTATTTTAACCTGGCAGGCTGAAAATGACAGAGCAGCACGTCAGGTGCAGAGTTAAGGGTGACTTAACTGTGCACCAGTTATACAGCTAAATAATTGAGCTGCTTGAAAAATTAACCTGAATGCTGCCTTACATTTAACTACAATGTCCGGGCAAGGTTTTTGCACCCGTGAGTTACTGATATGTAGTATCAGCAGTTGAGCAAAGCTGTTGGCCAGGAACAATATTTAGCTATTACTCGGCGCATTTAGCCATAGAGTTTACTGCCAGAAAGTACCATTATGATCATCTAGTCTGGTGCGTCTCAAGCTTTTTGTGTTGGCAACCCTCTTTAGACTGAAAAAAAATGCCCCCCCCTAAAAAAATTGCAACCCCCTACCTTACACTCGGGGTTTCAGCCCCGCACTCCCACAGGGCTGAGAGTCTGTGGGGTTTAGACCTCCCCACAGGGCTGAAACGAGTAAATTAGCTTCACGTGGCCCCCTGGGGCGAGGGGGCCCAGGCAATTCCCCTGCTTCCTACCCCTAACTCCAGCCCTGCTTGCAACCCCCCCCCCCAACCCCTCCCCCCCCCCCCCTTGGTCAGTCCCCCCCCCCCCCCCTCCCAGGTTGACAAACACTGATCTAGTTCAACGTCCTGCACAGGTACCTCAGAGAATTTTAACCAATAATTCCTGCATTAAGACCGTCTGCTTGAACTACAGATGTTACAGATTTGCACACTATCCAATCTTGATTTAAAGCCCACCAGGTATGGAGAGGCTGTAACATCCCTAGGTAAGGTAAGTTGTTCCAATGGTTAATTACCCTCCCAGCTGAAACTTTGTGCCTTATATCTAGTCTGAATTTCTCTCACTGCCACGTCCAATGGCTGGATCTCATTATGCTTTTTCTGCTATATCAAAGAGCCATCTATGCTCAGAAAAGATCTCAAAGCATTTCATAATGCGAGAAACATTTTACAAACGGGGAACTGAGGCAGAGGGACGTGACGTGACCCAAGCAAGCACAACGCTAGCCACAAATAGAAAGCGGGGCTCCTGACCGTCCCCTAGCCATTGGCCCAGGGCAGGGCTCTGGTAAGGAACGTATGACACAATGAAGGGTAATCATATATTCTTTTGGGATGACAACCGGTCCCAGTTAATCTCCGCCAATATGTCAAGTGGATTACGGTGTCTACCGATTGCTTGTGTCTCGTTTAACCACACAGTTCCGAGTTAGAGCTACAGCAGCCAAGTTCAGGGTGTCTGGTGAAAGGGATTGGCGGCGAGGGTGGATTTATGTTTAAGGCGAGAGTTTTGGTGACGGGTTTTCTTCTAGGCTGTATCTACACTTGGAGCTGGTGGTGAGCTTTCCCAGCTCACTGAGGTGTGCGCTCATCAAGTTAGCACGCTAAAAATAATAGTGTCACCTGGTAGTATGGGCTCTCACGAGTGGTGGCTTGGGCTAACTGCCCCAAATGCATACCCCCAGAGTCCCGAGGGTTTGTGCTCGGGCCGGGGCCAGCTACCCTGCCACTCACCACTGCCAGTGCTATCATGGCTACATGACTGATTTGAATGCATTAGCACTGTGACTCAGAGCCCTAGCTCCAAACATAGCACGTTTTTATAGGTGAAAGGTGCTAGCTCCCTGCTTTGAGATTTTTGCAGCACTGGCTTTGACATATCTATACACAAGTGGTTTAGGGGACTGAACTGTGCACCCAACCATGAGAACTGCTCACCCCCCAAACACGTCCTTACAGGCAGCGTTGGGACATTCAATATGTAACCCTCCGAAAACCAGGAAGTGGAGAATTTCTGGCCAAGCCACTCGCACCACACAACCGTAACGTTGGGTTAGCAATAGCCCCTGCGGATGGTTACAGGAGGGGGGGCTCATCCCAGGTAAACATGAGGAATTTCTAAGCCTGTGCCCTTGTTTGCATGGTGCACCACAGATTGAAACGCCCACACTTGGCTGTGGGCACATTCACTGTGCACTGAATGAGGGCTTAGCGGGAGCCGGTGGGTAGAGTCGTGGCTGTGATAGGCGGAGCGGTGCATGTGTGCCCTGAATGAGCCCATATGCCTCATTTCGGCACCGCGTCCCTCCGTTTTGTCAGCAGAGGTGCACAAGGGTGCCCTTCTTGCCATGTGAATTGGAAGCAGGTTGCTGCTATACCGGACGGTAGGCTCCAGGGCTTACTCAAGGACACACGAACTCAGGGTCTCAGAAGGCGCTCTCCGGGGTGAAGCGATGGTAACATTTTTCAAGCGTGGGTGCGGTTTCTATGACTCAGGCAAGGCTGCGCCTGTTTCCTACGCCCCACCTCAACCCAACTTTTGCCTTAGCAAAGAGAAAGGGTTAAACCAGGGGTCGGCAATCTTTGGCACGCAGCTCAGCAGGGTAAGCACCCTGGGGGGCCAGGCCGGTTCGTTTACCTGCCGCGGCTGCAGGTTCAGCAGATCGCGGCTCCCACTGGCTGCGGTTCGCTGCTCCAGGCCAACGGGGGCTGTGGGAAGCGGCGTGGGCCGAGGGATGTGCTGGCCACCGCTTCCCGCAGCCGCCATTGGCCTGGAGTGGCGAACCGCGGCCAGTGTGAGCTGCGATTGGCCAGTGGGAGCTGCGATCGGCCAGACTGCAGCTGCGGCAGGTAAACAAACCGGCCCGGCCTGCCAGGGGGCTTACCCTGGAGAGCCACGTGCCAAAGGTTGCTGGCCCCTGGGTTAAACTTTGCTCTACAGCAGGGGTCAGCAACCTATGGCACGCAAGCTGATTTTCAGTGGCACTTTGCTGCCAGCCTGGGGTTCTGTCCGCCAGCCCCCTACCAGCCAGGGTCCCGGCCGCCGACCCCACTCAGCCCACTGCCAGCCTGGATCGACAGAACCCCAGGCCGGCCGCAGGCTGAGCGGGGCCGGCGGCCAGGACCCCAGCTGGCAGGGGCCAGCGGACGGAACCCCAGACCGGCAGCGGGCTGAGCTTGGGCCCCAGCCAGTCTTGGGCCCCAGCCACCGGCCCCTGTAAATGTAAAATGTATGACTGGCACACAAAACCTTAAATTAAAGTGAATACATTAAGACGTGGCACACCACTTCTGAAAGGTGGCCGACCCCTGCTCTACAGTGTTCACATGCTCAGTTCAGAAAGTGTTCTCTGTCAAGCATCAGTAAGGGCAGGGAGCCAGGCTGGGTGTAATTGACATATTGGCACATCGAGGACAGAGTTGTGGCTGTGGTGAGGAGGTGACGCGTACCGTTAGTTCCTGCTGTATTCCTTTTTTGCATGTTCCTGTTTTAAGAGATTTAAGGTTGTATTACTTTAACTTTTCAGTTCCCCATAATACATTATTTTAACTCATCATTTGCTGTTTTGCAGAGGGTCAAGTATTGGTGCATTTCACATTTTAGAGGGTACAAGGCCCTCCTTAACCAGTGTTTTTTCCTCTCTGGGCCCTGCTGTTTATCCATCACTCACCAAAGAGTCTAAGGCAATAGAGGTTGCAGCTATGAGCATTCTGTAAGCAGAGGTGTTAAAGCTTTTAGAATGCAATAGCTTTTGCAATATTTCAAATAGCCTCCTTAATACCAGCCGACAGCAGCAATCAAGGGCAGTGCCAACTATAAATTTCATGAAGGTCAGATCCTTAGATTTGCCCTGCTCTACACCAAAGAAGTTATAAGACTCGGACAATGTTGTTACCCGCTCATTGAAATACTGAAACCAATAGAACTGTGGCTGTACTAGACTATTAAGGCTGCTGGTTCCAATTTTCAAAAGAACTCAGTACGGTGGGTGCCAAATTCTTTGGAAAATCTGCTCCAGTTGTAAGTACAAAGTATTTGAAATTCTGTCCCCTGCTACAGAAGCTCCAGTTGTCATGCTGCATAAACCCTATTGAGAAAACAAAGGATCCCATCTCACTTTAACTAGTCTATGCAGAAATGGATCATGTAACATGCCATCAGAAGCCAAATTTGAAATCTGAGCAGTGGTAAACAGTGCCGGAGGGCACAACTTGCCCACGTGCAGAGGCTCAGAAGGTTTCTGCACTGTTCAGAACCTACTCAAGCGAGACTCAAGTGCTGCTGCCTGCAAGGACAGGGAGGAATTTCATCGTAGAGAGTGTGCATGTGCATCTCGCTGCAGTCATCTGTAAGTGACTGGTTTTAGGGTAGTAAAAACACCATTTGATTGAGGTGGCAGTGGCCAACTCAAGCCAGTATAGGAATGAACAAAAAGTACAGCTTGCATCTTCCCCTTAACTTGACCGTTATCCACACAGAAAAACCCATCATGGGTGGCTAGCTGACACACACGTGAGCATTGGGCAGACCTTGAATAAGTTCACCATGTTACCCGTTAACAAGGTATCCATAGTGTGGACACGGCGCTGCAACCACCCTTGAGGCGGTCCTCCAATGCCTTCCCAGGCTTCCTACAGGCCCCCACACCCTATGGTATTTTCTTGTTAACTAACTGTTCCCTGCTGCTTGACGAGAAGTCATCCACCACTGCATATAGGCCTGTTCCTCTCTTTGTGTCCATGTCCTCACGCAGCTTCCATGCATCAGCTAGACTCATCCATCCCTGGTACAGAACTCTTTTTTTTTTTTTTTTTGAGAATGCCCCCGCCCCAATGTGACAGCTCAAGCATGCTGCCAGATGGCCAGGACCGGACGCCACGGTACTTGTGGGTCTCTGGTGCAATGCAAGCAGGGCCCATGGTTTCAGGAGCAAGAACCAAAATCCCAGGCTGTGTGATACTTCACAAACTGCCTGAGCACAGGCTCCATCAAACAGGACCTCAGTGCCAAGAGAAAAACAAAGGGATTAAGATGGCAGCGGATCCTAAGATGGAGCATGCCAAGCCAGAACTAGCTTATCTGAGGCATTGCCGGGTTCATGCCATTTCCACGCAGGTTCTCCAGAAGGGCCAGACAAGTTCTCTCACAATACACTGCAAAAGTATTCACAGAGAGGCACCGTTTATAGAAGTGCTACGAACCACGGGACGTGTCCCCAGCTGCCTAAAGTGCCACATGTAAGCAAACAGAGCACCGCTATGGGCACAAGACATTTTGGAAATCTATCTCTTGCAACAGTCGTCTATTACCCTGTAGTGTGGCCGCTGCCTCGCCTGATAGGCTAATATGAGGACTAACGCAACAGTAGAGTCTGCTATGTGGTCACTCCCTCAATGTTCGGGGCAGATTCTTCTGACCACGTTCTGGAATAGGCACAAAGACGGCTTATTTTGAAGAGAAATGTGTAATTTGTATTGCATCCGTTTAAAAAACAGCATTGTTGAAAATGTTCACGTGTGAGTTGCACAAGACACATTCAATTTAGTAGGAGAGACTCAGACTTGTCTCAGTGCGAGAATTCACATCAGTTTGAAGAAAAAAATTCTGCTGGAAGCACGGGCAAGTAACAGTGTCATTTTTTTCATTAACCTACAGCCACTGTCTCTGTAGACGTGCAGCCATAAGTAAGATTACTGCTATAATTTTGTCTGGTCCCCCGGGAAAAAGGTTTTGAGAACTTTAAAGGTTACTAAAGAAGACTTAAACTGGAGGTAGTTTCAGTTTACTTTCAGATTTCAAAATCAAATCGCAGCTAGACACACATCAAAGCAGAAATGTCAGTAGTTTTGCTTTGTTCTTCGACACTGTAAAACCTACAACCCCCATAAATCAGATTCCCTCATATAGAAGAGCTGAGTGCCAAGTAAACAGCTTTTTAAAAAGCTTATTCTTCAGGAAAGACTATGGCAACAGAGTCCACGGGGCAGATTCTTCTGTCACTTATGCAAGCTCTACTAGGTGTAACGCCATTGGCTTCAATGGAATTAGTCCTGACTTACACCACTGTAAACAAGATCAGAATCAGAGTGGGCTTCCACTGAAGCCCCCCTTTAAACCATCTGAACAGAGGGGAAGCACTTTTTCAAAGCTAATGCTCCCCACGCTTGCTGCTTTGTAACATCACTGAATCTTGGAAGTTGGGGCTTGATATTTTGCTCCTCTTATCTAATTATGTAATGCAGAAGCTAAAATGTCACCAGAGAAGTCATGGCAAACAAATGCTTGGGTCAATTTCTAAAGGCCGAAATTAAACGGAATAGAGCAAGAGAGTTCATCAGTGGATGTAACTTATGGATTCATAGCCTGTAAGAGTGGTAAGCCAAGGTTGTATTGGTGGGAATGGATTGCTTATAAAGTGGAAGATGAAGGTTTTCTTACAGGATGAGACAATCGAGACCATGGGGATGAAGGACCGCTCTCCAGTTGCAGACATTTAATGGGGAAATGTAGCTTTCATGAAGACAGAAGACACCAAAGCAAAGCCTCATACCTTTACTCATGTGCTGCAGAACTCAGCTTTCGTACTTTTACGTCGTTATTCAATGACAAGCGTCATTTTCTGTGGGGACAAGTAGTATCTTCATCTCCAGCATTTAATTTCTGACGCAACACTGGGCTGCACTGGAACCTTCGTATATTTTATATTCTCTGCACAAGCCACAATGAAATGAAATCCTCATACAACATGTTTTTATCTTGATTGGCCAGGTTACCATCAATTATTTATAATGCAAGTCACTAGAGCATAATTCAATGTTTTCTTTCCCCTGCTATTTTATCTCCTGACAAGTTTTACAAAAGAGAAGAATGGAATATAGCTTAGTTGCACTACATCCAAGATGCTGCCTACACAAATGCCAGAGAGAGACGCTAAATGAACCCCAGAACATATGGCGCTCTGCTGACAGAGCTCAGAAACTGGTTCTGCATGAGCAATACGGAACATCTTGAAACGTACGAGACATATGTGTTTTAGGAAGAAGATTGAAGTGTTTCATAATAAAACAGGACAAAGTGAAATACAAGCGCTGTATAAAATTTTAATTAAAAATTGGTTTTACCCTTCAACGTGCATATACAATATGCTTCACAGATGGATTTCATATTTAAGTATTATCCAAACCAAAAACGTAAATGAGACAAATAAAGCCTTCAAAAAATGGCACAGAGGCTAAAATGTATGTAAACACTCCATGATTGTGGTGAAAACAAGGCAGGCAGGGAAAGCAACCTTCTGTCAAGTGTTTACTACTGGAGTGCTGAATGAACCGGTTCACAGAGCTATCGCCTTTGAAAGAACACATGGAGCTCAAAGTCCAAAAATTCCAGTTGGTTTAATGATCTAAACATAAGCATCCAATCTACAGAAGTTCGGAGAAGTGGATATTGGCTGTGTTGCTTTCAAACGATTTATTTAAATGACTATTTTATAAACCCCTCATCCATGGCATCTGGGTGCGTTGATGCATATGGAAAGCGACACATTAAACTGCCCCCAACAGACTGAACAAAGATCTCCTTCTTTTGTGCCACCCCAACCCATCCTAAGAAAAACCTCCCCAGCAATTCCACAGAGTTAAGTAAAAGCCTGACCAAAGAACAGCAGCTCACCCTATGCCCTGAAAGGTGGTAAACTCTGAGGAACAAAGAGAGAACGTTCTACAATCAAAGACTCTCCACCAAAACATGTCGGAACTCTAGGCCTAAAAGTTTTCAAAGCTAGGGACCATAGCAAGAGTAGCTCAGCTGATAGCAGCCGTCATAATGGAGCATCGTGGGGAAAGTGGTTTCAGATGGCTAGGTGCCACGGCTCTGTTAGATCAAAACCAACCATCCTGACTGGATGGGAATCCCCAGCAGAAAGCTTGCATGACCTCTGAAGTTGATATGCCAAAGGTAAGGTTTAAATTTCCTACAGGTTTTCATCCAGAAAATTATCCTGGATTTCAGAATAGTTTTCCCTCACAAAGCAAGCACATGAAACTACAAGGGTGGTAGGTGATTAGGGTGCGGGGAAAGGGGAGTGAGAGCAAGAGTTTCCTTGTCTCTTTTTTCAATCTGTGGTGACAACAGTCAACACTTTCATAGCCACAATCCGCCCCCTCTTCTTTTTTTAAAAGATTGGGATCAAGATGTTCTAGTGGTGACCACTGATGATCGTTTGTGTGTTCGACCCCCCTACATGACAGAAATAGGAATTATTGGAAGACCTTAGTGATCTTTTCCTAGAATACCAATTCGTTTGTTATGGGACATAGGACTTGATCTAAAAAGACTTCCCTCTTTACTGCATCATCTCCGTCAATGAGGTAGTTAATTCAAGTCATCCCCAAAGGCTGGCTTCTAGTGGTTTTATTGCTGTAGAATAGCTTGGTCACTGACTTCTAAAGTTTCAGGGTTTTCCCCATAAACTTTTTAGAGAAAAAAAAAAAAGCTCAAAAAGTCCTTGTCACACTCCACAGCTAATTCCAACTTTTAAATCTTCTCAATACTAATCTCTGATAAATTTTATCATTCTCTTAATCAGACAAGTAAACTCACACTATCATGATTAAGACAGCTGTTAGACTTCACATGGTCCAAAGACTCTCTATTAAATTATAGTATTTGTATACTGAGGCAACTAGCAAAATTTTGCTTTGCACAGTTCAATGTTGCTAAAATAACATCAAGTTTAGGACTTAGGAAGACGAACATTATATAGTGATAGAATGACTCACCACCATCCACTGTAAGTGCAAGGCACATTTTGACCTTGACTCTACTAAGATAAATTAATAGCACAGCATACGTATGCATACATGTATACACATAGATGAAGTATAAGAACCTGTATAGAGTAGAAGAGACTCCAGTAGGAACAATGCAGGATTAGACATGCAGGATCAAGACCTAAACCAATGAGGTTGGCTAGGATTTTTATTATAATGATTAGACTCTAAGCCACAAGCTGTCAGAGTTGTATATTTTCTTTCTCAATGGACTCTGTCAGATTTAACACCAGACTCCCATCTCAACAAGAATAGTGCTTGTTTAATTTTGACAGTTACATGACAAAAAAAGTAAGAAATTGGGAAATCTACAGTAAAGCCCTTTTTATTGAATAGTAGATGGGACTTGGTGAGGTTATTTTTTTAGGAATAAATCGCTTCTGTAACAAATTCTATCTCAGGATCTTTAAGCACTTTTCCCTGTGTAGGAGAGGTATAGTCTCCCTATTTTATGGATAGAGTAACAAAGGCACAAAGAGGCAGAGTGATTCACCACAGACTTCCCGAGTCTTCTTGTTCCCAGTTCTATAACTTAACCACAAGGAGAGGTTACTCACCTTGTGCAGTGTCTGGAGTTCTTGGAGATGCGTCCCCAGGGTGCTCCATTTCAGGTCCGAATGCGCTCTGTGCCTTTCTGAGAGAAGTGCCCGTTCATTCCACGCATGCGCCCTGTGACCAAGCCTACATAGGGCTGAGTGGGCAAACCGCCCTCTGTTCCTTCTGTACTACAAAGTCCCACAAAGGAATCTCTGATGCAGAAGGGTGATTAGTGGAGCTCCCACAGGGACACACATCTCTAAGAACTCTAGTTACTGCACATGGTAAGTAACTTCTTCTCCTTCATCGAGTAGTGTCTTATGGGTGCTCCACTTCAGGTGACTTCCTAGCCGTAACCCCTTAAGGAAGCAGAAGGTTCATAACAGAGTCCAGCACTGAAGAAAGGACTGTGTTGTCTATTGTAGCATCTGATCTTACAGCATGACCCAAAGCATAATGGTTGGGAAAAGCAAGTACTGAGGTCCACATTGCAGCGCTGCAGATTTCCACAACTGGAACGACCTCAAGTTGGGCTACAGTTGTAGACTGTGACTGAGTAGAATGTGCAGTCACTTGTGGGGGAGGTTGATCATCAGCCAAACTGTAACAGGTAAGAATACATTCAGAGATCCATTTAGAGAGTTGCTGCATGGAGATGGTGGATCCCCTAGGCCTGTCTGCAATAACGGCAAAAGTCTAGGGGACTTCCTGAATGGTTCATGGTTCAGTTTTGTCCAAGTAAAAGGTCAATGCCCCTTTAACATCTAGTGTATGGAAGGTGGCTTTGAGTATTGTCTTATGCAGCTTAGGAAAGAAAACTGGAAGGTGAATAGTCTGGTTAATGTGAAACTCAGAAGAAACCTTAGGTAAAAGTTTTGGATGGGATTGTAATGATACCTTCTCCCTGGAGAACACAGTAAATGGAGGGCCTGCCATTAGAGCCCCAATCTTCCCAACCCTTCGAGCAAAAGTGATGGCCACCAAAAAGGACATCTTCATAGGCAAATGTAACAGAGAGCATGTAGCTGGTGGCTCAAAGGGCTGTTTCATGAGACAGCTAAGGACAAGACTGAGATCCTAAAGCAGAACAGATCTCTAATTTACAGAACAAGTTTCATAAGACCTTTCAGGAACCTCCTTGTGGTTAGATATGTGAAAACTGAGAAACCTTCTACTGGTGAGTGGAAAGTTGTTATTAATTCTAAGTGAACCTTGATGGAACTCTCAGATAGATCTGATATCTTCAGTTCCAACAGGTAAATACAAGACTGTGGAAAGAGATGACTGGACAGGTGAGTGATGAAAGTGGTTATACCAAAGACGATATCTTCTCCATTTCTGGAGGTAAGTGCATCTTGTAGATTTTTTCCTGCTATTTAACAGTACAGGTTGTACTCCTGATGAACAGGACACCACTAATTCCAAGAATCATTGAGGAACCGTGCCTGGAGTTGCAGAACATTCAGATTGGGGTGAAGTGTTTGACCTGCATTCTGAGACACTAGTTGAGAATTGAGGGCAAGAGGTGAGTTTGATGAGGTAAGGAAGCCAAACCTGCCTTGGCCAAATTGGTGCAATCAAAATGACCCTGGCTTGGTCCTGCTTGATCGTGTTGAAAACCTTTAAAAGCAGTGGAATCAGTGGATAAGCATCAATAAGACCCTTTGTTCATGTAATGAGAAAGGTGGTTGCTAGAGATAAAGGCTTGAGTCCTCTTCTGGAGCAGATTTTTTTGCACTCTGTGTTGGCTGCAGTGGTGCAAAAGTCAACCTCTGGAAACGCCCAAATTAGGAATATTTTGTAGAGACTCACAAGTCCAACTCCCATTCGCAATTTAGGGTAAAATGTCTGCTGACATCATTTGCCATGGTGTTTTGTATACCTGGGAAATAAGAAGCTGAAATGACTATCTGGTTGACTATTTACCAATTCCAAATCTTTATCGCTTCGGTGCAGAGCGAGGGGGACACACACTCCCCGCTGACAAATAATATAATATGTACAAGCTATGTTGTCCATCATGATCTTGATTGACTTGTTTTTGACTAGGGGAAGAAAGTGGAGGCAAACATTTCTGACCGCCCTCAATTTTAGCAGATTGATGTGCAAGCACTGTTCTTGTTGTGACCGTTTGCCTTGGGATACATGAGGATCCAAGTGTGCTCCCCATCCCAAGAGAGAAGAGGCTGATGTTATCATGACCATAGGGGGATGCTGGATGAACAGGATTCTTGCATAAACCTTGCAAGGATACTTCCATGAGGTGAATGGCTGAGTATAGTTTCAGACTGTTTGTTGGATATATATGCTGTTCTGAGTCACTCCTGGACATACTGAAGATGTAACCTGGTGTTCTATATTACGAAAACGCAAGCTACCAGATGACCCACAAGCTGCAGCCATGTTCTAGCTGGTATGTGAGGCCTGAACTGCATTCTTTGGATAGAGCAAAAAACCCGTCTGGAGACTTGCTCATCATTGAACCCAGGAACACTGCTATAAAAAATATACGCAGTATAGGGGTCAAGGCCGATTTCTCAATATTTATTTGTAAGTCTACACTGTGGAAAATTCAAATTGTTGTTTGAATTGCTGACAACACCTCCTGATAAGACCACCCTTTGAGGAGCCAGTCGCCGAGGAACAGACAGACTTATTCCTAGACGATGGAGGTAGGCGGCTACAATCACCATTATTTTTGAGAAAATCATTGGGGCGGAAGAATGGCTGAAGGGTAGGAATTGGTAGTGATCGACTATGAAATGAAGAAATCTTTTGAGAGAGGGATGAATTGCAAGACATAAGTAAGCATCTTTGAGGTCAAGAGTTGCAAACCAGTCCCTGGACTTGGGGGAGGAAATTATAGCTGCTAGGGACATCATTCTGAATTTCAGAGGTCTGACGTACTTAATCAATTGTTTGAGATCTACTTTTGGCCTCCAACCCGTTTTTCTTGGGTAACAGAATATACCTTTGACAAAGCCCTTGTCCTTTATGTTGAAGTGGAACTGGTTTTATAGCCCTTTGACTTCACAGTGATGTGATCTTGTGTCAGCAATTGATCGTGAGAAGGTCCCTGAAGGGAGAAGGAAAAGGCGGGTGGGAGGGCAGGATGGAGATAAATTGGATCATATAACCAGAAGTAACAGCGGCTGATACCCATTTGTCTGATGCATGGGAGACAGTAACCCGTTGGAATAGCGAGAGACAGTGTCCAAATTAAGGGAAAGGGGTGGAATAGTGTAGCCGAGAAACCATATCAGGTGGTTCAAACTCCCAACTAAACCCTCAAAGTGAAGTTTGGGAAATGTTGATTGGCTCGGATGAAGTATTCAAGTTAGTCACTAGCTCCTTTTTAGAAAATCTTGACCTCTTAGCCGGCGGTTCAGATGGTCTACGGAGGGTGGAACATTAAGCAGGATGGGATCTTTGCACGGATTGAGTCCTGCTGAATTTCTTTTTATTTGCAGGCATGTATATCTCCAGGAACCTAAGCGTAGACCTAGAGTCATTTGGGGAATAAAGTGAGCTGTCTGTGGAGTCCGCACATCACTATTGCAGTGGAAATAGACCTGGCTGCAGTGTCGCCCACATCAAGTAAAGCCTGCAAAGATGTCTTTGCCATGAGCTAACCCTCCTTTATTATGGCACTATACGGATCTCGGTAAATGGTCAATGAAAACATTAAACGTCTCATAATTCAGGTAGTTACATTTCAACATCAGTGCTTGCTGATTCACAATCCCAAACTGTAATGTTGCCAAAGAGTAGCTTTTATGACCAAAAAACTCCAGCCACTTCTGGTCCTTGTTATACGGGGTAGCTTTAGAAATATGCTGACTCCCCCTTTCATTAACTGTGTCCACGACTAGAGAATTTGGTGCCAGATGTGAAAACAAAAACTCAGAATCCCTGGCTGGGGACATAGTATTTTTTATTGGCATACTTGCACGTAGGGGGTTCCACTGCTGGAGTTTTCCAGATGGTCTGGGCTGGCTCAAGGAGAGCATCATTAATTGGCAGTGCCACCTGTGCTGAAGTAGAAGTCTGCAATATGGCCAGGAGCTTGTGAAGGGAAGGTGGGTGAGAAAGGACTGAAGGCGCTGCACTCACACAGCCCTATATAGCCTCAGAATGGGGCATGTGGATGTGTAGGGTGCAGGCGAAGTCTGAATGGGCACTGCTACCAAAAATCTCCAATCAGAGGCACAGGTATATGTGCACCTGAAGTGAGGCACCCATAGGGACACACTTCAAAGAAGACTAGCTTCTTTTAACAGATTTCTTAGTTTTCTGGTGACTCACTGAAAACTTCAGGTGAAGAAATCTTGAAGAGCTAGTCTACAAAAACCCAAAACACATACAGTACAGAGAACCTGGAGCATTTTCCTCATCAAATGAGTTTAAAGAAGTTCAAATTTTGAGCCTAAAAATTCTCAGTGTCTTCATTACCCGAGGCGTTCCACATCGTCCGCGCCATCTGACATTCTCAAGGGACCAGGCTGAGGCTTCTATCCTTCTAGCTGGGAAGCTAGATAATGCTGATCCTTAAAGAGCTTGTCACTTCCACCTCTTAATCACTACAGGGCAATGCTGAGGGATTTTTAAAGTGACTGCTATTTAGCAAAGAGCCTGACTTGTGATTGAGCCCCACTGTTTGTACAGTTTGTGTTTGCGCAAACTAAGTTTCTGCCCCAGTGGGAACGGAGACAAAAGTAGCCTCAGATTGACTTATTAAAAGAAAAGTGATTAAAATATTACGCTGATTACATTTTGTGTCACACACAATACCAAAAAGGCAAATAATGTCTGGTTAGAACACTCCTGGGCTATGACAGTCCAGGGGAGGGAAAAAAAGACTGATGCAATAAACTCTAATTCTCTCAATCTATCCCATTATTTCTAGATTTGAGTAGGCAGGTAAAATGCTGGTGGTGGAATTATGCCATCCTACTGTCACTAACACACCACTTTGTGGATAGCAAAAGATAAGGACTGAGCAAGAAAATGCTATTTAAAGCTCTGCTCAGGAACCTAGAAATTTGCATTTGACAGAAGGGATTTAAATTGTATTAGAAGGCAAGGTGCACTAAACAATCACAGTTTATTACTATGTTGGTTCACTGCCTGAGACTATACTTATCGCACACTGCAGTAGCAGAGGAGAATCAGTCTTCTCTGCACTTGAGCTATATGCATATTAATAGAAGGGTAGCCAAGCACACAAACAGGGGAGGGGGCCAAACACTTGTTTTAAAAACGGCTTGCAGATTTCAGATGGACAGAGTTGTGTGGCTTGACTCTTAAGTCACATTTCGCATACACGTTTTCCCCTAACAACAGAACTGGATTCCAATACAGGGTTTGGAAGAAAACCTTCAGCTAGATCATGGTGTACATATTACAAGCACAATCCTGCTATCAGAGAGGTGGTTAGCGGATACTGATGATACTAGCTGATTCTAAGAGGCAAAACATCTACACACAATAGGAGCGGGGCCAAAGGGTGGCCATTCAATTTATAGCACACGTTACGTTATATAGCAAAACTTCATATGGAGAATATTCCTATCCAGCAAAATTCAAATATGAACGCTTCGTTTCCTCTCCCGTTCTTCCTAAAGGAAGCCCAGACTAAGCAAGCCTGTAAGTTCCCCCCAAATTTAAAGAACTAGGATTGCCACCTGTCAATCAGGCTAAAATGGAACTTAAATTACAGCCTTGTCTTTCCCACCAAACTCCTGCCCCTTTAGCCCACACTTTCTATCCTCCAACTCATTATCCTGGTTTCTCAAGGTGGGTGTCTCTCCCCTGTCTTCCCCCATTCCTTGATTTTCTGGCTGCACATGTGGGGCTGGGGTCTCCAGTCTCACACACAAGGAGATTGTACCTCTATGTTCAGCACCTCCCATGTGTTTAACTAATTGGGCTCAAATTAGTAACTAATTGGCTGAACCACCAGAGATGGGTAGTGGTGAGTAGCACTCCTATATTATAGAATATCAGGGTTAGAAGGGACCTCAGGAGGTCATCTAGTCCACCCCCCTGCTCAAGGCAGGACCAATCCCCAGTCAGATTTTTGCCCCAGATCCCTAAATGGCCCCCTCAAGGACTGAACTCACAACCCTGGGTTTAGCAGGGCAATGCTCAAACCACTGAGCTATCCCTTCCCATAGAGAGAGAATGGGCCAAGGTGCAAAACAAAGGATAGCAGGTGATATCCTAAATATTCTTAGTCCCTACACCACGATTACACCTGTCCTGCCGAGACTGTGAAGGATGCTTGTGGCTGCTAAAATTTTTTAGACAACAGGAAGCAGTCAAGGTGAGGCACACAGAGCGTGTGCATACACAGCACACGCTTCATGTCCTGCAGGTCTAGCATGCCTAGGGCAAACACCAGCTTTGCTCTGGTTACCTGAACAGTAGTAAAGTGCATGCTTACAGTTTTCACTCAGCTATGACACTGAGGTCAGGCCAGGAGGGACTACTGAACAAGGAGGGGTTGACTGCATGGGCAGGAAGACAGGACTCACGGCGGAGTGCTCATTCACATCAGGAAATCATTTCAACCTGCACTTGCAATGTAGATTTTGGTTGGGTAACTCTAGGTCACATGCTGGCAGAGAGCCAATCAAATTCTGCCTTGGCTTTTCATGATGCGTAAGTGGTCTTCCCAGTTTCTTCCCGCCATCTTTTCATTGGTCATTTTTATCTATTACAAAACTATTGTAGTACAGACCAATAGGGACCAGAGCCACAGAAAAGCAGCCCAGTTTAATGGATGAGCACAGGGCCAGGATCTAGAAACTTGTACATTCTAAACCCTGCTGTGCTGGTGAGTGCCAAGCTTTGGATACGTCTGTGCTGTACATGTCCATCTCTAAAAAGTGACTTACTAATACTTCTCTAGATTATAGGAGGTTGTGAGGGTTAAATAACTGGTTCATTTTTGTTTTGCACTCTGAAAATCTAAAGCACTGCAAGGGCCAAGCATGATCAAGGTCAGGAACATGGAGTTGTTAATCCAACCATTGGTTTAGCTGTTACCAGGAGCAGAAATGCCTGTATTCAGTACATTTCCTTCAAAAGCCCCCTTTCCCAAAGCTGCGCTGCACAGCCTTTCAATGTGTTCTGCACCTGACTTACTCGTTCGCTGGCTGCTTCCTTAAATCAATTAGGTTATCTTAGTATTAAAGCACGGATTGGAGTAGGCCAACATTTAGTCCATCCCCGTATGATGGCAGAAATCTAGGACTGTAACCTGCCATCTGTACGACTAGTTTTCTCCTTTGTCCAAAAGCAAGATATAAGATGGCACTAGTGTGACTGAATCTGTCCCAGCTGCCTGCTTCTGTAGCGAATGCGCCAGGATACACATTTCCTTTTGAAATGGGAGAAACAAGCGGGAGATGGACATGCTTGCCCTTTTAAATCACTCAGATGGGCAGCTTGCCCTGGTCTGTTAATGTGGGAGCTGTTCACTGTGAGGCTGAAAAGGTTCCCTCTCCTGGGAAAGCATCCAACTACTGCCGAACATTTGGTGGCCTTTAACGAAAAGATGCAATTGCTGCCAATACATCCCCAGCAGGCTAGTAAGGATGGGCTCCAAATGTGGTGGGATTGTGATGCAGGGACTTCATAATGCTTGCATGGGGCATCTGGCTCTAGCGACGAGCTCCGAAAGTGATCCTGGAAACTTTTAGACAGCGTTACATTGGGATGCATGAAGAAGAGATGTTTTCTTATAATATATAGATAGTTCTTTTCAAAAGAGCTTGCCAGTAATAGAAATTTCCTGGCTGAGAGTGCTGAGAAACACTTTCAACACAGCTACAGGGTTACTACTGTATCAGAATTTTTCCCTTCTCCATTTCTAGACCTGGAATGAGCAGACATTATCCTTCTAAAAAAATCCCTCCAAACAGATAGTCTTGTACTATGATCATCTCACTAGCTCTTTAAACACTGGGGCAGGTTTCACTTTCAACCACTTATATTTAAATTGCTAATAACTGAAACAGAGTTGGCTGCAATCAAAGCCTGCACTGATGACTGATAGGAGCATCCACTTTACTCAGCGCCTGCTTCAGAACTGAAAAGGACGAAGAGGGGGTGGGTGAAATAGCACCATCCTAGCTTCTTAAGGGAACAATGCGCCTGCTTAACTTTAATTGTTTCAGATTTTCTTTTTATTTTAAAATTTTGCTTTTGGGGTCCCAGCCTCAAAGCCCCACTAGCCCAGAAGAGTTCTTCCCAGTGAACAATCCATGTTAAAAAATAGAGTACAAATATTTGTTACACAAAAATAATTCTCATTAAAAATAGTAACCTTGTGCACTGTACATTTCTGGTGGTATTGCTATCAGGAGGGTATTTTTCTTTTTGAAATGGTGCCACAAGCTTTTTTGTACATGTTTCTGTATATTTTCTCCAGGCTGTCTTCAAAGATAGCTCTGTGGGGTTTTCCTTTATACACAGCTGCACGGTTGGACCAATATTCACCATTATCCAAGTGAACGGTGGTGTTCTGCTGAGCCGATGAACTGTTAACATAAGCAAAGCCAAAATGATCAGTCTGAGGAGAAGAGGAATCATGAATCTGCAAATGCAGTGTGAACAGTAATAGAAAGTAAAACAGTAATAGATACAGTGCTGAGAAACCATGACATTTTACAAATAGAAATATAATTATACCGAAATTATTCTAAGAAACAGAAGCCCATGTTATTAAAATACAGAAGACTTAGTTCATGTAACCAAGTACACTTTATAAATACCTCTGCAACAGAGGCAGAATTCGTTTTGGAACAGAATGTGGTTGCTTTACTGTATTTTGATTGGCAGTGTGATTAGGCATTGAGCCCTATGCAGCAGCTACATAGGATGCGTGTGTCCTTTGAAGGTCAAAATGTAACCATAAGCAGCTATTTCAATATGAAGACAATCTATTCAAGGTAAATTAAATGACTGCAGTTGCAGCTATAATGTGTTCTATCCTCACCATCTCAGGTTAAAAATATATTTTACCAAATACATTATGATATAATGGCAGTGGAATGTTACTTGTTTCTTCCCATTATGTGTCAGTGTTTTAATATTTGTAAGAAAAGATTTTCATATACCAGTAGCTTCCAGAATTCATTTTCCTAGAACTATCAAGTAGAATTTATCCTCTGAAAGTCTTCATTACCAAGCACTGACAAATTTTAATGCATTTATATATCTAAGCTTCATGGATTGTTTGCTTTCTGTTAGAACCTTTGAAATAAATGGTTGCATTATAATAAAACCAACCAGTTTGATTTTATGTTATTATATCTGAAATTAGGTCATCAAACATTAAAAAGGTAAAAATCAGTTCTGGGGTAAATGTTTCAAACA
>NW_020664455.1:2177803-2233415 GCF_002925995.2 Terrapene triunguis | reverse complement strand
GACCATCCTCCCATTGAGTAGTATTTTACTCTGCAAGCAGTCCCATTGGGTATGTCTACACTACGAGGTTAATTCGATTTTACTTAAATCGAATATGTGGAATCGATATTGCAAAGTCGAACGTGTGTGTCCACACTAAGGACACACTAAGGACAGTAATTCGACTTTGTGAGTCCACACTAACGGGCGAGCGTCGATATTGGAAGCGGTGCACTGTGGGCAGCTATCCCACAGTTCCCGCAGTCCCCGCTGCCCATCGGAATTCTGGGTCGAGCCGCCAATGCCTTCTGGGTAAAAAAAATTTGTCGTCATCCGTCCGTCACTAACGCCCTCCCTCCCTCCATGAAAGCGCCGGCGGGAAATCAGTTCGCGCACTTTTCTGGTCAGTGACAGCGCGGACGCCACAGCACTGCGATCATGGATCACGCTGCGACCATCGCTGCACTTGTGGCCGTTCTCAACACCTCGCAGCTTATCATACACCTTTCCCTGAGGCAGATGCAGAGAAATCGGGCGAGGAGGCTACGGCACCGCCGTGAGAGCCTGAAGTCGGAGAGTGGCACAGAGCTGTCAGAAACCACGAGCCCCAGCGCCCAGGACATCACGGTGGCAATGGGGCATGTGGATTTTGTTGAACGGCGATTCTGGGCCCGGGAAACAAGCACGGACTGGTGGGACCGCATAGTGCTTCAGGTCTGGGATGAATCCCAGTGGCTGCGAAACTTTCGCATGCGGAAGGGGACTTTCCTCGAACTTTGTGAATTGCTGTCCCCTGCCCTGAAGCGCCAGAATACCAGGATGAGAGCAGCCCTCACAGTTGAGAAGCGAGTGGCCATAGCCCTCTGGAAGCTTGCAACGCCGGACAGCTACCGGTCAGTCGCGAACCACTTTGGTGTGGGCAAATCTACCGTGGGGGTTGTTGTGATGCAAGTAGCCAACGCAATCGTTAAGGTACTGCTCTCAAAGGTAGTGACCCTGGGAAACGCGCAGGTCATCATAGATGGCTTTGCCGCGATGGGATTCCCAAACTGCGGTGGGGCTATCGATGGGACTCACATCCCTATCCTGGGACCGGACCACCAGGCCAGCCAGTACATCAACAGAAAGGGCTACTTTTCAATGGTGCTGCAAGCACTGGTGGACCATCGGGGACGTTTTACAAACATCAACGTCGGATGGCCGGGCAAGGTTCATGACGCTCGCGTGTTCAGGAACTCTGGTCTGTTTAGACGGCTGCAGGAAGGTATTTACTTCCCAGACCACAAAATAACTCTTGGGGATGTGGAGATGCCTACAGTCATCCTCGGGGACCCAGCCTACCCGCTAATGCCCTGGCTCATGAAGCCCTATACTGGCGCCCTGGACACAGAAAAAGAACTGTTCAACTACCGTCTCAGCAAGTGCAGAATGGTGGTGGAGTGTGCTTTTGGCCGTCTCAAAGGGAGATGGAGAAGCTTACTGACTCGCTGTGATCTCAGCGAAACCAATATCCCCATTGTTATAGCAGCTTGCTGTGTGCTCCACAATCTCTGTGAGAGCAAGGGGAAGACCTTTATGGCGGGGTGGGAGGTTGAGGCAAATAGCCTGGCTGCTGATTACGCCCAGCCAGACAGCCGGGCGATTAGAAGATCCCAGCGGGACGCGCTGTGCATCCGGGAGGCTTTGAAAGCAAGATTCCAGACTGAGCAGGCTAATCGGTGACTGTTAAGTTTGTGGACACAGATGCTGAACCTGCCCCCGTTTCTTTACCCAGTTCATTTTGACTATCCTCTCCAGTTACATACCCCCTTCACCCCCTTCCCCTTCCCAAAAAATAAAATCAGTTCTATTTTGTTAATGAACACCGTTGTCTGTATTGCTGTTTTCGCGGGAATGTTTTAAACCGGGGACACATACTGTGGCGGGGGGCGGGTTTAGTGTTCTGATGCAAATGATGCTTCTAAACTCCCGGAATGACAGGCTCCGCACTGGTGCACTGGTTATTTCAATGGAGCCTGCCAGCACTCCTGGGGGGGACTGCATGTATGTGTCGGCTATGTGACTTTCTGGCAGGGGGGGTAGGGTTACAGATCCCCTGCTGCGTGGATCTGTGAGCTAGGATAAGGACCGCTGCATAAGATCTGTAACTGCCCTCCCCCGCCACAAAGTCACAGAGCAACAGCCCCCACCCCCCAGAACATGAAAACCACCTCCAAGACTGACCAGGGTAACCAGTGACTGCACTGTGTATGTGTCCTGATGCTGGACCTGACCCCGCCTCTGTACCCTGCTAAAGGTGACTGTCCTGTCCAATTACCAAGCCCCTTCCCCCCCTTCAGACAGACTCTCCTCCAAAAGAACATGATGGAAACAGTAATGAACAGAAACTAATATTTTATGATGAACCACACATGAAACGTGGGGGGTGAAACTTGGACGGGGGCTTGTGTGAGGTGGGTAGGAAAGGACTTTTCAAATTTTGGGGAATGAGAGCCTTCTAGTGCTAGAGCAGTCTGCAGGGGTTGACTGAAAGTTTTAACGGCCCTTGCCGCCCCTCCTTCTTTGGACTTTGGGTGAGGGTGGTGTGGGACTTGGTGGCGGGTGAGGGCGGTTACAGATAGACTGCAGCGGGGCTCTGTCCTCCTGCCTCCGGTCTTGCAGAACATCCACAAGGCGCCGGAGCGTGTCCGTTTGCTCCCTCATTAGTCCAAGCAGCTTTTCAGTAGCCTGTTGGTCCTCCTGACGCCACCTCTCCTCCCGTTCCATGACTGCTCGGTGCATTTGTGACAAGTTCTCCCTCCACTGTGTCTGCTGGGCTGCCTGGGCTCGGGAGCAGCCCATTAGTTCTGTGAACATGTCTTCACGCGTCTTCTTCTTCCTCCGCCTAATCTGCGCTAGCCTCTGGGAGTGTGCTGACAGGCTGGGTTGGGAGACAGTCGCAGATGTGTCTGTGTGAATTGTAAAAAGGGAGTGAATTCCTGAGACAGATAAATGAAATTGTATACAAAGAACCTAGTCTTTCTCTGTGAACAAGACCATGCACTGAACCTCTCACATGCGCACTCAGGACAAGGTCGAATTTTCGGCCGTCGCCTTCAGTGCCTGTGGACTTGCGGAGGTCTTGGAGTGTTCAGAGAACTGTGGCTGGAGACCTGAACTTCTGGAGCGGGCAATAATGGTAAGCCGCAGACTTGTGGCTGCTTAAAACTCCAGCAGTAGCACTGGCCTCCTTTCACATTGAAAGCAATGCCAGTCTCTGCTGCCAGCAATCAGGACAGCATCAACTCTGCCCCTGTCCCACCCCCTCGCGGCTGTCCCAGGGAAAGATCCCTGTATGCTGCCCCTCTCCCTCCACCGCGTGGCTGTAAAGCAGTCCCAATACTAACATTCCCCTCCCTAATTCAAAGCAGGGCGTCATGAGCGACATCACCCTCCTGAGGATCTCGGACACCCAGAAGGAACGCATGCTTAGGGAAAGCATGCAGAAACCAGGGCCGTATGCCGCCATGCTATGTCGTGCGATGATCCCGGAGTACTTGATTGTGGCGTGGCGGGGACACGTGTGCTACCACGGAGGGCCCAATAAGATCGCCCTACCCAGGAACCTGATGAACAGGCTGGAACTGTACCTCCATGAGACCTACGAGGAGTTCTCCTATGAGGATTTCGCCTCAATCCCCGGCCATATTGACCGGATTTTCGCCTAGGTGCACTGGGACTATAGAGTGGAGCGTCTTGGGCCGCAGAATCATGAAGTACTGGACATTGTAAAAAAAATTTTAAATACTTGGGACTAAATTGTGAAGAGCCTAAGGCAGAGAAATCATGAGAAACCCTTTGTTACCATTGTAAATATTCCAGTTTTGTAGCAGATAATTTTTTACATGTTTAAAGCACTTTGGTAAAAACACATTGTTAATATTATGAATATTCCCGTTCTGTTAAAAATAAATGTTTACATGTTTACAGCACTTACTGCTTGATCCTTCCCCTGATTCTGTGTAGGGGTAAGGGATGGGGACGGTTGGTACGGGATCTCGGTAAGGGTGATGAAGAGCTCCTGGCTGTCGGGGAAATCAGCGGTGCCAGCGCTGTCGACTGCCTCGTCCTCCTCATCTCCTTCTTCATCTTCCCCGTCCGCTAACATGTCCGACGAGGAACCGGCCGCGGACAATATCCCATCCTCAGAGTCCACGGTCACTGGTGGGGTAGTGGTGGCGGCCGCACCTAGGATAGAATGCAGTGCCTCGTAGAAACGGGATGTGTGGGGCTGGGATCCGGAGCGTCCGTTTGCCTCTTTGGTTTTTTGGTAGCCTTGTCTCAGCTCCTTGATTTTCACGCGGCACTGCGTTGCATCCCGGCTGTAGCCTCTCTCTGCCATGGCTTTGGAGATCTTCTCGTAGATCTTAGCATTCCTTCTTTTGGAGCGCAGCTCTGAAAGCACGGACTCATCGCCCCACACAGCGATGAGATCCAAGACTTCCCGATCAGTCCATGCTGGGGCCCTCTTTCTATTCTGGGATTGCACGGTCACCTCTGCTGGAGAGCTCTGCATCGTTGCCACTGCTGCTGAGCTCACCACGATGTCCAAACAGGAACTGAGATTCAAACTGCCCAGACAGGAAAAGGAATTCAAAATTTCCCGGGGTGTGGCTGGTCAGAGCATCCGAGCTCGGACTGCTGTCCAGAGCGTCAACAGAGTGGTGCACTGTGGGATAGCTCCCGGAGCTATTAGCGTCGATTTCCATCCACACCTAGCCTAATTCGATATGGCCATTTCGAATTTAGCGCTACTCCTCTCGTTGGGGAGGAGTACAGAAGTCGAATTTAAGAGAGCTCTATGTCGATCTAAATAGCTTCGTGGTGTGGACGGGTGCAGGGTTAATTCGATGTAACGGCGCTAAATTCGACATAAAAGCCTAGTGTAGACCAGGCCTAACAGTATTCACCCCATACAATGGTAGAGCTTCAAGAGGGGAATTATCGGACTAAATGGAACATCACAAAAGCGTTTAACAGATTGTCATACTGTTTAACTTGTCAACAGAGCACAAAGGACATAGATGAACTTGAGCAACTTGAAACTTCAGGAAATAGGTTCAGACTAAAGAGATTTCTGGCTACATAGATTTGAGGTTTTTTAAGCGCCGTTCTACTCTGAAGAGTGTTATGAAAAAAAGAAGAAGAGATGCCTTCTTGTCTTTGGATAGGGTAGCACAACAAGTCAGGAGACCAGTTTCTATTCCCAGCTGTGCCACTCACCTACTGGGTGACCTTGGCAAGTCACTTCACCGTTCTGCACCTCAGTTTCCCCATCTCTAACACTAGCTCTCTTTCGTAAACGCTTTAAGTTCCATGGATGAAAACATTTAAGTATTATCACTACTGTGTAGATCTGCTCCAATTTGAGTTTTACTAGTGTTTTTACTCTCATTACCTCTGACTAGCCAACACAGCTATAGGAGAGTGACTTGGATTCCAGCCTAGCTTACAGATCAGCAGCACTGTTAATTGCATTTCAACTACAGAATTATTGTTGGGGGACCATGAGCCAGAATGAACACATACTGACTTTCAGATTCCAGGTTGAGTTAGGCAATTATAATAAAATCTTTTTACTTGTAAATTGATTTGACCTGGAGTCACCAAGACACAAAAACGGAATCTCATTATGCCAATTTTACAAAATCATTTTCAGAGCAGAATTGCTTTTATGGCTGTAGAAGCTTAACTTTTAAAAAAATCTTGGCCTATGTTTCTAGGACTCCAACACACTAGAATATGGGTTCACTTATCTAACTACAAATGCCCTTAAGTTCTAACTGAGAGAAGAATGAAATTCGCTGATCTAGGGCATAAACTTCTTATTTACGTAAAGAGCACTCTCTTCCTCCACCATTCAGAGAAGGTCAGGTAATGAAGAAAAAATTACATGCATCTGAGGAATAAAGATACCTGTACAAAACAGCTGAATACAGTATCCCCGGCTGGATGACGTTCAGGCACCTGGGAATTAAGCTTTCTGAAGTCACATAACACATTTCTATTAAGTTTATTTTAAATTGGAGCAGGAGAGAGAAATATAAAGATTAACACAATGTCACTATCCCTTGACGCTCTGTGAGGGAGTTACCCACAGCCCCGTCCATAAAGGCTGCATAGTGCCTGCCATACTGTCCATGACTTCCACAGAAAAGAAACCTTTTATTACACAAAACCTATAGGAGGCACAATTTTTTTCCTAAAATATTTTGTGGCAAATAATGTTTTTTAGCTTGTAAACGTAAAACTTACAAATGTTAGCCTTTGCCTAGCACTGTGTGTCCTTAAAATGTTTTTCACTCGTTTATGGATCTCTTCTCCATTTGCTGGTGTAGACCAACCAGAGTTAAATCTATAAGAGAGGGAGGGAAATAGAAGAAATATTCTTAGTTTAAAGAGGGCCAACACTTTTTGCTGTGAAGTTTTTTTTAAATTAAGAAACACAAATTATTACTTTCTATTTGGAATGTATAGAAGGTTAAAGTTCAATACTCTTTTTCTCCTCTGGGATAGAGCTAAAGCAGTGATACTCAGACCTTGGTGGTATTCAGGAGCCAAATTAACAATCAACATTACCCAAAAGAGCCACAGTAGTGTGAATTTATTGTTTCATTTACTATATATTCATATTTAAGCAGTACAACAGGGGAAATACTTAGCATATTATATATATATACATATTAGTATTCTCACAAAAAAATGACTGACCAAGTATTATTATTTTATCAACTACAATTGGTTAATAACATAGTAAAAGCATCCTGATTGGTTAATAACTTAGATTGGTTAATAATTAAATTACACAGCATTTTAATATCGTGTGCAGCAATGAACCTCAGTCTGAGTATCACTGAGCTAAAGAAACCTTTCGAAGGGGTGCATTGGGAAAAGATCGCCACAATTTCAATGATGTGCAAGCGTTGTCCATATTATCTGTGCACTGATTTGTAACTGTAAAGTTTGTGTGTCATATCTGTACTATTGCTATGGTATAGAAAAGCTAAACAATCATTTCATCCCCAGCAATGAAGTCCCATTTTCTCTTCTTACATGAAGAATTAGATACATTAAATTCCCTCCACCAAAATGAATCAACAGAACAAACCCCAAACCACCAAAAAATCCCTGAAAGTCACAAAACAGTTTTATGAAACTGCAAATTCAGTTTCCATCTTACAAGACGTAGCAAAGTTCTAAGTCCTAATTTTTTTATAAAAGACGCCCATACCAAAGAAGAAACTCCATCTGTTAATGCAAAACAAACGGATGGATTTTATTCTTTCATGACATGCACCCTGTTTATTTCATTTTACTTGAAAAAGTAATTTAAAAAGATTTCAGTTCTACCTTTCCCCATGCATTTAACTTTTCAGAATAGGAGTTAATCTTTAAATAGTTATTTTTCTCCACTAAGATTTTGGGATCAGCTCTTTTTACACGTGTTCTTCATTGCTGACCTACACTTTTGCTGTCTCTCTCACACACCCCTCGCCAAACTCTTTACTATGTTAGAATATTATTATTCAGGTTGCAAAGTCGAGCACTAGGAAGTTAGGAGATGCCAGAATTAAAGTTCTCTGTGCAACCTTAATTCAGCCCCCTTACATCTACGCATTACGATACAGTCTTTCATTAGATGATCAAGTACTATTTTTTCCCACAAGACCTCTGCCTCAATCAGTGCAGTGGATTTCTTCTGAAGATAAAACAGGGCTGTGTATTGAAGGAGGCTGTTATCTGTACAAGTCCTGTCTCATTTGTTGCAGAATTTGGAAGGCATGTAGTGAATGAGGCCAAGGACCGCAGGAAGAGAAAGGCTGGTCTTCTGGTTAAGGAGTTGAATGCTGCCTGGAGGATGGGTTTCTATTCCTCCTGCTGCCACAGTGTTCCTATGTGATGCTGAGGAAGTCACTAACAGTATGTGATCATGCAATTAAAAACTATGACAACGCATATGCACAAGGGAGACGAATTAAGGTTGCACAGAGAATTTTAATTCTGCCATTACATAACTGTTGAGTGTTTGACTTTGCAACCTTAAAAATGTTCTTTTAACGGTTTTTCTGTGTGTAATTTCCTCAATTTTTAAAATAGCCAACTGAAAAAACAGGATTTCTACCATGTTGCATCATATTAGCAGGGATGGAACCTTTAGATCCACGACACAGTCCTCTGCTACTTGAGCTAATGGAGTAACTGATAGCAATAGTAGGTTGTCAACCTCTGTGTGGACCAGCAGTAGAGTGGTATGGGACCTTTGCCAGCAGGTTTCACAGATCTCTCCCCCCAAGCCCTGTCACCTTGCCCAGCTAGTTCCACTTCCCCCTTTCCAGCTCCACACCTGATCTCTCTCTCTGCTCCCCACACAGTAGCTCCCAGTCTCTCCTCTCAGGCTCCTCATCCCATCAGTCTCCCCCACGCCTCCTCCCCCGTTACTTTCCCCAGTATCCACCTACACTGGTTCCTAGCTCCAGTCTCTTTGTCCAGCAAGCCCCAATTTAAGAAGTCTCTACTGAGCATGTGTGAACTGCAATTTTTCAATGGCTTACAATTTGGCCAAATTTGGGGCAATTTTAATGTGGACAACACAGGGCCATACTCTGAGAAATTTCAAGTCCCTGCTCAAAAGCACGGAGATGCTAGAGCTGTTTAAAGAAAAGGGCACTCGAATTCTTAAACATGGACAAAATGTACCTTTCACTAGCTTCTTTCTCAGAACTCAGGGAATCATTTTGGCTGAAATTTTCAAAACCAAAATCAGCCTGAGGCAGACACCCAGCATGGAAAATTTCAGCCCAAACAGTTGAAGTCTGGTAAAGTTATAAACTACTGAAAATGGGGTCTTATGGGACATGTTGGGCAACCTTAATAATAGGCAGGGCTACCACCCCAGCCTATAATTATTGATTGCTTAGGCACAGTTGCTAGATAAAAGGTGAGGGGGAAGACTGTTTTTTGCTGACCAAGAGTTTGCAAAGAAGGAAGGCTAAACTGATGATGATTAAGTATGTTTATAAAAAAACCCAAAGGTATTGCCAGGGCAGGTGGAGCTTGTCACCCTTGATAGGCAGCTCAACTAGGAGAAGGGAAACTCCAATTTCAAACCAAAAGGTCGCAGGTTTGGATAGCTGACCTACAAAGCTCCTCCAGCAGACATGCTCATGTGAACTGGCGTCTATGTCAAGTACCCCAGAGAGCTAAGATGTTCCCGGCAAGCTATGTACAGCAGCCTTGTTTGACTACTGGAACTAGGAAAAGGCCGCTAAAAGAAGTTAAAGAAGCAAGTGAGTAAGCAGACGTGCAAGTTGGAATGTAGAACATTCTCTGGAGGAAGTCTGGAACTATGCGAGGTCTGAAAATGAGGCGAATAGTAAACATGACACGTATACAAGAGATCATAGGGAAAGTTGTAGAGCCAAGATTCTGATGGAGGGTTACAAAATCTATTACTCAGGGAATTAAACTTCCTGAAATAGTGTTGTAAATTGTTCCAGATGAAACCATGCACAGGCATATGATGGAGATTACCAGAAGGTTGGACTGACTAATGGATGTTAAATTGTGTTGGGAAGATGTCACTATCCGTATAATAAGTTGACGTGCACCACAGTTAGGAGAGTTCTCATAGACTTTAAGGTCAGAAGGGACTATTATCATCATCTAGTCTCACCTCCTGCACAACGCAGGGCACAGAATCTCACCCACCCATCCACGCCTGTAACAAACCCCTAACCTATGCCTGAGTTACTGAAGTCCTCAAATCATGGTTTAAAGACCTCAAGATGCAGAGAATCCTGAGAGAATCAAAAGAGAAGTTTTTCGATGAGTTGCTGTGCCTTATTGGAAACATACCATCCAATGAGAAGACATTTATTGGAACAGATCTAAAATGCACACATTTGAACTGACAAGGCTGGATATGAAGCAGGCCATAAGGCACTGGAACCATAAACACATTTTCCATGAGGGGGGAAAGGTTCTACAGACTTGTCTGGCATTGGAATTGGTGACTGCACTTGCAGAAGAGGGAAAGCCATCTCATAACTTGTGCCAGTGGAGGACAAGTCCCAAACTGATTTCTTAGATAGATCACAAATAATTAATTGTAAGGTAATACCCAGAGAGCGCACTGTGAGACAGCACAGACTTCTCCTGATGGACTCCAGAATGCAGAAACGTCTGAGCCCCTGGGCACCAGCGAGGCCTAAATGATGGCCACTTAAAGATGGGAATGAGAAAACCTTCGAACAAAGAGTAATGCATAGACTTCCTGACTACACTCAGGGATGGGTGGAGGACAACTGATTCAAATGAACGTAAACTGTTAGAAATGGCACATGAAGTCCTAGAAATGATGTAACCGACGCCAAAAAGGATATGAAGGGAGATGTGGGTGGTGGACTCCGCAAGTTAAAGAATCTGTTGGGGGTGAAAAATAGTAACCTTCAAAAAAGGCTGGTCAGTGGCTTGAGGAGAGCTAAGATGGCATACATGGAGGCAAAAAAGCAGCCAAAACAAGTGTTGTGGGGGCTAAAAGTGTGGCCCGTGATGTGTTATATAACCGCCTAGGAGGACATGAGGGAGAGAAGACCATCAAAAGACTTGCCAAGGCAAGAGAGAAAATGTTGAGAGACGTGAACAAGTTTGCTTACACTAGAAATGAATAAGGAATATTGCAAATAAACGGAGAATTAATCAGCAAAGTTTGGAGTGATTACTGTGAAAGAGTGATGAATGAGGAGAACCCAAAGGAGGAAATAAGAACATGTAAGCTGAACTGAGGCCTGACTGATTGCATACAGAAGGAAGAGGCTACAGAAGCACTTAAGAAAATGAAAAAGGGGAAAGTACTTGGGCCAGATGAAGTACTAGTGGGTGAAATGAAATCACTGGGAATGGAAAGTATTAAGTATCTTATACGTTTGTTTATCATAGAATCATAGAATATCAGGGTTGGAAGGGACCTCAGGAGGTCATCTAGTCCAACCCCCTGCTCAAAGCAGGACCAATTCCCAACTAAATCATCCCAGCCAGGGCTTTGTCAAGCCGGGCCTTAAAAACCTCCAAGGAAGGAGATTCCCCCACCTCTCTAGGTAAAGCATTCCAGTGCTTCACCACCCTCCTAGTGAAATAGTGTTTCCTAATATCCAACCTAGACCTCCCCCACTGCAACTTGAGACCATTGCTCCTTGTTCTGTCATCTGCCACCACTGAGAACAGCCGAGCTCCATCCTCTTTGGAACCTCCCCTCAGGTAGTTGAAAGCAGCTATCAAATCCCCCCTCATTCTTCTCTTCTGGAGACTAAACAATCCCAGTTCCCTCAGCCTCTTCTCATAAGTCATGTGCTCCAGACCCCTAGTCATTTTTGTTGCTTTCCGCTGGACTCTTTCCAATATTTCCACATCCATCTTGTAGTGTGGGGCCCAAAACTGGACACAGTACTCCAGATGAGGCCTCACCAATGTCGCATAAAGGGGAACGATCACGTCCCTCGATCTGCTGGCAATGCCCCTACTTATACAGCCCAAAATGCCATTAGCCTTCTTGGCAACAAGAGCACACTGTTGACTCATATCCAGCTTCTCGTCCACTGTGACCCCTAGGTCCTTTTCTGCAGAACTGCTACCTAGCCATTCGGTACCTAGTCTGTAGCAGTGCATAGGATTCTTCCGTCCTAAGTGCAGGACTCTGCACTTGTCCTTGTTGAACCTCATCAGGTTTCTTTTGGCCCAATCCTCCAATTTGTTTAGGTCCCTCTGTATCTGATCCCTACCCTCCAGCGTATCTACCACGCCTCCCAGTTTAGTGTCATCTGCAAACTTGCTGAGAGTGCAGTCCAACCACTCAAAACTATTCTTAAGTAAGGGAAAATGCTGGATGAATGGCGTGAAAGCTTTGTGGTGCCTATTTTTAAACATAAAGGAGATATTACATTGTGTGCTAATTATCAACCAATTAAGTGGATATCACCTGCTGTGAAAGTATGGAAGAAGATTATTGAAAAATATTTATGTGGAATGGTTGAAATTTGGAAGGATCAGGCTGGATTCATGCCAGGAAGGAGCACAATTGATGCCATATGTGCACTATGAATCCCCACGGAGAAGTTCAGAGAAAAAAGATGGCAGTTGAGTCTGGTCTTGGCATATAATTATGTACCATAAGAAATAGTTCGGTATAGTGTGTAACAGAAGGGTTTCCCAGAAGGATACCCCGTCATATCCAGGATATGTATGACAGAGTGACTACCATAGACAAATTGAATGGGGCCACAGTAGAGATTTTCCAGTAAATGTTGGCCTATGTCACAGGTCAGTTTTGAGCCCCTTTATGTTTGTGGTTGTCATGGATGTGCTAAGTGAGAATATACGAAGGGAGGTGCCTTGGAATCTGCTGTTTGCTGATGACTTAGTGATATATGTGAAAGATTGAGAGACTCTGCAAGCCAACTTTGAACAATCGCAACATAGTTTTGAGTGGTTGGACTTCAAGTGAATGTTGGTAAGATCAAGGCTAGGATAATTGAAGGAGGAGGACTCACCAGAAAAGATGATATATGCAGAGAGCTTAGAAGAGTGAAAGTGATTAAATATCTAGGATCAATGGCTCATGATAACACAAAAACCAGGGGTCACCCCATGAAATTAATAGGCAGCAGCTTTAAAACAAACAAAAGGAAGTAATTCTTCACACAATGCAGAGTCAACCTGGAGAACGCGTTGCCAGTGGATGTTGTGAAGGCTAAAACTATAACAGGGTTCAAAAAAGAATTAGATCAGTTCCTGGAGGATAGGTCCATCAATGGCTATCAGCCAAGATGGTCAGGGAGGCAACCCCATGCTCTGGGTGTCCCTAGCCTCTGACTGCCAAATGCTAGGAGTGGAAAACGGGATGGAACACTCTATGACTGCCTGTTCTGTTCATTCCCTCTGAAGCACCTGGCACTGGCCACTGTTGGAAGACAGGATAGTGGACTAGATGGATTATTTGTCTGACCCAGTATGGTCGTTCTTAGGATGATGATTCCCCCCGACTAATGCCTGGCACTACTCTAAAGCTCTGTGGTGGAGGTGGCAGCAGCTGACCTCAATAATGTTAAAAGGCAGAGTATCTAAAACTGTAATTCGATCCATCTTAACATATGGAACAGAGAGTTGGCCAGCCACGATAAAGGAAATCAGTATGCTCTCCACCATAGAAATTAAGACACTGAGATGGTCAAAGCCAGAACAAGAAGCTATGGTCTCAAGTTACAGTGGGGGAGGTCTAGGTTGGATATTAGGAAAATCTATTTCACAAGGAGGGTGGTGAAGCACTGGAATGGGTTACCTAGTGGAATCTCCATCCTTAGAGGCTTTTAAGGCCTGGCTTGACAAAACTTTGGCTGGGATGATTTAGTTGGTGTTGGTCCTGCTTTGAACAGAGGATTGGACTAGAGGACCTCCTGAGGTATCTTCCAGACCTAATAGTCTATGATTCTATGAAATGGTTGGACATTCTATGATAGGAAACAAAATGAGGTCGTAAGGGGCCTAATGTGGGTTTCTCAAAGTGAAGACAAGTTGAGGGAGGCTGGTCTACATTGGTATGGGCATATCAAGCAGAGATCAGACAGCTACATCAGTAGGATGGCTCTTTCATGGTTGTGCACAGAAGATGACCCAGGGGAAAGACTAAAGGCACTGCACATTGGCCTTTCTGAGGTCTATTGATATCTGGTCAATCTGCACAACAGCCTCGTGTATGATCATGAGTTCTGGAAGAAGACTCAAAGTCATCGACCCCCAAAAGGGAAGTGGCAAGAAAGATGACAATGATAACCCAAAGGTTTCGTTGCGATCTAAACTCTCATGCTTCAGAGAATAACCAACCTCTAATTGAGCAACTCCAAATATGGGCAGGTTATTCCATATGTGTTCTACTTCAAGATTCCTGTTCTTTCCTCCATTTTTCTGTATCCATTTTACCTGTTCTAAATTATTCATTATTTGGTATGCCTCCATGTCTTCCCTGTAAACAGTCCCAATCTTTTCAACCTATCCTCCTACAGAATATTTCCATGCATCTAATCATTTGTCATCCATTTTTTGATCCCCTCCTGTTTCTACTATCTCCCTTTGGAGAGAGAATGCGTAGAATTGACACAGTCATCCAGGTGAGGGTTATCACTGATTTATATATCAGCATATTTTCAGATTCCTTATATAGTTTAAGATTTTGTTTGCTCTTTAACCATCACTGAGCAGATTTTTTCCATTAAGCCAGACATAATGTCTTTTTCTGGAATGGTTACAGTTAATTGAAAACCTAGCAGTGTGTATGAGCAGTTGAAATTATTCTTTTCTTCTCGAGGTAGAACCTAAAAACAAAACAAATCTTGTCAGAGTAACAGATTTTAAGTAACCATTCTTAGAAAAAGGCAGAGTGGTCTATTGACTTTTCTTAACTGATCTGACATCAGAGAAATTATGGGTGAGAGGGCTGGATTCTGCATTTTCGTCATATAACTGACCTAGGTCTGAACATTACAAGGAATACATTATATTATTATCCAATACATTGCTAGAAACCTGCAGCTCTGCTGAAATGCTCTGACATAAAATGAACTAGAGCAGGTTAGAATGAAATAACGACCCCCCCCCCAAAAAAAAAGAAAAGAAAAAAGAAGAGCAGGGTTAGTAATGTGATCTTCCAACTTCTGGTCACTAATTTCAAACCCTAGCACTGGGTAAATTACAGCTGAACTTGTGCATGTAAAAAATGTAGATTTGCAAGCAATTCAAGTGTGCCAGTTCCTATTTCCACAAATGAAACATAGTCCATGAGAGCATGGCACTTTGTCTTATGTATACAACAATTTCAATTTGTCAGATTTGCTTGTGTTGTTTAATACTGGAAAGAGAGGTCAGACATGTTGCTGTAGTTTACAGTATTTGCTTTTTTGAAACAGAAAATAAAGCGGCTAAAGTTTGTTTGGAGGATTTCAAAGCACTGTTACTGATCGTATGTTTATAAATATCCATTAGGGGTCAGATGCTCTATCTTGGAAAATATAAAACCATATTTGCTATTTTAGTCACTCATATGAGATGTATCCATGTACCACAGCAGAAGACTAAGTATTTAGTGCAAAAGCTATATGCATTTCTTCAGTGGCATTACTGAACAATCCACTAGTCTGCACTGTGGTATAAGAAATGTTTGTTGATCACATCAGCCCTGAACTTAATTTACAAAAATCAAAACCTTAAGTATGATTAAAAACAGTATCAGCTCCTTTTTAATTAGTTTTGCCAGTATCTTTACTGTCTAATTTTAGTAATAACTATAAAGCCTAATCCACATTTTAAGTCAATGTTAATATTTACACCAATCAAAAGTCACCCGAAAATAAAATGATGCCAGAAAATGTAACACCCATAATCTAAATTGAAACCATCTAATGATGTGATAACTCCTATTGGAGATATTTTATAAAATGGCTTTCAGAGCACAGCTTCTTAAATTATAAATAAAGGAATTTCAGTTGCCCAAAACCACTAATAATGCATTTTAAAAACCACTAGCTACTTATTTATGTGATTAAGGTGTCAGTATTCTATTGCAATGTTGGAGGAAGTCATTTCATTTCAATGGCTGTTTGCCCTGATAAACTTCTATAGCTGTATTTTGTCATACTTCCAATTTTCCTTGGGCCTTGCAAACATTCTGCAGTTACATCAGTTTAAATTGTTTATTGATTCCAATAGATTGTATAAACACTTTGGAAGTATAGCTCAGTGACCTAGAAAACGCCAGATCAGAGAAGTTCTCATCATTCATTTCAAAGATGCTATGTCAAGTAAGATCTAAGGTACAAAACTATTTTCCCTTGGAATGTGACTAAAGACATTTATTTTCTTTTATGAGGTAAGGATTTTTTTTCAAGTCATGCAAACAGACAACATTTACCTTAGTGCAAAAAAAGAATTAAGTCTGGATGTTATAATACAGATGAATACAATTCTCAGACATCCACTAGGATGGAACAGACTATTAGAAATTCAAATAGATGTGTATACTATTTAAACACCAGCTTACAACTCTCAACTTGTATAATAAATAGGTATTTTCAAATGTCAGACAGTCCAAACATTCATTTGCACATAGCAAGAAATCCTACACCATCTTGGATAGCAGAGTTAATGCAAAAGCTTACTGCAAAACGTTTGCATCAGGTATAACTCCTTCCCCACCAGCAAACCTTCCAACTGTGTGTGTAAATGTGCGCATGTGGCCTCCATGAAGAATTTATCAACTTCAAAGCAGAAACTTCATGCTGAGAAGAAACTACATAGAAGGACAAACTATCACAGGACAGAAATCAATAAAGTACTGTAGTAGCAAATTCACAATTGGAGAGCTCTATTGCAAGACAGAAAAAAAAAAAAGAAAGAACTCCTTAGATAAATATAATCAGACAAGCAGCTAAAAGAATCTTTGAGAAACTACCCATGTAACATGAGAGATCATCCAGAAAAACCAAATGGATAGAACTTGGATACTTTGTATCTCTGCAGTACTCATGGTAACCAGAAGAAGTAACTTTATTCCCAGTTAAAGGATAGGAAGTGGCTACTTACCAAAAACAACCTGTTCTCGGCATATATTGCCAACACAGAGAGATGCTGTAAGGATTGGTCTTACTGGCATAATTCTGTCAGGAAGAGGTGAGATTTTTTTTGCTGACCTGATTATGGCAGTAAAAGCCCGCCTGTAGATATAGCTATACCAATAAAAGCTATATGGTTTATAGTATATAGCTTATTTCAGTTTCCAAATCACAAGAAACTATACTGGTATAAGCACCTTTATACTGATATCGCTGCTCCCAGACTATGTTGCTTTTGCTGCTTTAAGTGCGAAGGAATAGCTACAACAACCAAATTTTTTAAGTGTAGACAAGTACTAAGGGTATGTCTACACTTACCCGCTGGTTCGGCGGCAAGCAATCGATCTTCTGGGATCGATTTATCGCGTCTTGTCTGGACGCGATAAATCGAACCCAGAAGTGCTCGCCGTCGACTCCGGTAATCCTGCTCGGCGAGAGGAGTACGCGGAGTCAACGGGGGAGCCTGCCTGCCGCGTCTGGACCGCGGTAAGTTCGAACTAAGGTACATTGACTTCAGCTACGTTATTTACGTAGCTGAAGTTGCGTACCTTAGTTCGAATTGGGGGGTTAGTGTAGACGAGGCCTAAGAGTCATACTATGGCAGTACATAATTGTTTTGAGCAGTAGCTGGTGGGTGCACTCAATTCCTCGAGTGCTAAATTCTGTAGACAGGGAATACATCATCCCTTCTAATGGTCCCTCAGTTCCTTTACACCCCCAGAAGCCCTGTGTAGAGCTGGGCTCTGAAGCAGAAAAGAGGTAGCTCTATGGAGGCACACAGAGAACAAGAGCTCTTGCTGATAAATTTGTTAGTCTCTAAGGTGCCACAAGTACTCCTGTTCTTTTTGCGGATACAGACTAACACGGCTGCTACTCTGAAACTTGCTGATAAGTAAACTCATTTAATTTAAAGCATGAAGGCTAGCCAATCACCTTCTAAGGAGGTGGGTCTTAAATAATGTCCTTTAATACTACCATTTGCTCTGGATGTGGTGTCAAGAAAATAGTGATTCGTAGGTGTGAACTGACCTCTAGGTAGCAGCCCTACAAATTTCACATAAGGGTACACTGCATGTATACACTATCAACTTTGCAATGCCCTTGTTGATCGAACCCTTAAGCATTCAGGCACACCTGGTATATATCAAAACTGGATGCATTTTCTTATCCATTGTGACAGTCTTTGAGCTCAGATGGTTGATCCTCAAATTCTTCTCCAGAGACCATAAATTGTCTGACTTCTGAAATGGCTTAGTCCTGTTTAAGTAGAAGCCAGTGCTCTTGACATCCATGGTGTTCAACTTCACCTCCTCAGCATAATTATGGGGCATTGTGAAAGAGACAGGCAGAGATATCAGTGATTGAGATGAAAAGTCAGATATAAATTGGTCTAGATTGGGGTAAAGTAGCCACTGGTCTTTGTGGAATACGGTATAAGGTGACAGATCATCAAGGCCTGTAACTCAAACCCTCCTGGCCAAGTTAACTGTGACAAAATAGGAGATCTTCACTGAAAAGCAATGAAGAAAGCAAGACCCTAAAAGCTCAAACACCCTCCCATGAGTTTATTTAATACCAAGTTCAAGTCCCAAAGTTGAGTAGGTTCCTGAACAGGAGTGTACAAGTTTGTATGACCTTTAAAGACGTGTTTCTCTGGGGAACAGACAAAGCCAGAGCACCTTTTCAACGGGCCAGGTTCAGGGCCAGCATAAGCAGTAATAGCAGATGGAAACTGCAGATGCTTACCTAAGAACAGCTTTGATAACAGAGACAGAAGAAAGTCTAAATCAATTGGAACTGGACAGAAAACCGGGTCACAGCCTCTACGGTGAGCAAACTTTTAAAAACAGTTATATTTACCAGCATTCTGCTTTCTAGTGGAGGTGGCTTTCTGGACTCCATTTTAAGACATCTCTATAACATGAGATGAAGGACCTTGAAGTCTGGATGCATTACCCTGCTGGGACAGGGGATCTTGACTCAGGGAGAGAGTGAATAAACAACCTTGGGACAAAACTAGAAGCCAAGAAACTGGGATGAAATCATGACTCCATTGAAGTCAAAGGCAAAACTTCCATAGACTTCAATGGAGCCAGGACACACATGATCAACTGGACCCATATTGGATTAACTAAGATCATCCAACTCTATGCTGCCAAAACTTTCCCAGTACTCTGGGAATGAGAGAAAACAGAAGAAAGGAGTAAAAGGAGACTCTCTTGGCAATGCAAAAGAAAGGAGTCCTACACATAGATCTTTGACTGTTCTCAAGCAAACCTGATTGTGGTTTGTTGTTCTGACTTGGAGCAGATGAATCCATGTTACAGCGATCCCACCTGGCAGGAATCACACAAGCACCTGAGGGCAGGAGTGACCACTCATGATGCTCCATACCTTTCAGACTGAAATCAGCAGTTAGGAAGTTTTTTACACGTGCCAGTTGCAGAATGGAAAGGATTACTTCAAACTGGATGCATGATTCTCAAAGCCTGATTTGTCTCTCAGCAAACTAGAAATGACCAAGTATCATGACTGTGCATTCTCTTCTCAGCTCCAACCAAAGAACTTCGATCTTGAGCTGGTGGAACCCATTTCAATGCTTGTAAAGGAATCCCAAACAAGGGGATGATTTCAGCTTGAGATTTTGCATCAGGCTTTATCATCTTGCAAGGCTTAGCTGCCAAATTACTTGTGCTTGAGGATATGGGGGGGTACTTTCATAGGAGAAAACCACCTGTACGTATGCGCTATTGGAGCCTCTTCCAAAAGCAAGTTATGGACCAGTCTTACAATGCTTTTGGGCCCTTTTTGAGAGTCACAGCCTTTAGCGGAGGGGAAGTCAATAGGCAGACTGCAGGCCAAATCCGGACTGCCAGGTGCTTTAGAATGGACCCCAAAAATCTATTAGTTTACTTATTATTGTTATTTTTTTATTATTTTCTCTGGAGTCTGGACCTTGACTATACCTTGACATAATTCTGAATCTCTGCTGGGGAGAGACCTGTGAAGTGAAACAGCAAGAATGTTGACCTGATTTTGAGCTGGACTGGCAAAGATGAGTATCATGCAAAAAAAAGCTAAAGGTTGTTTTCAAAGTGTTGTTCTCTCCTGTCTACTGCCTGTGAAAGACCCACACAAAAGAAAAAGTGGGTAAAATCGACTAGGGTGGCATAGTGACCTTAATTACACACACAGAGTTATCAAATACACAAACAAGGAGAAAAAAGAGAAACATTAACACACAATACACACCAACCTCTCAGTTATAGTCAGTCAGAACGCTGTAAAAGTGTCAGGCGGGGGTGATGGTAAGGGGACACCAACTTAAACTCTAACGAGGTTTTAAAATCCAGCCCACATATGCCCCACTAAAACTATATTTCTACATATTTTTAAAGAAAACCCTAAAGTAAAGTTTCTATTTATAAAAAGAAGCTGTAATTGTATTAGATATAAATACAAACAAATATTGGGGTTGAAAAACAATCAGAAGTAAAAAGTTGAAAACACCTTCAGAATATTTTACCAATGCAATCACCACATTTAAGTTCCTGATGTTTAAGTCAGTCTTTGGAATATTAGCATTTTGCTTGAGATATATAATAGACATTCAGAGCCAAAACTTGGACTGAGTTATACCAAATATTAGAAACATGCAATTGGAGAAGAGATTTTTATTGCCATGATATTGGGACCCATGTCAGTTGGGCTGTACTGATGCAGTTGAGAGAAGATTGACACCCTAAGTTTTGTACTTGTGATCCTTTGATGACAGCTCAAATGACTACATAAAATAACAGGAAATCCACAGTCATTTTAGCCTGTATAACCCCAAACAGTCAACCTACAGTTATGCAAACATAACTGTTATTCACTATTGCCAATTCTTCCAAAATTTCACAGACAACAAATGAAAACAAGCCTTTACCTTTCTCTAAGAGAAGAACGGTTTAATACAGGACTTGAGGAATGTTTCTGCAATGAGGAGAGTGCTGAACGTATTAATGAACTAGTAGAACGAAATTGCCTACTAGCAGTACCCGACATCGGGTGCTCATCACAGCTGTCAGAAGAGCCATCTAAGTCTTTCCCATGATGAGACCTGATAATCTGTCAGAGAAAAAACAGCAGCAGAACTTCAAACAATATATAATAAGTGCCTAGGCTATGCCTGTGCATAAGCTAACAGGGAGCAGAGATGTACACTTTCCACTTTTTCTGTATGTAAAACAAAGTTTAAAGATTAGACTTGTCTGTATTAAGAAATACACATAAGACAATTATTTACAGAGATTTGCATGTAACATAGGAGTGGGAACGGCAGCACCCCCCATAATTAAGATTGCATTCCAGGCTAACCCCCTGTTTTCAGTCACTGATATCTTTTTGAAGTTTTCACCTTTCTGGCTGAAATTTTCCAGGATTGGTTCTGAACAGGGACTTTTTAGTCTCAGCAAAAGCTCTTCAGCCATATTGGATTATCAAACAAGATGGTGGTGGGGAGGGAGACAACATTTTCCCCATTATAAAAGAAATTTTTGCAATTTTTTTGGACCAGCTACAGAGCTGAAAAAAATTAGAGGCAAAAATCTGAAACAGCCCTCACTGAAGAAAGTGCCTTGCAGGTTTCTAGTGAAAAGAGACTTTGGAGATTTCCACTGGAAGTGCTCTCTATTTGCCCAAGTTATGACCCTTTAAAAAACTGACTACTACACACTGACTACTACAAAATGCATTTTGCATGGGTTTTCTCTCTAAGCTTGTAAAGTGCTAAGGAAAGTTACACCTTGCACGCTTGAGTGATGGGGTTTGCTGCTAATGAAAAATGTGCAAGCAGTGCAAAGGGCTTAGAAAGGTTGCTATATTCCTTAAGTTTCACAGAAAGGTGTCCCACTGTGATGAACCTTTTTAGTATTCCACCATTTTGATCCAGCATCTCACTCCCTGCTGGTCCCATCAACTAGGGCCAAATTCTTGATCTCTAGATACTGCTTCAGCCCCATAAGGGAGATCTTTGGACGCTGTAGAGATGCCAGAAAAGGCTCCATGACAAAGATGTGGGGCAGGATAAGGATGCACGTTTTCCAGCTTAGGGGAACAGGCCACGTCTCATCTTGTTTGCCATGCCCACTTATGCAGAAATAGCATTTCTAGATCAAGATTCAATCTGTTCCCATATATTCCTACAAAGAGAGTCATCATAGCCTTATTCACATGTAACCTTGACTAAAGCTTTACACCATTGGCCCTTTAAAGCTTCCTGTACCCTGTGGGAGAAAGGAATTTGATGTGTTATTTTACACCACGCATGTACAGGAACTCAATAATATTCCATGGAATTGTCCATGCTTGCCAGGAAACCCTCTGAAAGGCAGGACTGTATCTGACCCCATTGTATAAGACAGTATTTTTAGGTGAACTTTAACCAAAGTTTAATGCCCCAGTCACACCACACAGAAGACCTAAATTAACAAATAAAAGCCAGGAGAGTCCTAACATTTTGGCCCCATGAGCTAATTCACCTAACAATTTTAAAAGAGGCAGCCGATGTTTGTTACAAAATTAGAATCCCATTCAAATGTAATCTTCAGATTAAACACACACACACAGACAAACAGAATGCCCAAATATCATCTGCTTTATTAAATTTAACACTGATTTCCCCTTAAGAGCTACATTACACCAATAGTAATTCTCAGGTCCTCTTACGCTACACAATATTAACAACATCTAGTTCAGAGCTATACAATTATTTTTGGCAACATAAAAGGTATATTCCCTTTTGCCTGTATTTTTTTGTTAGAACCAGGAATGCTTAAGGGCATCAGGAGAGTGATGAATTTAATCTGTATCTGTGATATCTATGTGCTCCAAACAATGAGTGCCGCTAATATCTTCTTCCCCATTTGAGAAAAATGGATTTGAATTAAAACATCCATCATAAAAGCATATTTAGAAGTTCTCTGTACAGTTTATCACTTATCACTATGGAATAATCCAGAAGCAGCACAATATGCTAGATTTACATGCCACATAAAACTGCAGTCCTACATAGTGAAAGTTGAGAAGCTGACAAGAATGTTTGGCCTGAACCAAAGTTTTATCCTTTTAATTCACTTTCCTTCTCCCTCCCTGCATCACCTCTCTTGCCAGCCATTAGGAAATCTAATAGGGCACACACACAATAATTAACGGTCTACAGTCTGCTAATAAAATTTCCGGGGTATTTCAGGAAAAACAAAAATTAGGAAAAAAAGGATAAACAAGTTACATCTCATTTCACACATCTATCAGGTGGGTGAGATAAACAAGCCCCTCCATCCCAACCAAGAACATGTGAAAAGCAGCTAGCTGAGAAAGGAAAGACAAAACTTGAGAATAAGCACAAGAGCCAAACATTTGAAGTAATGAGCAGCAATTTAAAAATAAAAAATATGGGCCCTGCTCTCATTTACACCAATGCTCTGGTGATCCAAGAGATCCTCTCGAAGTGAACGTAAATGTAATTTCACACCCACTGGAAAGTGCCTTGACTCACCCTGGCATCATAAAGTGAAAGTGACTTTACTGTAAATAAAAATTGGGTTCTGTAACTGCAGAACATGATTTACTATGAATTTATGTCCATAGTGTTAACAGTTTGTTTGTGTAGAATGTTTTGAGAAGGCTTTATAGTACAATGAAACAATATCTATATTTAATAATGGTCCAATATACAGCATCAAACAACAAGATGAAGAAGTTGTATACTTGATTTCACTCAGGCGCCTTCAACAGAAATCCCACACACTTTTCTATTCCACACACTCCAAAACAGAGACAAATTTACATGCAATTTTATTTGCATTACTTACTTTAGTATGCTTGGGTCTATAGCTGCCAAGAAGAGAAGGATCTGGAAAAAAGTGCACCCCAGCAGAATTTTTAAACAAGTTTTGAGTCTATAGGTCTAGAAGCTACATGCAGTTTAGGGAAAAAAAATTAAAAGTCTTTCCCAAAAATCACTTATAACTCACCTTTCAAACAGTAGCCAAAGCAATTTACTGTTGTTATATATTTACATGCATTTATATTCTTCAGATGCAATTTACATGCATCTGAAGAAGTGGTTTTTTTACCCACGAAAGCTTATGCCCAAATAAATCTGTTAATCTTTAAGGTGCCACTGGACTCCTCGTTGTTTTCGTGGATACGGACTAACACGGCTACCCCTCTGATACGTGATATTTTGAATTACACAATGTAATGTCACGGCCATTAGTGTTTTAGGGTTTCAATTTCTTCATCTGACAACAATAACTTCAGGTCTGACTGCAGCCTAAGGCTATGTCTACACTAGAGAGCTTACAGTGGCACAGCTGTACTGATGCAGCTGCGCTACTGTAAAATCTCTCACGTATCTGCTCTATGCCAATGGGAGAGAGCTCTCCTGTAGACATAACTAAACCACCTGCAACGAGCGGCGGTAGCTATGTCGGTGGGAGAAGCTCTCCTGCTGACATAGTGCTGTGCACAATACCATTTATGCAGGAGAAACTTATGCTCAGAGGGGTGGTTTTTCCACACCCAAGTGACATAAGTTTTGTAGACATAAGTGGTAGAGTAGACATCGCCTAAGTTAATGGGATCTCATCAAAGAGGATGAGTACAGTTTTGTGAGTGGACTGAAGTGACTCATATTGTTATTCATTGCTTAAACCAATGTAAAGTAAAACTATAACCAGAATATGGCCCATATTTTCCACTACACTATAGTAAGCCACTTTGAAAAGGATGTCAAATTTCCATCCTAAAAGAGAAGTCCACTGTGTATCCACAGGACTGGAAATGTCCCAATTATTCTCACTCTGTGCTGCTATGCCTCGAATCCATTTGGTGGATAGTACACCTCTACCTCGATATAACACGAATTTGGATATAATGCAGGAAAGCAGCGCTCCGGGGGAGGTGGGGCCGCGTGCTCCGGCGGATCAAAGCAAGTTCGATATAATATGGTTTCACCTATGACGCGGTATGATTTTTTGGCTCCCGAGGACAGCGTTATATCGGGGTAGAGGTGTACCTACAAGGTAAGAGTGAGTTCACCTAATAATATCTAATGCTTAGTTCTTCTGTGCAACTTTAGATATCCAGAGAGCAGGAGAAACAGAAAGGGGCTACCATTCTATCTACAGATACATGCACAGAAATCCCACTGATATCAATGGCTCCCAAGTATTGATACAATGTGCTTATATCTAAAAGAGGCCATATATTTGGGATCCTTCAGGATGAAAGCTTCCCTCTTAAGCACTGGGGCAAACCCTTCTTTATTTAAAAGCGCTATAGTATCTGTAGAGCCAATTTTTTAATAACTGTCTCTGATTCTGCAGGCACAAAATGAATTTAGTATCTAATTTGGGGGTGCAACCAAGTAACCAAATTTCTAAATCCCCTCCTAGAAAGCAGACAAGACCTCCAGTTTTCAGTCTCATCCAAAAGATCAATATATACATGCAGTAAACTGAGTGGACTCAGTTAGCTACCTCCAGAAGGATGAAAGAGGACCGAGCTGTCATTTCTAGGATTAGAACATTTGATTCCAGGAATCTGTATTTTTTAGAAGCCTGATCCTTATAACTGTTACACCCCAGGACATAGGCAGGGGGTTGCTCTCTACCAATGGAATCTTATGACTGTTAGAAGTGACAACTCTTTTGAGGTAGATTTCAGTCCCCTAGTGACTGGCCCGAGACCACTAACTCATTTCATATAAGTGTTTGATGCCTCTAAGGTGGTAACGTGGCTTTGATATTATCAAACTGCAACAGATTCAAGTTTATGACCCTGAGGTGAAAGGCTTTGCATCCCAATGTCTACATCTGGAGCCTCCAGTCCTTCCACTATGGGCAAACTGCAAAGTACCTTTAATTCATAGTGAATTGCAATGAAGGTATTACTAGTGAGGAGTCACAATAAAATGTAAATAGAAGTACACATAAATACCGATGAAGTTCACTACAATTCATGCTCTCATACATGAGGAATACTGAACAAATTAAACCATGTTTTAAAGTACCACCTTCCCTAATTTTACTTGAGACAGACAGGGAATCTCCAAGGCTGTGGAAATATACTATATGGAAGGAGGATTCAACATAGCTCTCCACTAAAGGATTCTAACTTTAATCCATGGATTACTGGAAGCAACAAAACAAATAATCCATGTCATGCATATGGGAAATAAGAGATCAGAAGCTAAATAAAATGGCAAAGCATAGCCAACACTGTAAGAAGGCCAGTATTTTTCAGTGCATATGAAGATATGTAATTATTTTCCCTGCCCAGTACACCAACCCTGTAGGCTAACAGTAGCACGCCGGGTGTACTGAAATTCAGAGGCAAGCATTATAGGGGCTTCAGCAGCTAGGCCTGGTGGGTCCCAATAACCAATCAGACACATGGCTAAGTGAAAGGGCATTTTACTTTGGCTGGCAGGAAAGGGAAAGGTTGCAGATATCCTAGGTACAGAGGCTTAAAAATAGTTACAGTTCAAAGTGAGTATTAGGGATTTTTGTTCGGGTTGTCAGGGCTCCTCAGGCCTAGTGCTTGGAGTGCCCTCTCCAGTGCCATCTTTGTTCAAGCAAATAGGCATTTGCAGGTTTCCAGGCCACAGTCAGTGAGTGTCTCTCCCCGGGTTCTCCGTGCCTTGCTCCTTGCTAGCGTAGGCTGTACTTTACCAAGGCACCAGCCTATGTTGGGGGACACACTGTTTTCAGATGATACAGAACTAAGGACCCAATCATTGGAGTAATTAGATATCCTAAGCCACTTTTTTTATAACAGTAGTTTCATTCATCCCAGCGTCCTGGCTAAATCCTAGGAAGAAAGGACAGTCTTTCCACACTAAGGGGTTAAAAAGCCTAACCTGCTGTATGGAACATGAGTACCTAAGACGAGATACACAAGTCAATACCTACCATAAGATACCCTGGACCAACCTTCTCGTCCACTGTCTCTGGTGGGACGCCAAGTATGAACATCAACAGTGGGGTTCGGATGTTCAATCTGGAGCCAAAACATTGTTAAAACGTTTAGTGTTGGAGATAAACTTTTTATACTACCACACACACACACACACACACAAATAAATTAAATTATCTTTCCTTCTCCTGTATTTACACCTCTGCTCCTTTCTGGTTCAATTTATAAATTTACGATTTTTGATAATATTTAGGAAGTTATTCTCAGAATTTTGTCTGTGTAAATGTAGTAGTATTACATATACACAGACAATAATGTAAGAACATAGTTATGAAAACCCTTAGATGAAAAATTATAAAGCAAACCAGAAAGGAGGTGCGAGGGTGACACGCAGCAGAACAAGACGTAACTTATTGTCTTATATATTGATGCAAATCCACTAGAACCTTCTTACAGTAACTCAAAGTAACCAATAAATAAAAGTTCTTGTTTTGAATTTTGCCAAACATGCAGCTTTGTTACAGACAGTCTGCTACAGGCACCAGTTACATAACAGGAGAAAAGGAAAGGCCTTCCTTTTTGCATTCACTACAAATTAGATACCTAATATTTACCAGAAATAGTTCAGATCTTACCAAGGTATTTAAAGCGTTGCTCTTCTTCCTAATTAAAGGATAACGTTTTAGCAAGTTCAAATTTTGATCTTAATGTAACACACAGAATTCCCAGTCCAAGAAGACCCCAGCCTTAAAGATACCCGTAAGGAGTGTTATCACATCAGAAAGGTAATGGAAGTCTGGATATGGCACATTAAAAGAATGCAGCAGATACACATTTTCTTTTTGTAGAAGAGGCACAAAAGTAGTCAGTAATCAGAATCAGCAATTGTCATGTAAAGGTGCTGTAATTACACTGTGAACATCACCTATAGATCAGAACCAGAAGAATTGACTAATTTGAGTTAAAAGAAAAAATAATATCCATGGGAGTACGATAAGCGGTAGGATGAAGATTAATGGTTGCTTAAGGCTCATCTGAATTTCTAAAGGGTATCTAGGAGTAAAAGAAAAAACTTGTAAGTGAATTCCAGAGTTTGACAACATATGCTAATGAATTAATTAGTAATAAGCTAAAAAAAAGGAATAATCAGAGAAGTAACTAAGATAATCAGGTAATGTGGCAGATAAGATCGCTGGAATTGCACGCAAGCCCTGATATAGCACAGAAACAAAAGAGCCCAATTTCTCTTTCTCTCTGCAATCTTTCAAGGTTGGATTCTTAAGGTAGATGTTTATAGTGATCATGGGAAATATTAAGAAAAAAGAAAATTAACAAAGTACATATCAAACAACATGATCCTTCAAGATGTTAAGCACTCTGGCCCCAATCCAGCAAAATACTTAAGAACATGCTTAGCTTTAAGCAAGTGTAGTCTGTTGACTTCAGCAGGACGACCCACATACTTAAAGTTAAGCATATGCATAAGTGCTTTGCTAGATCAGGGTCAGAATGCTCAGGAACTTGAAGGATTAAGTTTATATTTTAGTAAAGGGACAATTTCAAAGACAAGATGATAACAAAGAAAGGTACGAAGGAGGGAGTCTGACTTTTCATAATGTCACTGCACTCTTTTCAAATCCTATTCAGCCACTTTTAATACTAATACCAATTACTTCCAACTTGAATTATGCACCTATTATGCTGTCCAGTGTGCTAGAAGAAAAAGAATGGGCACTCAGAATTTAAACATGGTATTCATGAAAGAGTTTGATCCTTGTCAGTTACCAATGCTGACAAAAGGACTTTTATTCTAGTTAATTTTACATTTAAATCACTATGTAGCAGGCTGTTTAGGAGAAAAAAAGATTTTTCATATAAACTAGGATTTGGGGAGTAATATTTAGCAAAAGAATAATGTTTGATCTGAGCTTAAATGGGAAACACTTTGCAGAGAATACATACATGTCTAACTACAAATGGAGGTTTATCGGTTTCTCTTCTGAATTCAAAAGGCCCCAGATTTAAATGGGCCAGTCGTTGTCTGGCTTCTTCTGATAGCTCACACATTCGTCTTTTTGTGTATGGAGATGGAGATCGTGATTTAGAAGCTATTGTGGGCTGCTCATAGTTCTTTGTTGCTAAGCAGTGCCTGTTTTTCTCAGGTGAAGGGGTGTTTTTCTTTGGTGACCTTGTTTGTAATCTTCCATTTGGTGTTGAATGATGCACCCGATCCAAATTATCCTAAAGTGAAAAGAGAAATTATGTGGCTTGACAGCATGCCGAGCAAAGATTGCTACTGATAATACAGCAAACAAACATCTGCAAAGCGGGAACCAACATCTCCGACAGAAATAGACGTATGTCAGTTCAAGTTACCCTAACAAAACTATAATCACACAGCAATTTAGAAAAAAAGCAGAGATGGTCCTTTTAAAATAATGTGCTTAAAACCAGGAGAAGGATAAAATGCACATTGTTAAATGTCAGACTTTAAGGTTAAGTGCCTGATATTTATCCAATTAGCTTGCTCACACAGTTGGTGCTAAAGACACTATATAAAATTAAGTTGAATTATGTTACTTTAGTTCATTTAATGACAACTCTGCCTAGCATATATGATTAAAAGTTTACAGATTCGAAAATATTTGCTCAACTTGCTACCATCTTTTTTTGGAAAATATTTTCAAGTTTTTACCTTTCTGAGTGTAAGGTTAAATAAATCTGCCTATTTTTTAAAAAACAGTGGATGGCAACAGACTGAATTCTTGTTTATGGTTAAATTATATGCATTTTAGAAGCTGACCAAAGATTCATAATTAGTTAACTGCTTTGAAAAATGCATTTTCTTGAAAGATGGGGAATTTACTGGGGTATTTTGTTAAGGAAAAGGCTATTAGCCAAAAGCTATAATAATACAACTTTAAGGACCCACTTTCCAGTGTTCCTCTTCAGTTATGCCAATAATATAATACAAATGCAAAACCAAAACATTTGCCTGTAAAAATGGCATTTTTTGCATCCACAAATACAGGGTTTGGAGACCATTTAAAATTCCAGCATAGGGGTCTAGCTCAGAGTTGACACAAGCTTTAAAAATACCACATTGTGACATGCATGGTATATTAACAAGCCACAATTCTTTTGTAACCAGCAATACCAAACTAAGAGTTATTAAGGAAAGAGCCAGCCCGAACTATTAACTTCTTCACTTACCAGTTTAAAAGTCAACTGTCAAGATTAATGCTTTCAGTACTGAAGTTTAATTTGAAATACATTATCACTCTTTTGTCATTTCAGCACAAAGTCATCTTTCAGCTGTCTCTACAAGCTTTATAGTTTGAGACATGCTAGGAAAAAAGGCTATGCTTTGAACGCTTTCTCAATGGCACATTTTGGCTTTGATGTCACAGTATAATGAACTGGAATTTCAGGTAAAGTTTGGCTCCAAATACCTTATTTTATTGGTATTTCATTTTGTATATTTTTTATGACTTTCCTTTGGAAATTACTTTTCCTTTTAAAATAAAAAGAGATGACAGACAATATTCTGGTGCATATGCAATGCAACTGCACTACATCAGTGCATAAGAACTGAAACAGAAATTGACTAGAGTAACTGGGCTGTATTCAATGTTTATTGCTTGCCTTTCCATCTGCACTCACGGTTACGTGTTTAAGACTATATATGCTAAGAATCTCAGGTACCTTTTAGTACATTAAAATTCTCAAGTACATGCTATATACATTTCAGAAAAACACCAGTATGACAGCGTCTCTTTAAAGTGACAATGTCAACTTGATTTTTTTTTTTTAGGTTTATCAGTTTAGAAGCGTTCAGTTTTCTAATAGAATGTGCCTTTTTAAAAAAAAAATCCTCCTTTAAAAATGTTGATAAGGGTTTTTTTTTTTATTTTGCTCCCCTGCTTAAGGATAGACCCAACATCATCACCACCACCCAAAAATTCACAGGCTACCCCTTTCGCTCTCTGTGCACATTCCTGCCTACCGCCTGTTCATTTTCAGTTTTGCTGTCGCTATTACTAATAAACACCATTTTGAACAACGTGGAAAAGAGTGATGTCATCATATAAGTGCACAAGACAGGAAGCCCAACGGAGGCTCAAAACAGTGAAACTGACTATACACAAAATGCTGTCAAACACACAAAGTAAACAAATTGCAGAAAAATAGTTTCCTCCAGTCTGTTCAGTTAGGGCATCTAAAGTATTACTTATTGTTTCATAATTTTCAGATGGCTATTTGATTGACAAATTGATGGTCACCTGAGGAAGTGAGGTTTTTACCCACGAAAGCTTATGCCCAAATAAATCTGCTAGTCTTTAAGGTGCCACCAGACTCCTTGTTGTTTTTTAAAATGAAGTCTTCATCTCCATTACAAAAATAATTTCTCGAGATAATTACAATTATACTTTATGTATTGGTTTGTTTTGTTTTTAATAATTTGTCATCTCCAGGTTCACCCAGCTACTGTTAGATAATGACGAGAAGACATCTTCCCGACGCCACACACATCAGGGACTCGCCCCTCAGCTGATCACAGGATATGGCAACTGTTAATTGTTTCGTATTGGAGGAACTCTCAGCACCTAGCCTTCAATTGTTTCGTATTGGAGGAACTCTCAGCACCTAGCCTTCTCTTTACTCATGCTTGATTAAAAATTTAATCAAGTTGTCAAGCACCTCTGACAACTGTTTTACCCAAAACAAAAGGATGAAAAAAGTTTGTAGGGAGTAGCACATGCATGAAAAAAGTTTGTAGGGAGTAGCACATGCAAACATTTGACAGCGCAGCTGTCAATTTAAATCTGGAAATTAAATCACAAACAGTTAAATTATGCTAACCTGCACATGAATCCTTCCTGAACTTAACAGGCTTTCTGTAATAAGGGAGCTGGTAGAAAATCTCAATTTTGGTGCAATTCCCTAGAAGAGAGACAATAATTGAACATCAAGCTCCAACTAAAGATAAAGGGTATCAAAGAAATAAATGTCACCTAATGTAACAAACCATTCCTAATTTTAAACCATTTCCTTTGTTAATTTCAGCCTTTAATAAAGATAATTAGAAAAGACAGAACAGCAATGGTAAATGTCAAGAAGATAACATTTGCATTTCTGACAATTCAATTACAGATGATTACATTGCTTTTGTACAACAATTAAGGTCTGACTTTTATTTCAATATATTTCTTTGTCAAAAGCAGTTTTAAAGATTTTTCATGTCATGTTACAACATCAATAAAAATTCAAGTAATGCTTTGCAAGTTTCATTCCTACTGACTTTGCAAACTTATTTATAAACACATTATTGCTTGTGGTTTCTGTAGCTTATGCTAAACCAGGGGTAGGCAACCTATGGCACGCATGCCGAAGGCGGCACACGAGCTGATTTTCAGTGGCACTCACACTGCCCGGGTCCAGGGGGCTCTGCATTTTAATTTAATTTTAAATGAAGCTTTTTAAACATTTTTAAAACCTTATTTACTTTCCATACAACAATAGTTTAGTTATATATTATAGATTTATAGAAAGAGACCTTCTAAAGACGTTAAAATGTATTACTGGCACGCAAAACCTTAAATTAGAGTGAATAAATGAAGACTCGGCACACCACTTCTGAAAGGTTGCCGACCCCCTGTGCTAAACTAATGTTTTTCTATTTACTTATATGTGAACTTTTGGTATTCACTGACTGTGTATAATGTTAGAAAAAAATTTATACAGAATTAAGGGCCATACCATGTTCTGCAGATCAAGGGACAGAGGGACCCATCTACACATGCATTTTTCTCAGCTGTGCAGAAGAGAGCTAGGGGTTGGCTGTCCCTAGGGAACCTCATCCCCCAGCTCCTCCAAGCACCACACATCTATCCATGTGCAGATCCCCAGACCTGCAGAGGACACTTGGGTCTAGGTATCTGAACATGGAAATGGTGGGGAGAGGGAGACAGGAGGGTGAGGGCTGGGACATTCTGCAGGACAGCCTGGGGGTCCTGGGCACTGTCACAGGTGGTAGAGAAGGTGTACTACCACAGAAAGACAGAGGGGCTTTGGATTCAGTATGGAGGCAAAGGACCTCTTCCCCAGTAGATCTCCAAGATCATCCGAGATTTCAAGGTAGCCTTCTTCCATTGTGAACCCTGCTTCCGTCACCCTAAGAATTTTGGGGGAACTCCATGAGTGAGACCTTTCTCTGCCCCTTCTTCCCCCATGCCTACGCCACTGATTTCCCTACCCTCCATGAGATGGCATGATCTGGCCCCAAGGTAGAGTACTGAAATCAGAAGTGCAAGAGACAAAAAAGCCCAACGTGATCTTCGTTACCTTTAGCCATGACAACCATCAGAGCCATGGATGGTGACAAATTCAATCTAGTGGTTAATTTTAGTGAAAAAGTCAAACCACAGGGTATAAACACATCTTAAAGCTGACCTTCTTTAATCAGCACTCATTTTTATTATCTACATGAATTATCAACTGTCTAAAAAGGAGAAAATTAGAATTAATACATCTCTATGAAAAGCCTCAGTAGAGTGCCTACTGTTCTTAAAGAGACCAAGAATTATTACAGAAACTTTAGACATTTGTTCAACAGAGAAACAGTTTCTTGAGAGCAAGTTTGGACTAGCACCTAGGTTTTATAGTAATGGATGCCTCAGAAAACCCGACAGACTAGCAGCAAGAGAGGACAAAGAGTCTCAACTCCTTTGTTCTACTCACTACTCTGCCACTGGCTTGAGGGTGTAGGCATCCTTGGGCAAATTACTCAGCCTCTCTGTGCCAACTGTTTACCCAGCTGTCAAATGGGTATAAAATGAACTAGAGCAAGGGAACACCGTAAAGCTAGTTAATGCTTCTAAAGAACTTTGGAAGCATCAGATGACAGGTTTGCAACTGTTAGCAGTAAGAGGAAAAGCAGTCTGTTTTTTTTAAAAAGAAAAAAAACAGCTCCCCAATTGGGACCCTAATGAAAGATACTGGAGGGGAGAAAAGGTCTGTTTAAGTGATGCTGCAAATATTTCACAGAGGGAGAAGATAGTACGTTATATAAGCAGTCACAATCAGAGCAGGTTAATCATGTTCTTAGAGGTGAGGTCTGCACAGAAATGTTGAAGAATCAGCAAAAGCATCAGCAGGACAACACCGGAGCAGGAAAAAAGAAATAAAATTGTTCTGAGAGAACTCCAGGAATGCCTTGTATTCTTATTGTGTGTTGTGAGCCTTGTAAGACATTTAGCTAGAGACATTATCAGACAAGTGCCAGCTTTCTGGAGGAGTTCTGATTTCTAATCTTCGGATTCTTTCCAACTGGCAGATTAGCAGTGCTAATCAGACACTGCTTGTCACTGCCTAGCTGAAGTCCAGAACAGTAACCTTGCTTTTGCTACCTTTAGTTTTAACACAAGAAAAAGTTACTGAGCATCAAAGCACTATTGTAGCACAGCTATCAGTCAAATATACTGTGACCTTGCACTCCATATGTTTTATGGAAATATGCTTATGAGTGTGAATATGACGTAACTGGAATATGCTTTATGCAAAAGGTCTCTTGTGAGGTATCATAACAAAGGTTATAAACTACTGAATATATTCCTCCTATTTGTATGCATGTATCATTCTTGTATCTAAAGCTAGAAATATGAAGTATAACTCTGAGGTCCTATTGTAATTATGCGAAGTGTGGGCCACTAATGGTGGTTTAGAATCTTGATGGCTCCCCTTGACTAGGACAACTGGTTGTAAATGGTTTATTTACTTGCAAGCCTTCCTGTGTATGCGTGGGCCAACCCAGGAAGAATGGAGACTAAGGGTCTTACAGTGACATGTGACCATGTCACCGGATAATGAAATCCATCTTAAATCTGGTACTTTTCCATTTAGTAGGAAGGGTGGGGATCCAGAGAGACAAAAGATTCCTGCCTTGTGCCAAAGCTATAAAAGGGGGTGGAGCAGGACAAAGGGGGCTGCCAGTCATGAGAAAACCCCTGCTTACCACCTGAGATGTCTGCTGGAACTAACAAGGACTGTACCTGGGGAAAGGATTGGGCCCAGACTAGGAAGGAGTCTAGCCTGTGAAAGAAGCTTATTGGAACATCTCTGAGGGTGAGATATTACCTGTAATCAGTTTCTTAATGTGTTAGGCTTTGACTTGCGTGTTTTTGCTTTATTTTGCTTGATGACCTACTTTGTCCTGCCTGTTATTACTTGAAACTTAAATCCTACTTTTTAAAATTAATAAAATCACTTTTGTTTATTAATAAACCCAGAGTAAGTAATTAATACCTGGGGGAGCAAACAGCTGTGCATCTCTCTCTATCAGTGTTATAGAGGGCGGACAATTTATGAATTTACCCTGTATAAATTTAATTCGGGGTTTGGATCCCATTGGGAGCTGGGTGTCTGGTGCTGCAGACAAGTAACCTGCTGAGCTATTTTTAGTTAAAGTCTGCAGCTTTGCGGGCGTGGCCCAGACCCTGGGTCTGTGTTGCAGCAGGCTAGCGTGTCTGGCTCAACAAGGCAGGGTTCTGGAGTCCCAAGCTGGCAGGGAAAACGGGCTCAGAGGTAATTTCAGCATATCAGGTGACAGTCCCAAGGGGATCTCTGTGACCGAACCAGTCACATACACTTATTACGGCAGCTTGTTATAACTTTTCTTGTGGGAAGAACTCAATTGACTAGTGTGGAAAGAAGGTACTTTTGGTTCTCAAGATCATGATTAATATTTTACCATTTGCAATAAAATTTACATACATTGATTGCTGCCCATCGGAACAGCAAGTATATCTTACTGGTGCAGCTTAGGAACACCCTTCACCCAAGAGGGAAGAGAGCAAAGGGGCGGGGCAGAAGCACCCATCATTCCAAACCTCAGGAATCTGAAGCAGTTTAGAGAGTAGAGGGAGACCCACCCAAAAGGAAACACAGCTGGTATGATGGGGATCTGGGAAGGAACATTTGAGACTCTTTCATCTTGGTTTTGAATGGGAGGTTGTTTCCCTCATGGCTGCCCAAACCATCAGCTAGAGAAAGGAGACGTAAATTGTTTAAATTATTCTTGGGGTACAGTCATTACCCACATTAACCTTCTAAACCATTCCATATTTCTGGGAGGGAGGAGGTACACATGCTTCTGCAGGAACGGATTTCACCATCTAAACTGCTCCACATACTTTCCTGGGGGTGAGAGAGACTGGAGCACCTTTTTCCATTCCATCATTCCAGTCTTTTTAGGGCTGCTACAGCTTCATTATGCAGCTGCCAATGCCCCAGCTGGCTCTGCTCAACACCTCAACAAGAATCAAAGGCCCTAAAGCACAGCTGAACTACTATGGTTCATTACAGCGATTGTTGCAAAAAGCCAACTATCTGGACACTTGTATCACAAAGAGGTAGACAGCCTTTCAAAATGAATAAAAATACAAATACATTTGATTTACCATAAAGAATTTGGGGAGACATGAACTAGCTTTTCAATGGAATTAAAGCATTCCAAATTTTAATTAAAAAAAATTCTAATAAGCTTCATATTTAATATTACTCCACCATCAAATATTTACTGTAAGTCCTAAACAACAATGTATAATAGGACTCTATTTTCTTTGGGAAAAAACCTTCCTATTAATATTAGAAGTTACCCTAATGCAGTATGATTTGCTTTTATATTGTATCTATCATCAAACTAAATATATTTGATAACATGCAGATAGGATGCTAAAAAAAAAAGCTATGTATAGAGAAGTTATTGTGGAATCTTCCAAAACAAGGTGCAGCTGTGTATTGAATTTTGACATAAAAACACTCCTGGTCCAGATCTGGATTGGTTATAAGCAGGCTTCAAATTGCATCACATGATGTTGCAATTTTGTGGCACAGGAGAAATCGCTTACACACACCTATTTGGATTCCAACTCACCCAACTAAATGTTCATTTAAACAAAGTTCATTCAAATACAACCTATCATCATAAGCCCATCTCTGCTACTCAAGTCATTCAAATGAAGTATGCTCAGACTCCAATGTGAAACTGCAGAACTGGAAATAATTTCAAACTGGACACCATCAAATTAGGCCTGAATAAAGACTGGGAGTGGATGAGTCATTACAAAACCTAATTTTACCATACTAATTTCCCCCTACTGTCACACCTTCTTGTCAACTGTTTGAAATGGGCCACCCTCATTACCACTACAAAAGTGATTTTTCCTCCCTTGGTATTCTACTGTTAATTGAATTGTCTCGTTACGCTGACACCCCTCCCCCCCCCGCCCCACCACCACTTGGTAAGGCAACTCCCATCTTTTCATGTGCTGTAATATATATACTATAATATATATACACACCATGCATCTGATGAAGTAGGTTTTAGCCCACGAAAGCTTATGCCCAAATAAACGTGTTAGTCTCTAAGGTGCCACAAGGACTCCTCGTTGTTTTTGCTGATACAGACTAACACAGCTATCACTCTGAAACCTGTCACCTCTATTTGTAACTGACAGGGTGATTTTCAGGTTGCCCTTATGGGGCACAGTGTACCAGCTGCAAGCCATTTTTGACCTTTAATCATGAATTTAAGAAATCTAGTAGTAACTGACAGGTCAATTGAGCCCCAAATCATCCCAATCCCAGTGTTCTGTCACTTTAATGATATCTCCTTTCAAGTTGCTTTCAGGACTATCCCGTTCCCATCTGAGAATCATCAGCTTTAAATGCCTACCAAGGTGCAGGCTGAGACCAAACTTATTTTCATTTAGTGTACATTTGAGCTCGCAGCTACAAAAGATCAATGCTAATTCATTCTGTTCGCTTTGTCAATCACCCCTCAGCTATTCTGGCTTTTTTGAAAGCCTAAATGTGGCTAGTTTCTAAAATGGCTTGGCCAGTCAATGTGAACGGAGGCTAAAGAGAGTTTGACAAGTTCTAGAAGGGACAACCAAAGCTATAACAGTGTCTAAACCAAGTTTTAATACAGGTTATGATTATTCATTCTTATTGTGGGAGATCCCTTAAGCCCCAATGAGTGCTGGAGACACACTGCACAGAGTGCTGTACAAACAGATGGATCAACGGACCTTCACCCAGAGGGTTTCCGATGTAACTGGAGACAAAATGCAACAAAAAGAGTAAGTGGGGGAGAGAGTTACCCTGTTACATAGTTCAACTGCTGTAAAATTTGATGGTTCCTGCTGGTCGTAAATCTAGCTTCCCACACACTGGATGGGTGAAAAGAAGAAATAAAGGCTGTGGTACTATATATCAAAGCAATCTAGATACTAACTTGTTCATATTATACAAGTATTGTTTGCACATCAAGTTAAAATAACATTTCCAGCAGACATATTCTATCTTCACAAAGTTCAGCCTTGGATTAGGACTTGCCATTTCAGGTATTGAATTATCTGTCAAAAGTAATCACTTTTGGCTTGAGGTAGTTCACGAAGCTGTTCCTGTGAAACACACTGTATCATAAGTACCATACACAGTATGCACTTACTGTAAAACTAGAAGACCGCTTCATTAAAACTTCACGATCTGAACCATGGTGCCCACGAGTAAGCTTAGGGTCAGAGAACAGGAAATCTCTTGTATTTTCTTCATAAGTGGCTAGAATTTCTCCCACTAAAAAGGAAATATGTACTTAATGTATTGGGAAACAGTTATACAGTGTAGACACACATGCACAAGACTATGCCGAAACTAGTACAAGTTTTTACCTTTAAAAATTAAGAGTAAACTCTTACTATACTAGGCCATAAGACCATTGACTAAAGTGGGACTATGCCCGATAGTAAGAATGCACAGGATTGGGCCCTTAAGCAGCTTTTACTCAATACTGTATCAAATTTATGTAAATCAGACTGCCTTTGTTGCACTAAGAGACATGTAAAAGGTTTTCCTACAACATTTCTTCAATTTCTTTCCTTCTTCCTCTCCTATGTACAGCCAACGGTTTTCTAACAGTAGCCAACCTCACATCTGTTATTCTGTATTACAGAACAATTATGGTTGTTAATCAGAGATTTAGCCAGCTGTCAGAAAGGAATTTAGGTACAATCAAAAAGAGTATTTCAAGATCCTCAAATCTTGTTCTATTTTCTTTAAGGAAAAAACACAAGATAGCTTATATAAAACTTTCAAGTTGTTCTACCACAGTCACTTTTCCAAACGTCCATTACTATCTCAGAGCCCCTGAAATTAACGTTCTCCTTCTAAAATCTCCTACGCTCCCACAACAACAAAATCCACACTCAGTTTGTTTCTTTGTATAAATATCCCAGTGAGCCACTGAGAGAAACAAGTATTTTCTTGCTTGCTGTGGTGTTATTAAGGGCCTGTAACTATGGGTGCTTTTAATTCCACAGTTCTCAAACAAGTCCTGCTTCAAATGCAGATTTATATTATCCATGGGAACATTTGAATTTCATTAAGATAGATTTTTTATAATCACACAAACCTAAAACAGAAATATGACAAATCATTATTTATTATCTTCACCTCTCCCCAGAGACCTACAATATTTATAGCGTGGATAAGGGTTTTCCCCAGCGGTCACCATTAAAATAAAAGAAAAGTGTCATTTTGAGAACAAGATTATGCACTTTGAAACCTCACAGGCAGACACACCACAAGTGAATTTTGATGCCTTTAATAAGTGTGCATTGAGTGATTTCGGTTTATTTTCAATTTTTAAAGTATTATCACTTTTGTAAGCCTGAGAATGGAACATTTCAATATTAGCTTTATTCTCTTTCAAAAATGAGATCCTCTTGATCTATTAACATTTTATATTCAGAGGACTATTTGTTGAAGAGCTTTCTACATGGTTTGTATGTTGAGAAAAATGATTGTACGTCCTCATGGAAATTCACCTATTAAACTGCATAATTTATGAAGAGATTGATACAATACCTGGAGGAACAAGTTGTATTAGTTCAAGTACTGCAGTGTCAACTAGAAAGGAAAAAAAGTTTTTTCGTAAGTCAAAAAATAAACTATGATCAGAAGTAATTTTAATATGCAAAGTAAAAGAGCAACCATTCACTGATTTAAACATCTCAACAATGTATGGGCTAATGTAATAAGTACAATTATGATGTACCAATAATAAGAGCAGATTATGAACACTTTATATGAATACTACAAATCTAAGCTAACACAATGGAGTCCTTAGGCACTACCATAATGCAAATAATAAATTATTGGCTCAAGCTTATAACAGACACTGTCAAGTTTGGCAGTAGATGGATTCAATCCTTTGAAGAGACTACAGAGAAGCCATGAAGTTTGGATCCTGTTTTGGACTATAATTCTTGCATTGTTTAAGGGGATCTAGATTTGGAGTTTTAGTTCAGGCACAATACTTTTTTAATATGATTCATCATGCTCAATGTATGGCAACATTGTTCATTGTGGAGTCACTCTGTTTAATAAAATCACAATCACTTGACAAGGTAAAACACTCAGTGAAGTTCAAAGTACACCTCTACCCCGATATAACGCTGTCCTTGGGAGCCAAAAAAATCTTACCGCGTTATAGGTGAAACCGCGTTATAGCGAACTTGCTTTGATCCACCAGAGTGCACAGTCCCCGCCCCCCCCCCCCGGAGCACTGCTTTACCGTGTTATATCCGAATTCGTGTTATATTGGGTCACGTTATATCGGGGTAGAGGTGTATTTGAACAGAGCTTGCTGTATGTGGTCAGTTTGTTGAGTTCTTGAAGTCTTTGTATGTGAATAAGCTACATTTTTAACTGTTTTAAATTTCGCTCTCTTTAATACACTAGAAGAAATGTATAATTTAGAGATTTCTGGAAGTGACCTCTTATTTATCTATATTCCTGGTAAGTTATTACTATCAAAAGAAGCCATCGCATTTCCTAGGCTCACATTTGAAGGATCACACATTGAGCAATGAGTATTTCATTGAATGATCACACATATTTGTAGCAGATCATTCTTAAGCCACTAGTGTTTCAAAGAGATAGTAAGAATGTTTTCCTATCTAACCCCTCAACTCTCAAAAATATCTTTAGATTCCATATTATTAATATATTAGCCACCAAGGGCTAGATCCACAAAGGGATTCAGGTGTCTAAATGCCATTTTAGGCACCCAAGTTTCAAACTTTAGATCCTCTAAAACCCCTGCTCAGTGGTCACATAATCCCATAGGAACCTAAATTAACCAGACCCCTAAGTTTCCACTGGTAAAGTCCCTTAAGCATCTAAATTTGTGACTGTGGGCATGAGCAAAACTGTTTAAATCCTGACACTGCTGAGCAGCTCGGAACCCAGCTCATGCAGGGCTCTCAATCTCTTCTGTTAAAGCTGTTCTACTTTATATGAAATACTTAAATATTCCTTGAAGCGGGGACTGGACCAGAGTCTCCCGGAAAGAGCACTAACCACTAGGAGACAGAGTCTCTCGTTTTCTTTTGCCCCATGACTATTTTTAAGGGACTTAACTCCCCACTGCATTCTATACAGAGTCCAAGCACCAAACTCGTGGCCATGAATTCTGCTGGGAAACAGAATGCCTACATATTAGGCACCACAATGCTGAGCCTAAGCCCTCTGTCTGAGGATCTAGCCCTAGGTGCATACAATATAATGTATATAAAAAGCAAAACCTACATTCAAGTAGCTCAACAAGTTCTCCAGGATCAACTACATCAGTAAATACCTAAAACAAAAGATTAAAAACAATGTAATGGACACATTTGATCAGAAATAAAAGCTGTGCTTAGAGAAAACTAAAGTTTGCCTTTGATTGATTATTGCAAACAGTACTATTCCCCATAGGGAAAATAACAGAAAACTGAAATTATAACCTGGCACTGAGACAGAATCTATTTCTTAGAAAGACGGCACTTTTGGTCAGCTGATTTCTAACCATTTCAAGATTCTTCCTCTCCATCTAAATTATGTGAGCCAATCACATGAACATGCAAGTGCAGTCTGCACAAATTTCAGCAATATAAAAGACAAATAGCTAATCTTGTTAGAAAAGTTCATTTTTCATCTTTAACTGAAAAAGATTAAAGGGACAATGTCAGCAGCTTTTTTAATTATTGGGTTTTCTACACTGAGCAATCCCACAATTTTCTTAGATATTTGAAAATAGAATTATTCTCCCTTTTGTTTTTTCTTCTTTCCATTTGTATAATGTTGATAATTCTTCTGGCACTTGTAACTGAACTTAAAATAATGTGGCACATTTCCATTACATTCTTGTTTGTGCATAACTATTACTGATCATGTCAGCACCACCCTGGGAATACCGTTCATTCACTAACTACTGCTGTAAAGCCAGGAAGAGCAGCTCTCTACAACATTTTTGCAAGTCCTGCTAAAATAGTGACTAGTTTATTATAATTTCTAGGGGAAAATAGATGAATAAGTTATAGTTAAACTGCAGAAGAACAACTCCGCTGAACAGTTGCAAAGTATGCCTAAATTGTACTCTATTGACAATATGCTAAGTTTTCATCTTCAGAATATGGACTGTAGCATTACAGAATCTTTCAATGAGATTTGTAAACAAACATCACACCCAATTAGAGGGCAAACAGCAATTTTAGCTGCAGACAGTAGTGTTGGACGTTCAGGAGCTGGCACTCTTCCCACTGATTCAATACTGAGCCACTGCCTCAGCATGCTGTTGAGGCACACCCTACTGCTGGAGGTACCAAACTTTTGAAGATATAAAAGTAGAGAGCCTGAATACCTCAAGCTATTAAATGACACTATTTGTAAGAGCATGGATGTTATTCCCACTGCTCTGGCTAAATTCCTACTTAAGAAATTGCACTCTATAAATACACCTAGATTTCTCCCTCAGTTTCAGTTGAATACAGTAATCAGCACTTCCTGTCCTAAGCTGTTTTGTACTCTAGTTGTGCACTGTTAAATAGCTGCTATGTTCCATTTCCACCTTGCCTTTCAATGGTGGGTGAAATTATCCCTCTCCATGCCTTACCTATCTCACAAAGGTGTTGTTGAGGCTTAATTAGTCAGTCTTTGAAAGTGCTTTGGGATACTTGGATGAAAAGCACTAGAGACATGCAAAGTATTGTTATTCATGAGTAGTCAAAAACCGGAATCATGTTTGTAAGGTACAGAATTTCATTATTCCTATGGCACTCACAATGAAACTAGTAGGGACACAGAAAAGGTGATAGGCAACAGTAAATTACAAGGCTATAGTGCCATCAAGGGGACTCTTGCGACATCAAACCAGGAAAGAACAGCTCATATGGAGAGAGCTGTCACCAGAAAGCCCAAGCTCATATTCCATCTTTTTGCTACCGATAGTTTTTATAATCTAACTTTGTGATTTTTAATTTTCATTCTTCTCCCTATTCCCTACTTTTATTTTCCATTTTGACCTACATTTAAGAAGCATAACACTTGGCAGGAACTAAGAGGAACTATTGGGGGGAAAAAGGTCATTTCGTAAAAGAAGAACAAACAAAAACCTAAAAATCCTCATGATATACTATGGTCATATGCTCACAAATTTATTTGAAATTACCATATCTATATTGAAAAAACAAATGTCTTTTGTGTTGAAGAGCTGCTGAAATTAGTAGTAATACAATACCATTTTCGGTTTGATCATTTGTGTTTGGGGATTCTGGTTCTTTGTTTTTTCAATGCTCATGTCTGATGTTATGCTCATACCTTTTCAAATACTAGTTTCTCTTCTAAGAAGAGTGGAAATGCTGCAGGGACACATTGAGTCCTTTTGTACTGTCCAAATACACAGGCGCTGAGATAGAGCTCACTTTTGTCTTTCAGCAATACTCCAGGGCAAGTTATCTGGAAGAACAACATATTTATTATACAAACTTGAGCTTCAGCATTAGAATTAATGGTTATATTTGGGAGAAAAAATAGAATGGGCTAAGATGAAAATAGTTGTTTGCTTGGGAACCATATCGTAACATATTTCAGTGGCACACCCTCCTTTTCTAAAGTAATTCTAGCTGTACTTACTTATAGTAAGGCAAATACTTATCGTTTTAAAATATTTAGGACTAAGTTCTCCCCTAGCGTAAGCAGTCACAGCTTCATTAACTTCAGCCACAGCTGAACCTGACTCCCCAATCTTAAGGTCACACTTTATAATAGCTGCTGGTGTTCACGATCCACATCATTTAATCACTAAGGGTTATACTGAGCAACCAATGACACATGAGATATCCAAAACACGTCCCAAGAGCCAAAAGCTGTCCAAGTCCTAAAATGTAGCCTCCCAGCAGTGAGGACTCAGCTGATGAACTGGTAGTTTTTATTGCTTGTGAACTAATTCAATCTGCCTAAGAAAGGTACATTTGTTTTAGGGTTGGATTTTTTAAGTTTATGGAAGTGTATGTGGGAATTAAGTGTAGCTCTTGGGCTCCTGGAAAGTTGCCAATGCAATTCCTTATGTTGGAAAGTTTGGGTACCGCAGGAGTACCAAAGGGAGACTGGACTTTTTTACTAGAGAGATACTCCTGGATATTGCTGGTGGGTGGCCACTGCATTGTCTTTCACATCTATTTCTAACTCATGGGTTTAGTTCTCTGGCTAGTGAGCATCTCATACATTTTTTCAAGCTGTGATGTACATCACACAATTCTCAGCTGTTCTCTCGCATTAAGAACACACACAAATCTCTTCCCCACAGCTATATGTTATTTTCTCCAATTCTGATGGTTCTGCTGTGTGATCCAGCTAGAGAATTCCCAGTCACCTTTCACTTCAGTTTATGCTGCTCTCATATTATCACAGTATTATAAATGTGAGGTTGCCTCTTGCAACACAAGGTTGCAGGAGAAGCAGTGCTCAGATTTTCAATTGCCAGCTAGAGGAGAAAGGGAGCAGAGTGACAGGAATGAAGTGAGGTATGTTTGCTACAGTTCTCCTTCTCTCAGATGAACATTTTGCATGAGGAATGCCTACTGGACCTAAAGAAAGATTCTTCATATATCACAGAAAAATAATCCTTGAATGAAAGAAGTTATGGAGGTTAAAGCCGACGGATTTGTGCAGTGCTTAATTTGTAATGAAAGAGGTGCTGGGGCTCAAGCAATTTTTTTTACATTCATAACTGACGCAGCAAACCCAGATGTGCTGGGGCTATGAACGGCCAACCCTAAAGGTGCCGGGGCTCACGCCTGGCACAAATTAAGCATTGGATTTGTGGAATTTAATGGGGACCTATGGTCTAAACAAGAAAGTCTGTTAAAATATATATTAGCTAAGCAAAAGGTTTCCCCCTCCAAGAGCTATTATCTCTGATGAAAGGCACCAGGTTAATAGTCCTAAAGATAGAAGCAGACCTGCCAAGTATTACACCTCTTGCATGAAACTCATGCATACGTAAGTATGAATGCAAGAGAGACTTCCCCATGCAACCCCCTGTAGCCTAGGGGAAGATTCCCTGAACTACAAGCTAAGAGACAATGAGTTTGTCTCAGCTCTTCAACTGAATGTTCTTAATATTTCTGTGCACGTCACAACCCTTATAACCAAGGCCTCATATCTTTACCTTAGAGGAGGCAGCTAGCAGTCCCCCATTTTACAGATAAGAAAAAAGAAAGCTTGAAGGAGGTCACTGAAGGCAGAGCTGAGAACAGAATCCAAGTCTTCAGTCCGACAGACCCAAGTTTCATCCAGTTTCCCATTTTGCCTTGCCAGAAAAATGAAGTTCTTCCCAGATCATCGTTCGGGTATGCTGGAAACTTGCACTTCTGCTGCCCTGTAGACAAACTAAGGGCTTCATTTAGCAGAGCTGCAAAAGCACTAAATCTACAATTTTTAAAGCCAATTTATGGGTATATACCAGTGAATTACAAATATACATTTGAACTCACTAAATAATTTCCATAATGTGTCACATGGAGCTGCACAGACCTTGGCAACTACGCTGAAGCCCCTATTTGATTGCATCGCTTAAGGACAATGGACAGTTTTACTCTATGCTTTGTGACATGCTATGTACAAATATGTTAATATTATCCCCAAGACAAGTACAGTTAGGGGAGCGGCAGTGCTATCCCCAAACTGATCTCAGAACAGACCTGGAGGGACTACCAGTAAAGATACAGTAACAAACTAGATCAGCATCCATGCTCATTCAATTTGTGGCTTCTGTGCCAAGCTTACCAAAAATGTGTGGTCACAGTGGTCTTGTGATGTAATAGGCATCCAATAAGAAATGGAATGAGACCCACCAAACTCATTTCATATAAGGGGACAGCATATTATAATGAACCATGATCTCCTTTCAAGGGGAGTCCTGCTCTTTGAGTTTACATGCAGTTTTAGGACTGTGGTGTGTGTGTATTTAACTAACTCCAGACTCAGGGCTTCAAAAATCCACTTGCCTACTCTCTACTAACAAATAAGATGCTCTCAGTGTCAAGGACAAACAATGCCCATCAACTCCTACAGAGTTTTCACTTACAATGAGGTGTTAGCCAATACGGTTGCAAAGATAACCTTCCAAATGTGAATGGAATGTAAACAGGTGCAACACTAACTTCCTTAGCCTGCAGACACACAGCTCTAGTAATTCAGCATGTTGCTGCAGGTAAGAACTCTCTAGTTGGCAGTGAAATGAAGAATCAGGTGAAGTTCACTCTGCGGCTCCTTAGGAAAGGTACGGGCAGCATCAAAGGCAGGCACTGGAGCTATTCTCTAGGAAGGCGCATTCAGAACCGAGGCTGGTGGACATAACTAAAAAGCCTCCTTTGATTGCAACCTGGAACCTTGATGGTGGGAAGAGTAGCAAATATCCCTGACTGCAGCAGCCAGAGGCGAGGAAGTAGGGGCTACCCTTCCCCACACCGCATTACAGCACCCAGAACCCGGGGTTCAAGGAAGAACCGAGAGAAAATACTAGTTCTTTCCAGCAGCCAAAAAGGGCTTTTTTGGGGAGAAGGGGTGGGGAAGGTCATCTTTAATCAGACAGCCATAGATACAGGCTGATATGAAACCTACCAAGCTGCCATCCCTGAACAACTGTAGGAAAGCTAGTACCCTCCCCATCCTTCATCTCATAATAAGTGCATGGTCATGTGGCTGTTTTAGAGCAAACATGCAATTACCAACAGTAGGAACAAATCAGAAAGCAAAAACACCAGCTCCATTTCCATCATAGGCTCTCACTGACAATGTGAGGACAATGCATTTTCATATTTTAGATGGCATCCAGGATTTTCCTTTGTGCAAAGTGCATTCAGGAACCAGTGGGCTAATATAACCTATAGATCAAAGCGAGCACTACCATGCAGAGTCAACCATAATCCCAACCTCACTTTGCCAGCTGGCACGCAAGGTGTCTCCAAAGGTCTACAAATTATGGTTGGGGATCATGGGAAGAGACAGTTATGTTGAGTAAATCAGAATATGGGTATGCTACTTTGAGCAGTCACAGGTGAGGTCACATGACTGCTCCATAACATCTCAATTCACAGTAGTCACCTGGAGAAATATATGGATTTTAACTCCAATTGTATTCAGTACTAGCATGTCCTGCACTGCACACAATTGAATCAGATGACACTACTTCCAGCTGATGAAAGTGAAAACATCACCATTTACACTGCTACTGACACTTGTCTCCGGGCAAGTCTAGGGTAAAATATAGCAGTCTCCACTCCTCCTTTTACCTAAAACAATGTTTTAGTCCAAAGGAGAAACTGCAGGGAAGGAGCTTCTACCAGAAAAAATTGATCATTTCCCTTGTATGATTGCCATGAGTAAGGCACTACCCAATTCACGATCCATTTTGGTCAATTTCACAGTCATAGGATTTTAAAAATCATAAATTTCATGATTTCATAGAATATCAGGTTGGAAGAGACCTCAGGAGGTCATCTAGTCCAACCCCCTGCTCAAAGCAGGACCAATCCTGAGACAGATTTTTTTTGCCCCAGATCCCTAAATGGCCTCCTCAAGGATTGAACTCACAACCCTAGGTTTAGCAGGCCAATGCTCAAAACACTGAGCTACCCCTCCCGGCAGTTATTTAAATCTGAAATGTCATGGTGTTGTAATCGTAGGGCTCCTGACTCAAAAAAGAGGGGAGGTTAGCAAAGTTATTTTAGGGGGGGTTGCGGTTCTGCTACCTTCACTTCTGTGCTGCTGCTGCTGGCAGCGCTGCCTTAGAGCTGAGCAACTGGAGAGCGGCAGCTCCTGGCCAGACCAACTCTGAGGGCAGAGCCACCAGCAACAGCGCAGAAGTAAGGGCGGCATGGTATGGCATTGCCATTCTTACTTTTGCACTGTTGCTGGTAGGGCACTGCCTTCAGAGCTGAGCGCCTGACCAACAGCCGCCAATCTCTAGCCACCCAGCTTGGAAGTCAGCACAGAAGTAAGGGTGGCAATACCATGACCTCCCTGCAACTCCCTTTTGGGTCAGGACCCCCAATTTGAGAAACGCTGGTCTCCCCCCCGAAATCTGTATCTTGGTAGTCCATCGATCCGATGATGACAAATCTGTGCAGATCATCAGTTGTTGGTCTCATGGTGTGCCCTCTGGTGACTGTACAAGCCAATTCTAGAGGTGCACATTTTGCTGCAGATGGTGCATGGGAAGTTCGCGGTCAGTGGATTGTGCGCTGCTGATGCTCTATGACGTCGTTCGCGTGCCTCTTGTAGACGCCGGCAGCGGTCTTCCTCAAAGGCGATGCAGGTATTTCTGACTGTTGCACACCACTGTGTTCTGTCGCTGGCAGCGTCCTCAAGGTTCCTAGATTTGATACTGCTGTACTGCAGATTGGCTTTGATGGTGTCCTTGTAACGTTTCCATGGACGACCTATATGACGGATGCCCTGGGAGAGTTCACCATACAGAAGCTGGCGGGGGATTCTGTTGGCATCCATGCGGCTGACATGACCGGTCCAACATAGCTGTGACTTCATCATCATCATTTCGATGCTTGTCATCTGGGCTCTCTCAAGGACCTCGAGATTGGGCACTTTGTCTTGCCAGCGGATCTTCATGAAGTTGCGGAGGCAGCGCATGTGAAATGCTTCGAGCTGCTTGATGTGACGCCTATATAGTGTCCATGTTTCGCACCCGTACAAAAGAGATGACAGAACAACAGCTCTGTACACAAGCAGTTTTGTTGACATCCGGATGTTGCGGTGATTTAAAACTTTGACACGCAGACAGCCAAGTGCCTGGCTTGCTTTGGCTATTCGTGTGTTGATCTCATTAGCCAGTGATCCATCACTGGATATGACACTACCCAGGTATGTAAAGTCTATCTTTAAATATATCTGAAATCTGTATAAGAGTGGGTAAAAGCACACAACAGACCGGATTTCACAGGAGGAGACCAGATTTCACAGCCATGAATTTGGCAGGGCCCTAGCCATCAGAAATACCAGCAGCCTAAACTAATTCAATCCCCCCCCCCAGGTCTCCAGCGCCCCCGGTCTGAGCGGGTTCACTCCCTAGGAAGACTCGGGCCCTGCGCTCAGCCCGCCAGGGGGCCGGGCCAGGCGAGGGCGGCCAGGGGAGGAGGCTGAAACTAACGGCGCCGCAGCCCATCACCGCGCGGCAGGGCGGGGCCGAAGAGGCCTGCTAGGATGGCGGCCCAGGTGCTGCCCCCGGGGGCCGGCTCGAACCACAGCCCCGGTCACCGAGCAGCTCGGCGGCAGAGCAGAGGGCAATGAGCGCCGGACTCCAGCTCCTGGGGCGTGCGGCCGCGGCCTTCCCGTGCCTCAGTTTCCCCGCTGGGCAGCGGCGGCACATCCCCGGCCGCCGCGCGGGGTCCCGCTGGGGGCAGGCGCCCGGCCCGGCCCGGCCTCCCCCGCCCACTCACCGAGCGGAGCTCCAGCTCCAGGGCGCAGACCAGCGCCTTCCGCGGCATTGGGGGGGCCGGGCCGGGCGGGGGGGCTGCCCGGGGCCCTGGCCGGAGGGGGAAGGGCGGCTCCGGGCCCGCACAGGATGCGCCGCGCCGCTAGCTCGGCCCCGCCCGCAAGGAACGACGCCGTTGTCGTGGCAACCGGAACGTTTCCTGACGCTACCATGTGACCCAGGGCGGGGGCGGAGCTAATGGAATGCCAGGGACAGGGTCAGACCGAGCAAAGCCCTCGGCGGCTATGCGCATGCGCGATAGGCGGAGCCCAGTGGTACTAGCACTCGGGGGGGGCGGAGCTCTGTGGGGTGGGGAGGCTGACGCGGTGCTCACAGCGTCCCTCCCGCACCGTGCCCTCGGCGGCAGGCGCCACTGGTGGGACCCCTCCATGCACCCTCCCATCGCTCCGCAGCTGTGAGCCCCTCCACTCTGCACCCCCTGGCCCAGCACAGCCCCTCACCCCCCTGCACCTCACTGCTGCAATCCCCACACAGCGCCCCAACCCGCTGCACTTCCCTGCCCACAAACTGCCCCCCCAACCCTGCACCCCACCACTGTGATTCCCGACCCTGCAGCACCCCACTGCCCACACACCACCACTCTCCCCCACTGTTCACATACGGCCCTGCATCTCACTGCTGCAATTCCCACCCTGCACCCACACACCGCCCCACCTGCCTGCCCACAAACCAATCCTCCCAAACCTGCACCCCAGAGCTGTGATCCCTACCCTGCAGCACTCCACTGCCCACACACACCCCTTAGAATCATAGAATATCAGGGTTGGAAGGGACCTCAGGAGGTCATCTAGTCCCACCCCCTGCTCAGAGCAGGACCATTCCCCAACTAAATCATCCCAGCCAGGGCTTTGTCAAGCCTGACCTTAAAAACCTCTAAGGAAGGAGATTCCACCACCTCCCTAGGTAACCCATTCCAGTGCTTCACCACCTTCCTAGTGAAAACGTTTTTCCTAATATCCAGCCTAATCCTCCCCTACTGCAACTTGAGACCATTATTCCTTGTTGTGTCATCTGGTACCACTGAGAACAGTCTAGATCCCACCCCTCCCGCCCCAGTCTACACACAGCCCCTCACCACCCTGCACCTCACTGCTGCAATTCCCATCCTGCACCCACACACTGCCCCAACCCCGTCTCAGCCTGTAAAGTCCCCACTTCCGCACCCTACGGGGATCTGAGTCCTACTGCAGAAGCAATTTTCCTCTCCATCCTATTTAACTGGAGGGATGAGAGCCATTTGGATCTTTCAGTCATGATCTGGTCCAATGACTGCTCTGCACTATAGACCCAAGCAGCTCTGATAGATAGGCTTTTAGGGAAGGAAACCCCTCTATCAGCACAAACATTTACTGATTAGCAACACTAGTGACCAGAGGTACAAGAAACACATGCTAGTTTCAAGGATTCGGGGTTTAAAAGGATATAAGCTTTCCCCTAGTATGGAAGTGCCTCTTCAACTCTGAATTCCTTTGCTTCTGCAGGCATAAATCTTCTCTTCGCATTATTTCCGCTCAGTTTTATGGAGGTGAATAAAGATGTCTCGGTGGCTGCCTTGCATAATATTAATTTTTTGCACTCAGCTCCATCTAAATGATCAAGAACCCAGTGCACCTTCTGCTGCTGCTCCCCCTATTTGGGCAATGTACAGAGAAAGTGAAAATCCTGGCAACAGGGAAGTAAATGGAAAAATTCCTCCTCCTGATTCTGCTTTCACTTCTACCAGTGAGAATCGGAGTAACCACTAAAAGAATTGGAGTTACACCAGTACCAGACAAACATGAGGAGAATCATGACCCTATTTTCTTCAGTGGGAGCAGGATCAGGCTTTAGATTTGTTGCGGCAGGACATTTTCTAGACTATTCACTTAGTCCTGCTGATGGGGGTTCAGGGATCCAGAAATGTGGAGAAGGGAAGAAATCACATACATGAAGAAATCACATACATAAAGCAGTAGATGATATTGTGGTGATCAAAGTCTTGGAAGTACCCTGGATTAGAGAGAGGCAGAGTAGATAGTTTAGATCAGAGAGCAATTGTGCCTTGATCCAATTATTTTCCATTTCGTTTAATTTGTCTCTACCTTTAAAGCCTCTGTATTGACAGAGCAGCATAAAAGAGCCTTAACTTAACTAAGAATTGGGCCTCTTTTCTCTTGAGATTTCATCACTGAGAGTAATTGCCCTAACAACAATTGTGGAAAGTTCAATGAAAACATCTGCTCTATGTGCAGTCCTGGAGGAGGGCAACAAAAAAATTGCTAGGCATGGAAAGATTTTCATATGAAAAGAAACAAAAGTTTAGGACTCATTTTATAGAGGGTAAGAATACAAGGTAATATGAAAATTAAAAGGCAACCTGTTCAAAAATTATAAAAGAAAGTGCTTTATAAAGACATAATTAATCCGTGGAACTCACTGCTACAACAAATTAGTGAGGCAAAGATCTTCAGAGGATTTGGAAAGCTAGATATTTATATGAACAATAGGAATACCTGCAGCTGGGGCAGTGATTGTCTTTGTTCTGTGTTAATACAGCACCTAGCACAGTGGGATCCTGGTCCACGACAATTGCAATGCAAATAAATAAATTATAATACATAAAGGGATGTGCTCATGCTACAAGACCAGACTTAGGGTTAGTAAGAAACTTCTCCCATAGGCATCTTATTGCATAGTTGTTGGGGTTTAATATTTGCCTCAGAAATTTCTGAAACCGACCACTGTGTGAGAGAGGATACTGAACTTGATGGACCTCTTGTCTGATCTACTAGGACAATATCTGTGTTCATATCTCATTCCTATCTCCAGATTAATTACTGGGATAACGGTACCTTGCACAGTGCAGTCATATGGCAAGATTTTGATTAGTACAAGGGAGCTCCCAGAAAAAGCTAATGTTAAACGATCTCTGCAAGTGGTGGAGTAAAGCAGAGAGAATTTTGTAATGCAAGAGATTCTAATGGGATCTAGGAGGAGCAAAGTAAATTGTGTTACCACTGGCACATATGCCAGGGAAGATAGAATGATAGGCTATAGATGAAAATCTATAATACCCATAAAATCATTATGGGCAAAAGTCCCCGTGGACTTTGTCACTCTCTCCAGTCTATATCAAGCATGAGCCTCTGCTCTCTGTTCCTCTCCAATCTCACCACGCTCTGTTAGAGAGAGCTTTCTCGTATGGAGCGCCAACCACCTGGAACAAGCCTGACTACGGGTATGTCTACACTACTGGCCGGATCGGTGGGCAGTGATTGATCCAGCGGGGATCGATTTATCGCGTCTAGTCTAGATGCGATAAATCAATCCCCTAGCGCTCTCCCGTCGACTCCTGTACTCCACCTCCGCGAGAGGCGCAGGCGGAGTCGACGGGGGAGCGGCAGCAGTCAACTCATGTGGTGTTTAGATGCTGCTTGTATTATTAGAACTGGGAGCACTGGCTATTGGGATCTGAAAGGACAGGAAACAGGAAGGAGGGGGGAGGAGTTGACGAGGCTGAGTGAGAGTTACAGAGGGTGCCGCTGCAGCTTGGTAAAGAGGTTTCCACTGTAAAAATAAAGTCCTGTTAAAGCTTGTTAATATCTTGCCTGGTTGATACAACAATTCACCGCAGTGAAGACACCACGGTAAGTCGATCTAAGTACGTTGACTTCAGCTACGTTATTCATGTAGCTGAAGTTGCGTAACTTAGATCGATCCCACCCCCCCAGTGTAGACCAGGCCTCAATCTCGATGTTTCTTCTTGCTTTTTACAGCCTCTCTTTCAGTTCTGATTGGGGGAAGTGATCTCTATTCTGCTACTAAGCAGATACTGACTTTGGCTGAAGTGAATATCAAGCTTTGACTTTTGAAGTAAATTGTGACTGAAGTAAAGCCAAGGTTATATTTTCACGGCGGGACAACATATCTCGATAGTCAGCCTATGCATTGATACCTACATTCTGCGCGTCTTCAACAATCTCATTATTACAGTGACGTTTCAGAGTGTAAACAGTTTCTCCATTGAAATGAACAGTCTAAGAGAGGAGAAGAAATGGATGGATCTATTTTAACATGCTTTCATTACATAACATTTATTCCAGATCTCAGTGTTATTGGCTTTGGCTGAAGTAAACTATAGAAAATTACTCAATCATTTTTCACTCAGTCACAAACCAGGGACTGTTTTATGAAGTGCACATACCAATAGTCATCATTTAGGCCCTGGTTCTGGAAAACAACCCTTACTTAGATCATCACTTAAGGGGGATATGATAGAGGTCTATAAAATCATGAATGGTCTGGAGAAAGTGAAAAGAGAAGTGTTATTTACCCATTCATATAAACACAAGAACCAGGGGTCACCCAATGAAATTAATAGGCAGCAGGTTTAGAACAAACATAAGGAAGTACTTCCTCATACCACACGCAGTCAACATGTGGAACTTGTCAGAGGATGTCGTGAAGGCCAAAAGTATAACTGGGTTAAAGAAAGAATTAAATACATTTTAGCCAAGATTATGAGGGACACAACCTCATGCTCTCGTTGTCCCTACACCTCAGACTGCCAGAAGCTGGAACTGGGTAGTAGGGGATGGATTACACCCTCTGAAGCATCTAGTAATGGTCACTGTCAGAAGACAGGGCTAGATGGACCACTGGTCTGACCCAGCATGGTCATTCTTATGTAAGATATAACAGAAACAGTTCAAAACAATCATCAGGTGCCCAAAATAAAGCCCATCACCACAACACAAACATTTCTATTTAGCTCTAGCATCTTCTATTCAACCACAGCGCTTCTTGCATCCCAGTCTCTTCTCACAGCCGCTCCTCCTAGTTGAAACTTATTGACCTTATTGAGGTTGCAGGAAAAAACCATCCTGATGTGTAGAAAGAATAGTAAATATGGCAGGTGACCAGCTTGGCTTAACAGTGAAATCCTTGCTGATCTTAAATGCAAAAAAGAAGCTTACAAGAAGTGGAAGATTGGACAAATGACCAGGGAGGAGTATACAAATATTGCTCGGGCATGCAGGAGTGAAATCAGGAAGGCCAAATCACACTGGGAGTTGCAGCTAGCAAGAGATGTTAAGAGTAACAAGAAGGGTTTCTTCAGGTATGTTAGCAACAAGAAGAAAGTCAAGGAAAGTGTGGGCCCCTTACTGAATGAGGGAGGCAACCTAGTGACCGAGGATGTGGAAAAGCTAATGTACTCAATGCTTTTTTTGCCTGTGTCTTCACAAACAAGGTCAGCTCCCAGACTGCTGCCTGGGCAGCACAGTATGGGGAGGAGGTGACCAACCCTCTGTGGAGAAAGAAGTGATTCGGGACTACTTAGAAAAACTGGACGAGCACAAGTCCATGGGGCCGGATGCACTGCATCCGAGGGTGCTAAAGGAGTTGGCGGATGTGATTGCAGAGCCATTGGCCATTATCTTTGAAAACGCATGGCGATCGGGGGAGGTCCCAGATCACTGGAAAAAGGCTAATGTAGTGCCCAACTTTTTAAAAGGGAAGAAGGAGGATCCAGGGAACTACAGGCCAGTCAGCCTCACCTCAGTCCCTGGAAAAATCATGGAGTAGGTCCTCAAGGAATCAATTCTGAAGCACTTAGAGGAGAGGAAAGTGATCAGGAACAGTCAGCATGGATTCACCAAGGGCAAGTCATGCCTGACTAACCTATTTGCCTTCTATGAGGAGATATCTGGCTCTGTGGATGAGGGGAAAGCAGTGGATGTGTTATTCCTTGACTTTAGCAAAGCTTTTGATACGGTCTCCCACAGTATTCTTGCCGGCAAGTTAAAGAAGTATGGGCTGGATGAATGGACTATAAGGTGGATAGAAAGCTGGCTAGATCGTCGGGCTCAACGGGTAGTGATCAATGGCTCCATGTCTAGTTGGCAGCTGGTTTCAAGCGGAGTGCCCCAGTGGCGTAGCCAGCTTTTAAGAGGAGGGGGAGCAAACCTAAAAAAGGCGCCTCTCTTGGCTCCTCCTCTGGCCACGCCCCCCGGCTCCTCCTCCGGCCACTCCACCCCCCCCCCCCCCAGCCCCCGCCCCCCCCCCTCTTCTCCGGCCGCGGCTGCCGGGCCACAGCCAG
>NW_020664455.1:2166197-2177703 GCF_002925995.2 Terrapene triunguis | reverse complement strand
GCCCCCCCCCCCCCCGCTTCTCCGGCCGCGCCCCCCCTCGCTCCTCCGGCCGCTTTTGCAAAGGCGCCGCTTTTGCAAAGTGTGCTGAGGGGAAGCGGCTGCTTCCTCTGCACCCCACTAGCTACCCTACTGGAGTGCCCCAAGGGTCGGTCCTGGGGCCGGTTTTGTTCAATATCTTCATTAATGATCTGGAGGATGGCATGGACTGCACTCTCAGCAAGTTTGCAGATGACACTAAACTGGGAGGAGTGGTAGATACGCTGGAGGGTAGGGATAGGATACAGAGGGACCTAGACAAATTAGAGGATTGGGCCAAAAGAAACCTGATGAGGTTCAACAAGGACAAGTGCAGAGTCCTGCACTTAGGATGGAAGAATCCCATGCACTGATACAGACTAGGGACCGAATGGCTAGGTAGCAGTTCTGCAGAAAAGGACCTAGGGGTCACAGTGGACGAAAAGCTGGATATGAGTCAACAGTGTGCCCTTGTTGCCAAGAAGGCTAATGGCATTTTCGGCTGTATAAGTAGGGGCATTGCCAGCAGATCGAGGGACGTGATCATTCCCCTCTATTCGACATTGGTGAGGCCTCATCTGGAGTACTGTGTCCAGTTTTAGGCCCCACACTACAAGAAGGATGTGGAAAAATTGGAAAGAGTCCAGCAGAGGGCAACAAAAATATTTAGGGGGCTGGAACACATGACTTATGAGGAGAGGCTGAGGGAACGGGATTATTTAGTCTGCAGAGGTGAAGAATGAGGGGGGATTTGATAGCAGCCTTCAACTACCTGAAAGGGGGTTCCAAAGAGGATGGATCTAGACTGTTCTCAGTGGTACCAGGTGACAGAACAAGGAGTAATGGTCTCAAGTTGCAGTGGGGGAGGTTTAGGTTGGATATTAGGAAAAACTTTTTCACTAGAAGGCTGGTGAAGCACTGGAATGGGTTACCTAGGGAGGTGGTGGAATCTCCTTCCTTAGAGGTTTTTAAGGTCAGGCTTGACAAAGCCCTGACTGGGATGATTTAGTTGGGAATTGATCATGCTTTGAGCAGGGGGTTGGACTAGATGACCTCCCGAGGTCCCTTCCAACCCTGATATTCTATGATTCTATGAAACTCAGCCCTCCAGCTCTGACCATCAGGGCCAAACTCAGTCAGGGTTTCTCTCAGGACCCTCCTCCTCACTGGGTTCTGGCATCCAAATTACCCTGATGTCAAACAAAGTCCTTCCTGCAGCAGCTTCACTCACTCCCTGCAATTTCTGGAGCTTGCACTCTTTGCAGCTTCCCGCTGCTCTTTATAGGGAATCACCTACTCCAACCCAGGTGTAATCAGAGTTGTCTAGCACCAGGTCCTCCAGCTTTTCAAAGGCAAGCCAGCCTGTAGCAGTCTTCTGGTTTTGTTTTGTTTTGTTTTGTTTTCTTGGATGGCTCCCATCAAAGTACTGATTTATCTGGTAAGTTTTGATGAGACCATAGCCACTGGAGGAATAGGCCAGTTGTGCAAATCAGAACTCAGTGGTACTAATCAGAATCTCGCCATATGACTGAATGTCAGACACATTGGTCCATATTCATCCTGCCTGTAATTCCAGTGAAGTCAACCCTATCACAGCTACAAACAGTACATTCATTCCTTCTCTGGCATATGAAGGATGATTTTACACATCTAAAAGGTCACAGCTGCACCCTTTAATCAGTTCAAAACAGGTGACACTTCTTCATAGATTATGTAAAAAATGCAATCAGAATTCTCCTATGTGGAGACACTGCACAAGAGAAGTTTCAGCCTGAAACAAAATTCTTCCAACTAAGTTATAAACTCCTGAAAATGGGGGTTTATAATGGGACTGCTGATAGCCCCTTAACAATAGCCCTGTGAATGGAGCTGCTACAATTAATGATACTTCAGGAAGATTTATGGTCCTTAGACAGGGATAAAACAGAAATATCATTTCTCCTCTTTGCCTCCCATCATTTTATCCTCTATGAAATTTTATGTGAAATAAGTCAAATGAAAAATGTAAGCTCTTAATCTTTTCCAAGAGTCCTGTCTCTCACTTGATGAACACTTTTGTAGAATAAATTAGGGGTTTTTATTTCTCATGTATGTACCGCTTTGTATTTGAAAAAGCAAAGCAAAGAACAGTGTCAGGCTGGCAAAGTGACTCCAGATGATTGTGGTGGAGGAACTAGAAAGTAGCACCTGAAAGTGGAATTTCATTGTTGTACCACCCCAATGCCAATGATCCTGATTTGGCAATAACTCAGTGTAAATGGCTGGGGAGGGTAGAAAAGGGAATGGATGTCGTTCTGCTAGCATATAAAGAGCTGGACAATATAGTACTGTATTTTAGGGCTTCTGCTAAGAAAAGTGTGCAGTGATGTGTCTGTCCACAACAACAATAGCTAAGTGGCCAGTCAGGGAAACTAAAAGAGACGACTTGATTATAGTGTATTAGTACCTTTGCAGGAAGAAAATATGAGTTACTAAAAGGCTCTTTAATCTAGTGGAGAAAGGCATAATAAGAACCAATGGCGGGAAGCTGAAGCCAGACAAATTCACATTAGAAATAGGCACACATTTTTAACAGGGAGGGTTTTTACCCACTGGAACAAACTCCTGAAGGAAGTGGTGGATTCTCTATTTCATAGATTCTAAGGTCAGAAGGGACCATTGTGATCACCTAGTCTGACCTCCTGCTTAACACAGGCCAGAGAACTTCCTTACAATAATTCCTACAGCAGATCTTCTAGAAAAAAAACATCCTATCTTGATTTAAAAACGGTCAGTGATGGAGAATCCACCACAACCTTTTGTAAATGGTTTCAGTGGTTAATTACTCTCATCGTTACAAACGTATGCCTTGTTTCCAGTCTGAATCTGTCTAGTTTGAACTTCCAGCCATTGAATCATGATGTCTTCAAATCAAGACTGGATGCCTTTTCAGAAGATATGCTTTACTCAAAACACAAGTTGTACTGTAGTCAGACACAAGTTATTGAGCTGAATACAGGAGTATCTGGGGGAAATGTAATGGCCTGTGATATACAGGAAGGCAGACTAGATGATATAATGGTCCCTTCAGGCCTTAAACTCTATGAATCTATGAAGTATGTTAATAAAATGCAGTAATAAAAGATGGAGGGTTGTGCAGAGGCTAACGTGGGGGGGGCGGGAGTCGAGAATTTTTGGTTTATGTTTCTGAGTTGCTGTGAGTGATCTTGGGTAACTCACTTAGCCTCTGTGTGCCTCAATATTTATCTAATTCACATGGTGCCTTGTGACTTATTTAAAAAAAAAAGCCAGTGTTTTATATTGTATCTATTTCAGGAGTTTGTACTGCTACCCGTCACGTCACATCTGAGCAGCTTCCACATGAAGCAGAATGGCAATTGTAAAGTCAGTCGTGAATTTCATGTGGTGTCTGGCTCTTTTCCTTATTGTAAGCTGTAGTGTTTTGCACCATTACAGTAGATACAATTGTACTTTCTTTAAATAAGGGCTGAGGCTACATTAGCTAATATAGAGTCCTGAAATTGTTGGTTGAATCTTTCGTCCTTTAAAATTGCTCGGATCCAGCAGGAACAAAGAGGCCTTTTTATAGGAACACAGTGTTTTCAAAGGAATTCACTCCACAAAGCAGGAAATTCCCTCATGGAAAGAAACTATTTTAAAGGGCCGGCACTGTGTTATGGCTATTATTGGTGCTCTTCCTACCAAGCACCATAAAATCATTCGTGGCAATAGGCAGAAGTGGGGGTGAAAGCATAGAACAGCTTGCACAGGAACAGAATGAAAATGCAGCCATGGAAAAGAGAAGAATTGAAATCCAAAAGAAATGCAATTGTCAGTTAATATTCTGGCAGGCTGCAGCAAGGAGTGAATATAAGAGGAGGGGGGAGGGGAAGGGTGAGTGAGGATTTTTGTTAATCACAGGCTAAAGGAAGAAGGAAAGCTTTAAAATGAGCTTTAAAAAAGCAAAAGTGACCTAGCAGCCTGAAGGGGAGAATTCCAGATCAGCACAAATGTAGGATAAAATGTCTGCGGGAGGTAGAATATAGGGAGACACCTTGTGGTCTGAACTTTCCGATTAACATCTCATGGTGGGGGTCTCTTCTCAGCTCTGTCTGTATGACATTTGGAAAGTCACAATTCCTCCAGTCTGCAATGTACAGTGGGGATATTAATATGTACCCACCTTTGAGCATCAAGCATAAAACGTATCCCCTTTGCAAAGCACTAGCTTGTCATCTGAAAGGCCCTACTTAAGTACAAAATATTATCACTACTAAAATCTATTTTTAATTTCTGCTAATTGCAACATAAGAAGGAATGGTCCTTAGCACGGAGCTTGGTTTTTCATGTGGATTGCTGATTAAATGTTGACATGCTAGAAAAAAAATCAATATGAATAGTGGTTACTTTCCACTGCTTGAGATCTTTCCAACTGAACACTTTGATTTAAAAATACTAAAACTCACTAGAACACATTGCAGACTAATCACTTCCCAAACACATTTGTAATCAACCTTACCCTCTCCCGCTCCTCCCCCCACTTCCATGAAATCATTGTAGATCAATAAACCCTTAAGAGCTCAGTTCAGCTCTCAGTTACAGCAGAATAAATAAGGACCGATCCCACTAACTTAACAGGCATTCATTCTGGTGTGTCACTGGGTGCAAACAGACCTTAACTGGCACTTAAGTGGTTCATAGTCCTTGGGTTGACTATGCATGCTGGTGAATTTCAGTCTTTGAGAGCAGAATTTGACCTGTTATGTTTTACCTGCATGAACTTAATTTAAAACCCAAACAAACGGATTTGTTTTGTTTGGGAGGATGGGGAGGGCACTGGCATGGAAGGGGGGAAAATTTGCTAAACGTGCTTGCTCTACGCCACTCCACTCCATACCAACTTTCAGCCCGGTGTGATTTTTTTTTTTTTTTTAAACAACCAAAGTTACAAAAAACCTTCCGAGAACTGGGCTTTATGAGGGTCACGCCTACACAGCTGTAACAGCCACTTCACAAATGGGCCGCTGCTTATGAACCACAAGAATAATATGGCTAAATGTGCCGACTTTTGCAGTTTTCTCCTCTTTTGTTGAAACTAATGAGTCACGATTAGAGTAATGCTTTTCTGTGACTCCAAAACCATTTTGCTTAATGAGGTACTAAGTCTTTATAATTAGGCCCAGAAGGGAACTGGGATGTGGCCCCTTAAGAGCAATAATTATTTAGGTTATTTATGGTAATAAAAAATTGAAAATAGGAATTCTTCCTCAGAATGTGACTATTTATTCTTTTACATATTGCCTATGAGGCAATTACCCTATTAAGGCTAAAGACATTAATTGAAATGTAAATTAAATGTAAATCGACTAATTAAATTGATATGTAATGAACTTGTCATGCAGGCCTCTGAGATCAGATGCATTCTGCTAATAAACAAGTGTTACAGAAGCACAATTGCCCCACTAGAGGTAAGGTTTTTGAAGTGCTGCCTTTATGTACCCCCTATACGCAAGGCTTTGGATTGCATAATTAGAGGCTGAAGAGCGATTGTAAAAAAAAATGACATTGTGAGTTTCCAGATTTATTCTCTCTCAATTACGCCCAAGATCAATTTTGTTCCACCACAAGAGAGTTTTCCTAAATGAGAGTGCCCCACACTGCAGCTGGATTCTGGTTTCCTCTTGCGGACTGGGCTCTTTCTGCCTCTTACGTGAACACCAGAGGTTGCGGAGCGTCCCATAAAAATCCATATGACCACTACCCTATCCTCCTTCAAGTCTCTCCTTACATCTCAGCTCTGCCATCATGTTTATAAGCTGCTCTCCAACAGCAAGGCAGCTGGTGCTCTGTGTCCGCTGCTTCTTACACTTATAATGGTCTCACGGTTACCGTTCCCTATGAGTTTGTTGCATCCATTTCTCTCCCATCTCATACGAAGATTGTAAGCTCTTTGGGGGCAGGAGCCATCTTTCTGTTGGGTGTGTACAGTGTCTAGCTCCAGGGGTGCCTTGCAGTACGATGCAATACAAATAAAAAAAAATAAAGATTCTGCAATCAGAATGGTGCTGGCAATTGCGTTCATGATGCACAAGGCAGAAGAGAGTCTGGTTAGCATTGGCGGTGGGAGAATGAGCTGGAGTAACATCTTGCTTTTCTCAGTAAAGACAGCATGCAAGGGTGAAGGCACACAGGTTAACCGGTCCAAGGGCGGCCTTTGATATGGTGAGGTAGCAGAACTCCATGAATAGAAATGTAAAGGACAACCTCAGCTCTCCTTCATTTACTTATTTATTTTGTGAACTGGGGGCTAATGCATCTCAAACAAATACATGTCCTTGTGAGAACATAAGAGTGGCCATAATGGATCAGACCAAAGGTCCATCTAGCCCAGTATCCTGTCTTCCGACAGTGGCCAATGCCAGGTGCCCCAGAGGGGTTGAACAGCACAGGTAATCATCAAATGATCCATCCCCTGTTGCCCTTTCCCAGCTTCTGAGAAACAGAGGCTAGGGACACCATCCCTGCCCATTAATGGACCTATCCTCCATGAACTTTTCTAGTTCTTTTTGGAATCCTGTTATAGTCTTGTATAATAGAAACCTACTTCCACAAATAGCAGCTGATCCCCTAACATTGGTGTAAATAGAAACCACTCATCCCGCTGGGTGCGGGAAAGCAGATAAAGAGGGGTCTAGACATGGCAGAACCAAGGTGTGGCTTAGAATTTGGGAAATTTTTGCCAATAGCTTTCCCCAGAACTCACCCAGCTGTAGCCACACCTTGACATTTAAGCATAATTGTTTTGCACTGACTAACTCTTTCTTTCCATGCATAATTTACTCCACCCTGGTGTCCTTTGTGGGTAGGGGTATTTAATAAACATGTCGACTATGGTTTCTTTTAAACTTTAATACAGCATCTTGACTCATACTATTGAAAAACACTCCAGTCTGAAGTTTACAGAGCAATTAAAGACCCTCCTGGGGCCCCCGCTACACAGAGAGTGTCAGTGTATGTAGATTAGAAATTGTGAAGATTCTCCCTCCGGCTGAAGAGTTCCCAGACAAATTCCAGAGATCATCAAGTAGTCATATTTCAGTGGGCTTTGTGTCGTACACAACATACCAGTGTAATTAAACTACAGTGCGCCTCATCTAATAAACTTTTGGATCTGGCTATGCTTCTATTAATTTCTTTTAATTAGCTACTATCAAGAAATAAAATGAACATCAGTCTAAAGCTGCATCTTTGCTGCTGGAAAACATGCGCTCTGGGAACAGCTTTCTGTTCTAACCTGGGTTGTTGTACCCCACGTAGAGCCATGGTCTAGGAGGACTTCACAACGGCGAAAAAACCTGACAAAGTGAAGAGCCTCTCTTTAATTCCTACTGCCTGGGTGAGGGGGTGTCGTTGATGGATGTATATTACCATCTTGTGGAAAAGACCAGCTGACGAGGTGGGTTTCACATTTAGAATGGACGTGGAAAGCTTTGATCCCTCTGACTAGGAACCTCTAATTTTATACGTCTTGTCATTGATTGTTCCATTGACATCCACGGGCTGCAGAGGAAAAAACATTCCCTGAGGTAACTCAGTCTGTGCCATTTACGGTTTGGGGCTCAATCCTGCAAGCTTCTGTCTTTCTCTGGTACTTATGTAGCCTCCATCACTACACTGTCTGAGCACCTCACACTCTTCACAACACCCCGTGAAGTATTATTATCCCATTTTATAGAAGAGGCATAGAGACACTAAGGCCTGATCCACACTGTGGGGGGGGGGGGGGGGGGATTGACCTAAGATACGCAACTTGAGCTATGAGAATAGCGTAGCTGAAGTCAACGTATCTTTGGTCGACTTACCTCACATCCTCACAGCGCGGGGTCGACTGCCGCCACGCCCCCATAAATGCTGCTTCCGCCTCTCGCCGCGGTGGAGTACAGGAGTCGACGGCAGAGTGATCAGGGATCGATTTATCGTGTCTCTACACTAGACGTGATAAATCGATCCCCGATAGATCGATCACTACCCGCCAATCCGGCGGGTAGTGTAGACTTACCCTAAGAGACAGATTTTGAAAGGTATTTAGGTGCCTAAAGATTTTCAAAAGGATCTAGTGCCTCACTGCCAATGGGAGTTAGGTGCTTTTGAAAATCCTACTCAGCACCCATCTGCATCTGTTGACACCTAAATACACTTAACATTCAGGTCCTAAGTGACTTGTCCAGGGTTATACAGGGAGTTTGTGGCAGAGGAGTGAATGGAAAGCAGGTTTTTCAAGTCCCAGCACTTTAACCCACTAGCCCATCCTTGTTCACTGAGCTTTCGTTTAAGCATGTGACTTCAATGGATACTTACATGATTAAGTGCTTTGCTGTATCAGGATAGAGTGTTCAGCACCATGCAGGATTAAACCCTTGAAGATCAAGACCACAACCCAGAGTCGATATTTTGTGGAAGCCAGTGTGGCGATGAGCATACCAGGACTATGCATTCACAGCAGCTAGTATTTCTTAGCAGATGGGAGGCTGCACGTCATACCACGTTGAGTAGATACAGCCAATTACTTGACTACACTCTCAGTTCAATGTTAAAATTATTCACGAGACCAAATAGCCAACCTTAGTCAGGTTATTAGCCAAAAATAGATCAGTACACAAAAAGGGAGAAGCAATATCAGGAAGCAATCTCGCAGTGTTCACCTTACATAGAAGGTCTGCTTCAAAAACATGCTTCTAAGACTACTCGTATTTATAGCACACTTGATTCCAAGTTAGAGAGCACTCTACAATCATCCGCCAGTCTGTACCTGTTTTGCTGTACCATCCTGTACCTTTCCTTATATTATTTTGAATACCACATTCCAGGTGTCAGGGGGATGTGAAGGCACCCCTCACTTTACCAGGACATACTATTAATATATCTAGTCTCTGACAGGCTTTGTTTTTGCTTCTGCAAAAAACCAAGTTCAACTGTTGCCAAGTGTCATGGGACACCCTTCTGCCATGTACATTGGCCAAACCGGACAGTCTCTACGCAAAAGAATAAATGGACACAAATCAGACGTCAAGAATTGTAACATTCAAAAACCAGTAGGAGAACACTTCAATCTCCCTGGACACTCAATAACAGACTTAAAAGTGGCAATTCTTCAACAAAAAAACTTCAAAAACAGACTTCAATGAGAAACTGCAAACTGGACACCATCAAATTAGGCCCGAATAAAGACTGGGAGTGGCTGGGTCACTACAAGAAGTAATTTTCCCTCTGCTGATACTCACACCTTTTTGTCAACTGTTGGGAGTGGGCAACATCCACCTTGATTGCATTGGCCTCGTTAGCACTACAAAGGTAATTTCCCCTCTGTTGATATTCACCCCTTCTTGTCAACTGTTGAGAATAGGCCACTTCCATCTTAATTGAATTGGCTCGTTAGCACTGACCCCCCCACTTGGTAAGGCAACTCCCATCTTTTCATGTGCTGTAATATATATACACCATGCATCTGATGAAGTAGGTTTTAGCCCACGAAAGCTTATGCCCAAATAAATGTGTTAGTCTCTAAGGTGCCACAAGGACTCCTAGTTGTTTTTGCTGATACAGACTAACATGGCTACCACTCTGAAACCTGTCACCATAATACAGTTCACACTTATATGAATTAGCATAACTACATAACATCAATATGTAATTAATAAATATAATATAATATACAAAGCAATGCAATGTTTTATACACACAACATACAGGTTGGCTAACCAGCCGCTGGATCTTTTTTTAATGTACCTGCTGCCATTCCTATGTATGTTGTGTTACAGTCGTCAAGCTTGCAGGTCACAAAAGTGCACGTTACCGTGGCCAGGTCCATATCTATCACTTGACCTCTCTGTGCCTCACTCTGCCTGCCTGAAAATTAGGAATAATATTCGCCTACTTATCTAGCTGTAGACGAGGCCTGTCGTGAGAGCTAAATAAGCACGGATTGCACAGAGTGTCCAACACACAGACTGAGATTTTCAAAGCTGCAGATGGGCTCTGAATGCTGAATTCCTACCAACATGAATGGGAAAGGGGCCTCCAAAGCAGCTGGGCAGCTTTGAAAATCTCAGCTGTAAGGTGCTACATGAGTGCTGAGCATTAATGATTTATTAACAGCATTAAGGATAATGTACTTCATTTCCATGCTGTTCACGTGGGCCAGACTTAGAGGAGCGGCTGTTCTCAGTCACTGAAAAACAGACCTGTGGTTTAAGCCGTACAAGCTGGTGTACACGCACACATGCTGTCTCTCTCTCACACACACACAAACACACACGGTCCCACGCACACGCATAAATGCCAAGGGACCCTATTTTCTCACTCGCTTTATGAAAGCCAGTTGCAAATGATATTTCTTCAAAAAAAAAAACAAAGCGAGCCAACTTCTTTTCCTAGTACAACATCCAAGCTAGCTCCGAGGAAACTAGCTTTACATTGGTGTAATTGGGAGCAGAATTTGTACTTTCTTCTTAACTCCACTTCAACAGTAGTTCTACCTACCGCGGCAATTTTGCATCCTCTTCCTTCTCTGTTTTCTTTCCTTCTTTACAGACGCAACACTTGTCTCACTTGCTCCGCCGAGCCCCTGGGTGGCAAAATTTGACTCCGTATGTTTAGTACTGATGATCGAAGCCCAAGCTCTGTCAGGGCCGGCTCTAGGTTTTTTGCCGCCCCAAGAAAAGAAAATTTTGGCTGCCCCCTGTCCCAGCCCTGGGCTCCTCACCGCACCCACCCACACCCACTGCTGCCCCAGCTCTGGGCTCCCTCATTCCCCCCCACACACACCTCCTGCCGCCCCAGCCCTGGGCTCTCTCCCCCTCTCCCCCACCTGCACCTTCCTTCCGCCGCTGCCCTGGGTCACTGGTAACTCGCTCCCACAGCAGGTCATTCAGCATGAATTTTAGATGTTCACAGAACACAGATAGGATTGGTTCCCATCTGGTTACAGAACTGCAGTAAAGTGGAACAATTTTCAGGTTGTGTGATTGGAGGATATCTGGATGCATATTATAAGACTGTCCTACATAAATGAGGAAAAGTTGAGGTGCCTTTATTATTCTTTTCTTCCACTCTTTCTTTCTATGGGGAATTTGCCAATGCAATATCACTGTCTTCCTTTTAAACAAACAAACAAAAAGGCAATGGCTGTTGAAAATAGCAATTCCAGTCCTAATAACCACTGGGAAGCATTTCTTGCTCAATTTTATCCTACTTTTTCTACAGCAAGTTACAGTGGATCAGTATATTTGATTTGGAAGAAATGAAGTAACAGCCGCCCAAACTGAGCTTGAGCACTCCTGAATTTTGAGGTGTTCAAATCTGGAAGGCAGGTGCTGGGGCGGGGGGGAGGGGTAGGGGGCTGTGACTCCGCGGGGGAGCATGGCAGCATGTATGCAGCAGTGTGTCTGGCGCTGCGTGGAGCCAGGCATGCTGGTCTGAGTGGCACGGTAAG
>NW_020664455.1:2092632-2166097 GCF_002925995.2 Terrapene triunguis | reverse complement strand
GGTTGGATGGGGCGGAGGTTCGGGGGGGGGCAGTCAGGGGCAGGGAGAAGGGGGGTAGATGGGTCAGGGGTTGTGGGGGCAGTCAGGGGACAGGCAGCAGTTGGATAGGCATGGGAATCCCGGGGATTTGTCAGGGGACAGGTAGGGGGTGGGGTCCTAGGGGGGAAGTTGGGGCGGTCTCAGGAGGGGGCAGTTGGGGACAAGGAGAAGGGAGGCTTAGATAGGGGGTGGGGTCCTGGGGGGCAGTTAGGGGCAGGGGTCCCGGGAGGGGGTGATCAGGGGACAGGGTGCAGGGGGGGTTGGATGGGTTGGGATTTCTGTGGGGGGCAGTCGGAGGGGGTGGATGGTGGCAGGGTGGGGCTACCCTCCCTCCCTGTGGAGTGTCCTATTTTTTGAATGTTAAAATATGGTATCCCTGCCCTTCCCAGTGCAGCTCTCCATTCATAGCAGGCTGCAGCATGAGGTCTCAGCTACCTCACTCCCTCCCCCTTTCCAGTTGGTAGTGGCCAAGGGAATGCTGGGAAATGTAGTTCTTTCCCTGCACCAAGGCCGACTCTATAGGCAGGGAGCTAACCAAGGAACTACAGCTCCCCTGTTGGTTCTCAGCTCCCATGCTGGATCCCTGCCGCCCCTGCAAATGGGCTGCCCCAAGCACGTGTTTGCTTTGCTGGTGCCTAGAGCCGCCCATGAGCTCTGTTAATCCCAAGACCAGGTAGTGCAGGCTTCCCCAGCCCTGTATGAAGGGAAGACCACCTCTGGAGGTAGGAGGGTAATGATCTCCATCACCTATTCAAGCCTCAGCTCCTCCTGCCCTGGCCTTTCTGATAGTAGTTGTGTGATGTGGCTACCCATCCACTCGGAACTGGAGTGAGAACAACAAATGGTCGCTACTAAAGCTGGTCTTTGAGTCTCTACGGACCTAGGCTGACTTTGAAGTAAGTACCTAGAGGTGAAGTCTATAACGTTATTCCCAAATCCCTGGGGCCTCAAAGTCCAAAAAGCTCACTTAGGGCCAAAACCTGGTTCCACTGAAGTCAACGGAAGTGTTGTCATTGCCATTAATGGGATCAGGATTTAGCTTGTCCTGCTCTGTTGACTCATCTGGTAGCAGAAGATCCTGCTGCTGCTTTCTTTTATAAAGACTTGTCCATTTTTTAGGTTAGACCAGGAGAACTGGATCTGAGCAGAATATCTCCAGGTAAAAGAGCCACGATAAAATAAATAAATAAAATCCAGCTGACTGTACCTATGATGATAGTCCTAAAAGTCATTCAGTTTAGTAATTTTGCTAGTCCTACATCCTATCTTAGGGCACCTACTTTCCAGACTGAATTGCGATATGGAATTTTGTTCGGTGGGTTTAACTGAAGCATTGCTAGCTGGAAACGGTAGCATTATCTGTAATAAAGTAACACCTTCCATTTACTTTCTTGATCTTGTATTTTACGTTGGGCTGACAGAGTCCTAATGCCTGGAAAAATGCCCATCACCTACAGGCCCTTATTTGAAAGGAAACTATGGCATGAGGTGCAGGATTTCATCATTTCTCTGCATCAATTTTGCAAATATATTTCTGAGAGAGAACCAACCTGAGATGCTTGTTAATTTCACATCTCATCTTACTCTAATGATAGTGCCCAGCTCTGTAAGAATTCATTTTCACTCAGTGGATTCTCCTCTCCCAGCCCCACTAAGCTAAGGGGACGAATTACTTTTTGTAGGTTCCAATTCTCCCAGCCCTCTCCTTAAACAGAGATGAAATTTGAAAATTAGGCCTAGATCCAAATGGTGTGATGGTGAAACATAGATTAGATTTTCAAAACTCTTTCAGTTTTAATAACCTACAGTATTATTAATAAGACAGGTAATGGATATATTGTGTGTCTGATTATATGTGTGTGTGTATTATATAATATATACATACATATACATTTCTATATACACACACATGGGTTTAGGCTGGTGTAATTACCATCATTAACTGACCCCATATATGGATGTCAGTGATATTAGTCTAAATCCAGAGTAACTCTAATGACTTCAGTGGAGTGACCCCAGATTCAAAATTACATCAGTGTACTTGAGGTCAGAATCTAACCCAGGATTTTTATTTTTCTGCCATTTCAGCACCGTAGGGGGCCCAAGATGAACATAATCCAAGGATCTGAGCTAAACTCTGCATGAATTGTTATTCTCCCCCTGACTCTGTCAAAGGAATACCTGAATGTGCTTACAGCCGCTGTGCTAGACAACGTCCTCCCATTGGATATAGTTTGCAAAGTATTAAAAGGATTAAGAATGAAGACCCTGATCCTGCAATTGATTGTGCACAGGAAAATCCATGCACCAATACGAAGCTCTCCTGAAATCAGAAGAGGTCCACAAAGGCTGTGTAGGACTTCATAGCTAGGACAGTACAAAACCCCAGGCCAGAGCCCTGACACAGAGACAATTAAACAATCCAGACAAGGATAAATCTTCTGATTCTGCCCATTAACCAGACCGTGAATAATAACGAGTTTGATTTACCAACACAAAGAGTAATCAAGGAAGTGCATTATTGAACAGGCAGCTCAATCTTTAAAAGTTCTTGGTTTAAAAGCGGTTATGTACAAACTGTGACACAAAATTATGAGCTTCATTTGCTTAACACTAGCCACATGGATTTAGGAAAGTGCGTGTAAAACACTACCACATTAGAAATCACCGAATCACCTCTTGCGCTAGCAGTAACATTCAATGTAGCTAAATGGGAAATTGGAAAACATAATCCCAACTATGCATACAAAGTGACGGGGTCTAAATCAGCTGTTGCCACTCAAGGAAGAGCTCTTGGGCTCACCATGGATAGTTCTCCGAAAACATCTGCTCAATGTGCAACAACAGTGAAAAAAAGCCAACAGACTGTTAGGAACCTTTAGGAAAGGGATAGATAATAAGACAGTAAATATCATAATGCCGCTATATAAATCCATGGTACACCCACCCCTTGAAAAGTGCATGGCATAGCTTCCATCTGAGGAGAGGTTAAAAAAACTGGGACTGTTCCGTTTAGCAAAGAGATGACTTAATGGGGATATGACAGCGGTCCATAAATCATGAATGGTGTGGAGAAAGTGAATAGGGAAGTGTTATTTACCCATTCATATAACACAAGAACCAGGGGTCACCCAATGAAATTAATAGGGAGCAGGTTTAAAGCAAACAAAAGGAAGTACTTCCTCACAAAATGCCGTCAACCGTGGAACTCGTTGCCAGGGGATGTTGTGAAGGCCAAAAGTATCACTGGGTTCAAAAAAGAACTAGATAAGTTCATGGACGATAGGCCCAACAATGGCTATTGGCCAAGATGGTCAGGGATGCAACCTCACGCTCGGGGTATCCCTAAACCTCTGACTGCCAGAAGCTGGGACTAGACAATATAAGATGAATCACTCAGTAAGTTACCTTGTACTGTTCATGTCCTCTGAAGCATCTGGCCCAAGCCCCTGTTGAAAGACAGGATGCTGGACTAGATGGACCATTGGTCTGACCCACTGTGGCCATTCTTGAGTTCTTATTTCCCACCCACTTTGCACAGGTTTAAATGACTAGATACGCTGCAGCACTGTGGAGTACTAGGCCCATTAAATGTAGTCAGGAATGGCGTTTTTCCCTACTGTGTAGATTGTTCTGTGGCTTGCATTGTCATTAAGTATGTATATTTTCACACTCGACTTTCCACCCGTCCACAACAAATCAGTCAGTGCGAGCAGAAACGGATTGTCCCAGTGCTCAGCTGGTCTGCTTTTCTTATATCTCCTGAAACAGTTAACTTCTGAGGCCTCAAAGCAGAGAACATGATGAGCACAGCAAAGCAACTGAGAGCTGATTAAAATTCATCCTACTGTATCACCCGTAAATAAGAAATAAAGGATACACGGCTGTGATTAATCAACCATAAATGGCCGTCGCCTGCTGCCTGTATTCCACACAAACGCAACCCAAGCACCAGCTCAGCTCGGCAGAAGGGTAACAGGCAGATCATTCTCATTCGTCAGGATTTTGAATGTAAACAAATACTTGATGGTTGGGTTTCTGCCCCCCTTGCAGATTTTCAATGTTTATGAGAAAATCGGTACATTTATTCTGGAAAAAGGCACACACTCACCCGTGCCAGTGGATCAAAATACATCACTCACAGAACCACAGAAATGCAAGTTTTAATTAAGGAGCATTAGTAACATGAGAGAGAGCCAGCACCTACTGACTAACAACAACCATATACTTCTGGTTTTAAGCGCTGCTACCCGGATGGCGATAAGCCCTGCAGTACACAATCCACAATCAACAACTGGCAACCAGGCTTGTGGCTGAAACCGGTGGCTGTAAGAATCTGCTACCTGTCACAATCCCGCCTCCATTAACCCCCCAGCTTGTGTGTCTGTGGTTTGCGGTGCTTGCTGCTCCGTTGACTTGCTGGCGGAGTGTAGAAGCTTCTCTCCTCTGTTTTCGTTTGCCGTTTTAGGGGCCTGATCCTTTCATGGACTGGCCTTTGGGGAAAGCGTTGCAGCTGGCCTTTAGTCACGACACCATTCTACACCAACCGCAGCGGGCTTTTCACCTGTCGCAGCAACTGCTTAGAGGCCATCCTTGCAGTGTGGCCCAATGGGGCAGGCCATGTGAGTCAAGGGAAGGCTCTTCTGCCACAGGCCTGCTGCATGTCCACGTGCAAACCACTTAACCGTCACGTGCCTCAGTTTCCCTACCTGTGAAGCGAGGACAATGAACCTACAAAGCCTTTGGAAAGAACTTCGAGACCCAGGCGCAAACAGTGTTGTGCAAGAGCGAGGTCTTATTATTTCGCTTGGCAGCTGGCATCTGCATGGTGGGCCCCACTGCTGCTCAGCTTGCTGCATGAGAAGCCCTTTAAAACTATTTGCTCTGGTTCTTCCTGTTGAAACCTCCCCCACTGAGCGGAGTTGGAGCAGTCCTGCTTGGGAACCAGCCTCCGCTTGCTGCAGGTATTTAGGCACCTGTCGGCCTCGTTACATAAGTCCATCATTTAGGCACCGCTGACGTTTTCTGCTGCGGGTGCCTCCTTTCCACTGGTGGGCATTTTCAAAGCTGGCCACGTGCGGCTGTCGCCCCACAGGGAACGAGCTGCTCAGAGCCCTAGCTTAAGCCAGAGCCCCGTACGTAGGATTCGCAAACGAGGTGGGGAACCGCCTCGCTCACCATCTGGGCCTGATCCCGTAGGTGTGCTCAGAGCAGGCCTAAGACCTGATAGCTGTCAGACCCTGCACGGCAGGGCTGGGTACAGGCCACTGGTAGGTGGTAGGGATGAGGTTGGGCAGTCCAGCACCCGCACAAAAGACAGCTGGGGCAGGCCCATCATGTTTGCTGAGGCCCCATCCCCTCCCATTTCATCCCATCTTACCCCAGTTTCAGACGTTTTGGGGGCCTTTTTTTCTCCCTCTCGTCCTCCCATGGGGGGGCGGAGTGGGGAGCACTGTAGGGTGACCAAATTGTAAGTGTGATGGGACGGGAGTGGGGGGTTAATAGGCACCTATATAAGATAAAGCACCAAATATCGGGACTGTCCCTTTAAAATCGGGACATCCGGTCACCCGAGGCTACTGGGAAACACAAAGCAAGCGGGAGAGGTAAGCGGCGTGAGCAGGAAGTGGAGAGACATGGTTTTGGCTGCTGGGGCATGGGGCTACCTAAGCAGCTGACCTGGCTCCTAGGGAGAGTTTGTGGCTGAGGATCCCAAGTAGAGGCAGGTGCCTATCTCCAGCCAAGCAGCCAGGTGCCCAAAGTTAGCCAGGGTTAGCCTAAGCCCCACTCCAGCCTGTCACTCCTGGCTAGTTTAGTTGCCACCATGCTGACCAGGCCATTAAAAGTCCGGTCAGCGGCGCAGCAGGGCTAAGGCAGGTTCCCTACCTGCCGTGGCCTCGCACGGCTCCTGGAAGCAGTGGTATGTCCCCCCTCCAGCTCCTATGCACAGGGGAACCAGGGGGCTCTGCACGCTGCCCCCACCGCAAGCACCAGCTCTGCAGCTCCCATTGACTGGGAACCGCAGCCAATGGGAGCTGCGGGGGCAGCACCTGTGAATGGGGCAGCACACAGAGCCACCTGGCTGCACCTCCCCATAGGCGGAGCGGGGAGATGCCACTGCTTCTGGGAGCTGCTTGAGGTAAGCGCTCCCCAGAGCCTGCACCCCTCACCCCCTCCCACACCCCAAACGCCTGGTCCAGCTCTGATCCCCATCCCTCCCTCCAAACCCCTCGGTTCCAGCCCAGAGCACTCTCCAACACCCCAAACCCCTCATCATCAGCCCCACCCCAGAGTCTGCACCTCCAGCCGGAGCCCTCACATCCCCCTGGACCCCAAACCACTGCCCCAGCCCGGAGCCCCCTCCCACACTCCGGACCCCTCAGCCCCAGCCAGGAACCCCCTCCTGCAACCCAAACCCCTCATCCCTGGCCCCATCCCAGATCCCGCACCCCCAGCAGAGCCCCCTCCCACATCCCAACCCACTGCCTCAGCCCGGAGCCCACTCCCGCACCCTGAACTCCTTAGTGCTGGCCACACCCCAGAGCCCTCACCCCATCCCGCACCCCACCCCCCTGCCCCAGCCCAGTGAAAATGAGCGAGTGAGGGTGGGGAGAGCGAGCGACAAATGGAGGGTGGATGGAGTGAGTGGGGGCGGGGCCCCAGAGGAGAGGCAGGGCAGGGGGCGGGGCAAGGGTGTTTGGTTTTGTGCGAGTAGAAAGTTGGCAACCCCTAGCCATACTGTCCTCTCAAGCCGAGCTATGGGCCTACCTTTCATAAGCAATGAGAAGTGACTCAGCGCTAGGCCCACACAACAGAAATGGTCCAGCTAACCGGCCCGGGCCCACTGGCTGGTCTCTTTGGCTCATTACAAAATAAACTCATGTTGCCGTGCCACATGGATGTGCGAAACTTGCAGTTACAAACAGGCTGAGCAAAGGGATAAAAGCGCTTTCATCACAGAACAAATGGCACCGTTGGCCTGAGAGGCAGTAGAACACAATGATTAGAGCAACGATCATCTCCTGCCTGTGCCTTGTCTTGCCACGTGCCATCCAACAAATACCTCAACTGCTCCCTGCCTCAGTTTCCCCCTCGGTAGAATGGGAATGCTATTACATTGGAGGGGGCATTAAGGAGTAGTGCTGTTTTCATAAATAACAGTGAGGTCTTCAGATGAATGCTGTGCATAACAGTAAGATATTCTTACACTTATATTTCACTGGAAAGGGAGAGGAACTATTTTGCAAAATGCTTTTTTTTTTTTACTAAAGCTATTTTATTTAATAGCCACTGTAAATAATAATATACTTTCCTCTTCCACGGCATCAGCCATGTGAGCATTTTACAAGCATCAATGAATTAAGCCTGTTAATTATTATCTGTGTTTTAATCACTATCCCCAACAGCCTTGGAAGACTTGGCAGGGGAGAAGGGATAGCTCAGTGGCTTGAGCATTGACCTGCTAAACCCAGGATTGTGAGTTCAATCCTTGAGGGGGCCATTTAGGGAACTGGGGTAATAATATGTCTGGGATTGGCCCTGCTTTGAGCAGGGGGTTGGACTAGATGACCTCCTGAGGTCCCTTCCAACCCTGATATTCTATGATCTAGGTTCTGTTCCCAGCTTCACCGCACAGAATTTAAGGCCAGAAGGGACTCCCAGCTCATGTTGTTCGACCTCCTGTACATCACAGGCCACCACCACAGTAAACCCAAGAACTGAAATTAGACCAAAGTGTTACAGCCCTCCAGAGACTAGCCATCATGTGCCACAGGGGGAGACGATTTGGTATACAGATGATGACAATGAAGCACAGAAAAATGTTATGTGACTTGCCCACGGGCTGGCACGGACTCTGTGGGAGCATTGGGAACAGAACTCTTGGCGTGACGTGCTGGTCTCATGGACGTCAGTGGCAAAACTCCCACAGATGTCAATGGGGGGCAGGACTTCTCCTCTGATGCCTAAGCCTAGCTTTTTATAACCCTGGATTGTGAAAAGCCTGTAAAGCTAGAGTTAAGCTGGGCTGCAGCTCCCCCTCCCGCAAGTTCTTCATCAGGTTTTCTCAACGGTATTGCACAATGTGACGTGCTGCATGTTTTGCCTTTTGCAACTCGGGATCCCAGTTTTTCAGATGCCTTGGGTGCGTGACGGGGTAGGGCGCGAGCGACAGAAACGGGGTTTCCTTTGTGCTTACATGGTCTAATTCAGGAAAAGAAATCTCTCTAAGTGGTGCATGGCTCTTTCAAGGCAAATTCCCCATAAAGAACACAGCATCCCTCTGTTGAACTGCAGAGAACACACAACTGAGGCGCCAGTTTGTTGAGCTACAGCCAAGGAGCGTACATGAGTGCGGGCAAAGGTGGCTTGGTACTATTTATGTAGCGCATTTCACCTCAGAGAATCCCCCAAGTTACCTGTGCGGAAATCACTTCACCATCACAGATGTGCAGCCACCTCTGGGGGTGGAACATGGCAGCTGTTTATTATTGCACAGCAGCATTACTCAGCTATTTTGGACAGGAAGTGAAAACAAAACGATGCTCATCTGGGGGGGGAAAAAATGCGGCACCCCCGGGGGAGGAGGTGGAGCCGTGGATTTGGAGAAGGGGTTCGGAAGGGGCAGAGTTGGGGCGGGGCTGGGGGGCACGAAAAAAAGGCCAAAAATTTTTTTGCTTGGGGCGGCAAAAATCCTTCAGCCGGCCCTGACTAGCACAACTTGTGGCAACACCCTGGTTTCCCCCCCACATTGTGTCCCATTGAGTATTAACAAGCACACCCTTGCTTAGGCCTCATGAGATCACAGCCCAGCGTGCCTCAGCCCTGAGTATTCAATAGTGCTGCTTTCCAGAGAAAAAGTCCTAGCGCTGCTAGAGAAATAGAATCTCTGTAAGGTGGTCAAAAAATTCAAACTTTGAAATTTTTCAATGAAAAAAAAAAAACCCATTTTCAACCAGCTCTAATTTCCACCGTCCTCATCTTACCAGCTGAAAAGGACTCAGGATCCCCCGCATTCTGAGTGTTCATTTAACAAGGCTATTTAAACCCTTTTAGAGTCATTCTTTTAAAAATGTTACTACATATATGCCAGTCTGCTAGAGACGGGCTTGGGTGATCTATTAACAAATAAATAAATAAATGCATAAATCAGATTCTCCTATATTTGATATCTAGTTAAGATAACCCCCTGACTACCATAGTACACTTCTACCCCAATATAACGCTGTCCTCGGGAGCCAAAAAATCTTACTGCGTTATAGGTGAAACCGTGTTATATCAAACTTGCTTTGATCTGCCGGAGTGCGCAGCCCCAGCCCCCCGGAGCACTGCTTTACTGCGTTATATCCGAATTCGTGTTATATCGGGTCGCATTATATTGGGGTAGAGGTGTACTGCATTCCTGCAATGCAATTCACATGGGATGCCCTGGGAACATCACTTGGGCCTGGTCTACACTAACCCCCCAAGTCGAAGTAAGGTACGCAACTTCAGCTACGTGAATAACGTAGCTGAAGTCGACATACCTTACTTCGAACTTACCGCGGTTCAGACGCGGTCCACACGGGGCAGGCAGGCTCCCCCGTCGACTCCGCGGTACTCCTCTTGTTGAGATGGAGTACCGCAGTCGACGGCGAGCACTTCCTGGTTCGATTTATCGCGTCCAGACCAGACGCGATAAATCGAACCCGGAAGTTCGATCCCCAGCCGCCGAACTAGCGGCTAAGTATAGACCAGCCCTTGGAAACTTCAGCAGGTGAAGAACACAACTCACAAACAGTGCTATGGGATCTTTAATGGCCATGTGGCCCAAAAAGGGCCTCCGTTTTTATGGCGTCTCAGAAGACCCACACATAATAAACCTCCAATACTCCATCTGATTTACCTTAGAAGGCTGGAGGATTGAGTTGCCCATGCTGGGATTAGAATTTCTGGTTCCAAGAGAGTCTAGGGGCATTCCGTGCCTAAAGCTAAGCCAACCCAGTTTGCACAGAGGTCTTGTGCCAGTCACAAGCCTGTGTGTCAGCTTCCCCATACATACAATGGGTATAGGATATACTTACCTCAGCTGGGGGTTATGAGACATAGACCTGTTTGTATCTGAGATGCAGCCATCAGTGGCCCAAGTGTAGATGAGGAAAGCTGCTATTTGTACCAGTCGAACGTATCCCTACTCACCAGTCACCGATTGCTGAATGTTAACTCCGAGCATAGACAAGGCCTGACTAATGCTCGCTAAGTGGTTGGAGATCCTTCCTGTTATTATGACCCTTACTTGTTATTATGAAAGGTACAACCAAGCTGGTCCACAAGCATTGCCAACCATACGAAGGCCCCACTACAAAGGGAAACTTGCCCTGCTCTGTTTGCAAAGTCTTTGCCATCCTCTACCATCCTTTAAGGTGCTGATGAAATTGGTTTCTCATCTCTCTCTCTCTCTATGTAGGCAATGAGAAACCCCAGATTTGTGATATCTCTGGTGCCAGGTAAAGGAAAGCATCTTTTTCCTTTTAACTTGCTGCTGTATATATATTGTTTCCGTGCAGTCTATCTTTAGGTTATAGCAGTTCACAGGGTTTTTCAGCAGATGTGTTATTCAATTACTTCAGGGCTTTTCCATTTGTAATATTATGAAGCAACGATAGCCAGCAGCCTTCACCTGTCTTTTAGAGATAGCCAGCCTGGTAATTTTAACTCTGCCCATTTTATCCACACCAGTAAATCTCATAACATGGTTATAGAGAGATTCCAATTTTTGTAGACGCTTCTCCCGGGAATTCCTGTATACAATATTGCCATAGTCTGTAATGGACATAACCTGTGATTTGATTAATGTTTCCCTAGTGAAGAAGTCAAAGCATTTCATGTTCCTATAACTGGTTTGCAGCTCTGCAGTAAAGGTCGTTGGTGCAGCAGAGAAAATAATTGCAAACGCAGCCCCAGTCAGAATATATAATCCCCTCACAGCGAGGGTCCAATTCGACAGAGTTAGACTGTCTGCGCAGGGGGTTGCGGCAGGATTTTCATGTCAGGAGAGCAGGATGCACCGAAAACAAGGTAATTTCAGTGGTTTAATATTCATGAATCAGCCTCTGTGTATAGGGAGCTAATTCGCCATTGTGCGTCCTAAGGGGGCAGTCTCCCAAGATTAGGGAGAAAACAGTGCGCGCATGCAACTGATTCCACCTCCCCAAAAACAAAGAGCCTCGATTTGGGCCAGAATAAAAGGGTGAGTCATTTTACATAGTAATGCATTTTCCAAAATCTGGCACAATGCCCAGTATTGGGACCCGTCTCGGAGATTTTGAACCTCTAAAATAGCCCTGGTTGCACCTGACCCTTGTCTTCTGCCTTGCTGCCAATCCCTGAGTTATCAAAGTGTTTCATCGTACAGATCGATAATGTACGTCCAAGTGCCTCTGAGACACAGAGCGTCTTCTCAAGAAGACAACACAGGAACGGTTCACAGCTGGCAACTCGGACAAGTCGTCTTTTTAGAGATCACTTTTCTTCTATTGTCTTGTCTCTGGGCCTGATCCAAAGCTCATTGGTGTCTTTCCACTGGACTTCAGTGGGCCTGGGCTCAAACCCTATGTGCCCAGGTGTTGCTTATGTGGGAGGAAGGGGGAGCGGGGGGGAGGGGAGCGGAAGAGCCAGGTCATTCCAGCTCCCACACTAGCGCTGTTCTCCCCTAAGGGTTGGGCGTCCTGGCCCCTGCTGCACCAGCTAGCAGAGGCAGCCTGCATGTGGACACCGCATGCATCCAGAGGGTGGGCGAGCTCCCCTCACACACTGGGCTGCAACGTGACTCCATGGGCAATGCATCAACACCACTCCCAATGCAGAGCTGTGCCTTATAATCTAGGTTATTTTAACAGATGGGGCCAGCCAGCCATCTCTTGCTTTCCTCGCTTCTTCTACATACCGATATACATGTGTATTTCATATGCACGTCTCTTACCGTGGGCTTTCTCCGTAAGATCTTTGTTTCATAAGGAACACATTTGTTTCTAATCCACACATGCAGCTCTCATTTCATTTAAACAAGGGCCCCATATGTCCATCCAGAGGCAAAAAATAAATCTAACAAATGGCCCTTGAGAGGAAATAAAAGCTCCTATTTCTTTGCAAAATAGTAATGTAACTATTTAGTCTTCTCCTAAAATCCAGCTGCAGTATTTGATTGGCCTGTGGAACTCACTGCTGCAGGGTGTGCGTGTCAGACAACTTGGTGATGTGTAAAGAAGTATTTCTAAATGCACTTTCCAGAGACCATTTGGCATCACATAAAATGGAACTGATTGGTTTTCCTAGTCAAGTCAAGGGGAGTTGGGCCTGCTTAGACCTGTGCTGAATTTGGCTCCTAGCCCCACACATTCCTCTTGCTTCAAAAAAAAGGAGCCTTTTCTCCTATCCATTGGTCTGAGCTCTGACCAGAGGACAACTTTATTGGTAATATTAACGGCAGAACCATACCTTGCTGTGATAGAAAAATATTATAAATATTTGGTATTGGTTATAAAATACAGCTGCCTGAAAGCACTTTCCTTTTCCTTTTTTGTCGCTGCAAATAACCACCTCATCACACAGCTGTGTCATGTTGTCCTCCTTGGAGATCTTTGTATGCTCCATACAGGCATCTGTCCCCTTAATTCACAGACCTTTAATAGACATCATTCTTTTAAAGAAAATCTTCACCCTGATGTGTACATAACTGTTTTCCCTTCAAAAGAAACTGACTGTGAAGGAGAAGATGAGCTAGGAAGTATATGATCGCTGTATATCGCTAATCTATGTGGAATGGGGGAGTTCTCTTGCATGCATTTTGCATGCATTGGTCCATCTGTCTCCATCCAAAACACATACACCTTGACTGTCAGAAACAACTTCCACAAAGCTGGCCCTGCAGAATTCCAGGAGAGATTTCATTTGGTACAATATTTAGCACTTATGTAGCATTTCACATTGTACAAACATTAAGAGCCTGCTTGTTCCACCCTTACTCGTGTTGTACCACACTCTGAATGGGACTGCTTGCAGAGTAAAATACTACTCAATGGGAGGATGGTCAAATCAGGCCCCAATTTATTATTATTATTCTCTGTTTACAGATGGGAACACAGAAAGGTGGAATGACTTGCCCAAGTTGGTGGCAGGGCCAGGGTTATCGCTTGGGAGATGATGGGTCCCAGATATTATCATTATTTAATATTTCTATTGTAGTGATGGCCAGATCCACAGGCAGGATTGAACCCCCATTGTACTGTAGAAATGCACATGAAGTTGCAGAGGTGGTGATGGTGGAGTACATTGGAGGAGGAGATGTTGCAGGGTCAGGCTGAGATGCAGGATTGAATGGAAGGAGGCAGGTCAGGAGTGAAGAGATTGATCTCCATGGCAATAAAGCCATAAGAATGGCCATGCTGGATCAGACCAAGGGTCCATCTAGCCCAGTATCCTATCTCCTGACAGTGGCCAAAGCCAGGTGCTTCAGAAGGAATGAACAGAACAGGTAATCATCAAGTGATCCATCCCCTGTTGCCCATTCCCAACTTCTGGCAAACAGAGACTAGGGACATCATCCTTGCCCATCCTGGCTAATAGCCACTGATGGACCTATCCTCCATGAATTTATCTAGTTCTTTTTTTGAACCCTGTTATAGTCTTGGCCTTCACAACATCCTCTGGCAAAGAATGCATTGTGTAAAGAAATAAATATCCATGTAAATTAAAACAGTAGGAATACAGAAGTCAAATGATAGGAACCTTTGAGAACTGGTAGCAGGACAGTGACCATGCCTCCGTTAGCCATCCTTCACTGTCCAGCCAACCCCAAGGATTGTGAGCACAGCTGCAGGGAGGAAGAGAAGGAAAATGCAAAGACATGCTCAGTTGTTGCATTTATCACTTTATTCATTCTTTCCAGAGTAGCTTCTCCAACGAATATCCTAGAATATCCTGAAATCCTAGATACATGGAGCCATTCAGAAAGAAACACCAAGGAATTCTGCAAGTGTTTTGTTTCAATCAATGTGCAAAGGGAACATTTTTTTTCCTCCAAGTAAACCAACTTTGAAAGTCTTCCACTAAAACCTTATAAAATCCAACGATAGTAATAAATTAACACTAGATTAATTCAAAGGACAAGTTATCCCCGCTCTGCGTGCCTTCTAATCCATATCTCCAAGAGGTCATTTTAATTATCATGCTGTCACCCACTATTCATTACTCTGCTTATAGAGCCAGGAAAGCAGCACTGTGCCTTTTAGATGCATTGGTATTCATCATATTAAGGCATTTCACCCTCCTTAAAAATGCACACAGTTTAACCCTGTAACCTTGAAATGCTGACAATATTGAGTTTGTTTTTATCATTTTCCTTCCCGTGGGTCAGCTTATTTCTTGTTCTCAACTTGTTTCCTAGTCTCCCGTCTCTCCCCTTCCCAGAGATTAAAAAGAATCAGGTTGATGGATTGTATTTGACAACATCTGTGCATTTACAGTTTTGTCGCTTTCTTGGGACTTGCTTCTTGTTCAGATCCAAACAGGGCCATATTCTGCCCTCATTTACCCCCAGCATGAGGCTGTGTGTGTGTGTGGGGGGGGAGGGGAATGACACAACTGATGCACAGGCTGTAGGTTTGGCTGTATATTCAAACATCGCCGTATAGCTGTGGGTGAGACCTGTACCCGAGCCGCAGAACTCGAAGCCGTATCTTCTGCCCTGACTCTGCCTGCTCTGGGCTTCCTTGTCAGTGCAAAGCAAGTGGAAAGCTGCCCTAATGGGCCAGCCAAGCATTCTCCTAACAGAGGGGAATCCTCTTGCCACGTAGAGCCATGTACACTCACCAGACAGGGGCATGTTGGGGACAGGATGAGGATATTCAGAGGGATGCGGAGTGCCCGGCACTTTTCCAGATGCCCAGCTGGTGCAGCAGTCCATGTGACACAACTGCAGCCAGCGTAACGAACTAAAGCTGCTTTAATTTTGCCTAGGGCCTTTTCAGCGCCGGGGCCAGCCCAGGATCAGGGATCAGCAGCTGAGAATCTGGCCCTAAGATCCAGATCTAAACTTCCCCAGGGTTCGGGAATGGAGAGGTCGAGCCCATCACTAACCCCATAGAACCTGCAGAAGGTGATCACAGAAGGGAACAGTGATCAGGTTTCAGCTCGCTTTCCCTGAAAAGCAGAGGAACACTTCAGGTCGGTCACATGAGGCCTGGGGAGGAGGCTGCCTGCTGGAGATGGCTTTTAGCACAAGTTTCAATGCGTGTAGATACTATGGGCCAGACTAGCTTGTGGAGGTGGGGGAAGAAGAGTCAGGGGGTCCCCCCTATGCTTTGCTCCTCACCCCCGTCATGAAGTAACCAAGAGGGGGAGGCCAATCAATGCTGCCAACAGTTTGTATTGCACTGGGGGCAGGTCTGGGCGTATTCCTGTCCATTCCCCAAGCAGCTGCTTGGGGAACACAGGCTATGCCTCTTATACAGGTCTAGCCTGGGCTGCTGGTGAGTGTAATGCCTGGAACTGGCTTCTGCAGGCACAATGATGACACCAAAGGGCCCTACCTGGGCACCACGCATCCTCCCCCATCACAGCTCAGCTCATGCTCTGTGAGCGAGAACCATCACACACATTGGTGTGCATGCGTCTCTCGCAATTAACAGTGCTACAGGAGTCTCTCATGACAACAGCTGATGGAAGAGCAAAACTATGTGCCAGGAAATGAAGGATGGCACAAAGCGGGGTACACGGGAGCATGCCTGCCTACCCCCAGGGGCTATTTCTATACACGATAGCACACGGTATCTCAATAGCACATGAGACTTGCATAAAGCCTTCTGAATTTTACACTAAAGGGGTAGACATTGCACTGGGTGATGGGGGGCTTTGAATTGTTTGCTTAGTGAATCAACGACTCCTTTAAAGACAGAGAGGGGGAGAGGTTTGGGGTCCCCTCCCCCGCTTTGTAACTAATGGCTGTTCAGCTGCCGTTAATGATTTTTGTGAATCAATCTGTTCACATTTTTCAGAGCTGCGCCAAAAGGCCTGGAACTGATTTACCATTGGTAAAAAGAAAATCAAGAGGAACATTTCTAGCTGATTTCGCCTCCCCCCCACCCCACCCCACTCCACCCTCGACTATTTGTTATTTTACTTATCTGGGGGGACAAGAAAGACCAATTTCAACCCCCCAAGGGGCTGATCCGACTCCACTTCTGCAGTGCCTGCTTCCCAATGTCCTTATGACGAGTGAGAGAGCTCCGTAGGGTTTGTCTGGCTTCTCTTCTGTAGCTTGCGGCCTGGGTGGCTATTCCCTGGACCCCGCTGGGTGGCACATTTAAAGGGGGGCATTTTTTCTTTCCTGAAGAAGGAAAAGAGAGGGAAGAAAACCATTGTGAAGTAACACAGTCTTGCGGCTCTGCATAAACCACACATTTGAGATGTTCTTAGGAAAACCTTTGTGCAGAATCTCCGAGCAATGAATGTGTTTGCAAGTGAGACTTCAACTGGAGGTCTAATTTATTACAGACCAGTGCAGGATTATTCCCTCCATGAGTCTCCAGTGTTTTCTCCAATCGAACTTTATATATTCCTGGTGATGGGGGTTCTACCTCTTCCGTTTGGAGAAGGTTTCTACCTTTTCCCTCATTCCACTGTCTAGTAATCTCACACCATTTTCCCTGGTGTTCAACTAAAACTTCTCTTTGCTTTATTCCACACAATTTCTCCTAGTTATCCCCCCTTGCACCACTGTGAGTATTTCTCCAACGTGTATGTAACCCACCGGTGAATGTGCGTTACAGGTCCCGCCTCTATGCCAGTCCACAGAGGATATGAGGTGCTATAGCAGCTGGTTCCAGAGCCTCATTCTTCAGCTCAAGTCATAGCTGCTCATGCTTTTAGCTCTGGAGGTCCCCATTTCAGTCCCCGAGATGGTGGCCATCGCACGTATGCCCTTTCCCCCACTACTGGCAGATACACGTGTCCTCTGAGGGCCTGTCTACACAGCGCCACAGTCCAGACTAGGGGTGTGTGGATTGCAGGGTACTCTAGCCATCCTGTGTAGACACTGCTGGTGCGAACAGAAAGGTGCCAAGTTCTCATGGACGTAGTCACGTTCAGCCAGGACTATGTTGACATGAAGCTTTTCATTCATGCCAGCAGGGTCTACACAGGGCAGTTTGAGTGCAGCACGTTAGAGCACTTTACAATTCACACCGCTGTCATCTGGACTGCGGCACCGTGTAGACGAGCCCGGAGTCAAACTATTATATTGAATACTGTTCAAATGTTCTCCGAAGTCAGCCCCTCCAGCCCCAGTGACATTTGATGCTCTTCTCCGAATTCCTTCCAACCTCTCTAACTTGCTAATGCAAAGTTCATCCGTGGGTGTAAAACAGCCGGAATTTCCTTGGGCTTCTTTGCCAATATTGCGATAGGAATTGAGAGTGCCTCAGCTCTTGGGCTGAATCCTGTCGCCACGATGGGTCCTATCTCTTTCCACCAGCTGCTCAGCACTGGGCAAACCCTGCTGCCAGTGAAGTCCAAGGGAGTTGCACCACCGACTTCGCAGAGACAGACCAGCTCAGAACCCCTGCGACTTCCCAAACTACACATCCAGGCCCTACTTAGATTATTAAGACTCAAAGCCTTGGAAATGTCTCATTTTCTTTTCATTGCTTTTGCTACTTGTTTACTTTTCTGCCCTTCACCCTCAGCTTCTTCAATGAAACAGACCCAGATAGTGTCATTTTTGTTTCTAGTTTGTTTCACTTCCTGCTTCTCACACCCATGCAGAGTGCTGTCCTGGTTGTGCCCAGCACCGCAGGGAAGTGTTCGCTACTCTTATTTTTAAATAAGCCTCTCTCCGTTTCAGTCTTTAAAACTCCTGAGACATTTAACTCCTGTTAGGTTGTAATGCCCCTCTCTTTTTTAAACAAAATCTAGCGCTGGGCCCAGGAGCGGCTCTATGTTTTTTGCTGCCCCAAGCACGGCAGGCTGGCGGCTTTCGGCGGCGCGCCTGCGGGCGGTCCGCTAGTCACGCGGATTCGGCGACATGCTTGCAGGAGGTCCGCCGGTCCCGCGCCATCGGCGTCCCCGCTGCCGAAGCCGCGGGACCGGCGGATCTCCTGCAGGCATGCCGCCGAAAGCCACCTGCCTGCCGCCCTCACAGCGACCGGCAGGCCCCCCCCCGCGGCTTGCTGCCCCAGACACACGCTTGCTGCGCTGGTGCCTGGAGCCGCCCCTGGCTGGGCCTAACTAAATCAATATCCTCCACCCTGGATTCTGATGCCACTCATGCAGCTCCTGGCAGTTGTGGGCCTGCAGTGCAGAATTGGGCCCGAAAGGCCGCAAAGCGTTACATGATTTAGGCTGAGTTCTGCCTCTCCAGATGCTGCATCTGGGAAGAAGCTGCAGAGCCCAAGCAGGGGTACCCTAGGCATCTTCCTGTTGAAAGGCAGAAACGTCTCTCGGGCGCTGGAGGAGCGCAGTGCAAAGAGGCATTTGTACTTGTCCCTCCCTGCCCACACACGCCCTCTCTGGGGCGATTAGTGCTGACAGCAGTAACACTAGCCAGCACCCCATCCGCTGAGCTCTGAAAGCTTGCGAGTGAATTATGGCTGCCCTCTGTGCAAGGTGCATTCAGCGGGGGAGAAAGGCCTCCTAGTATGCCACCTGCACTGGGGCGGCCATAACTTACCCCTCTGCCTGGTTCACAAATCATATCCTTCTATTTCATCTCTTCCTTATCTTGGCATGGCACGTAATTATCTCGCTCTAGCCAACCTGGCCATTGGGCAGCTATAAAACCAGAGACGACTTCTGATTTTCTTCTCCATTATAAACCGAGCGATCAGTTTCCAGCCTGACTAGAGAAAACAAAACATGCCATCAACCTGCTTCACAATGACTGATAGGCTTAGATCAACCCTCCGTGCTGCCCTCACTGACTCAGCTGCCTTATTCTACACAGTCTGTATCTCTTGATTCTCTCCCCGATGAAGGAGTCCATTTAGCTGTCATGCTGCCAGTGCTGTTTGTTCATCCGCTGCTGCTCTGTGAAGATACAAATAGAGCTGGCCCCAGACTCCTGGTCTAATATTTAAGTGATCAGCAACATCCTGCCTATCCTCTGAGCATCGCCTTGAGGAGTATTATTACTTACATGGACCACCACAGCGCCTAGAGGCCCAACCAAGATCACGCTCCCGTTGTGCAAGGTGCTGTACAAACAAGTCATGAGAGACAGTACCTGCCCCAAGGAGGTTTACAACTGAAATAAACAAAGGGGGAAAAAAGTGAAGGGATTTGTCCAAGGCCACACAGCAGCTCTGGAGCAGAGCTGGGAAGAGCAGCTAGGTCTCCTGATTCCTAATCCTAGGCACTGAACGAAGTTGCCGCTACTCCTTGATGTCACATTGATAATATGGAGGGCTCTACTTTCACCCGGGAGCTGTAACTGCAGTTGGATATTGGTTAGCTCCTTTGTTTTTATTAGTAGAAAGATTTGTCAAAATAGATGTGAAAATCATGGACGTTTACACGGTACTTCCTTTTGCTAAATTGCCATCCTAAGGCACAATGATGTTTTGAAAAGGGGACTGTTTACATTTAAATAAAACAATTGGTTTGGCGTGGAAATGGGGGACTCCTGAACCTAATGTGCCTGGAGATTGAATGAAGAACGGGCTTTTTATGTTTTATTTGATTAAATCTTAATGTTTCTGGGCTCAGTGATGGAAACCGAAATCCAACAGCAGCTGCAGTAAATGCTTAAGAACAAACATGAAACTGATCAGAAACAAAGGGCCTGATTCTTCACAGCATCGCTCCCTCTTTACTCCGGTACAAATCCTTTGATTTCTATGCAGTTACTCTGGCGTCAAACTACACTAGCATAGTCCAGACCCATCCCCAGAAAGTGAAACTGACCAGTCTCATTACTCCCGGTCCACTGAGTGAAGTGAGGAAGTACAACAATATGATCAGGGGCAAGAAGATAAAACAGATCTTTAAAACTCACTCATTTTTAATAATCTAGGGTGTTATTTGTAACACAGATAAGGGAAACAGTGCTTAACCTTTCAGCCGCGGCAATAGATCTTACGGTGTGATTTTTAGATGTAATCTAAGTACCTGGTGAACTATAGCATCTGCTGGTTCATGAATACCACGAGCACTGTTCACTTCAGGTCCATACGACAAGGTGATTTTGGAAATACAATAAACTGACAGCAGCCAGTGATCTAACTATGGCTTTTAGTAGGTGCTCATGGAGCACATGATCATTAATGTTACAGTAATGGCAAACTGTTCTGCAAACTTAACTCTCCCGGGCACTTGGCATGCCAGCTACAAGGCCATATTTAGATCAAAACTTGCAGTCAACTTACTATGTACCCAAAACATACCTCTCCAGCAATCTAAACACAGTCACCTTTATGGCTGAAATTTGCCACACTTGATTGCGCCCTAAAAAAAACATTTCTGAGGTAAGGAAGTGTGGAAAACAAATTTTTCCTAGGGTATAAAAAATTGAACGACTCTAATTTCAACAGGAAAAATAGTTCAAGTCTGCAACTTGGCATTGGCAGAGTCCACACTGATGACTAGTGTCCTAGGGCCTTCTTTCCCCGCCCCCCTTGTTTGCAAAATGGGGCTACTACTTCAACTTACATCAGCTATCTAAGCCAGACAACAGAGAGCCAAGATCACATATGCCCTAAGCCCAATGTATTACCCGTTGTTAACAAATACAGAAACTGTCTGAGTCATTCTAACTCTTTAGGAATTTGTAATTCTTAGGCTATGCAAATGGTCCAGTAAACTCAAGAACGTGGTGTATATAAAAGAATAGAATTTAGAAAAAGACAGTACATAATGAAGGGCAGGTTATTGCCTTGGGATTCACAGTGCAAGCAAGACACCGTCTTTGGTCTTGGGCACTTTTATACACACAGATTATAGAGTCATAGAATTCTAGGTCAGAAGACACCAACAGATCATCTCGTCCGATCTGTATATCACGGGCCTATTATGGGCCACAGGCAAAGAACAGAAGGGACTGAGGTGCACCAATGCACAAGTTTAGGGCGACCATATTTCCCTATGCTGTATACGGGACACCTGGTAAAATTATTTGCATTCAAGCGAGTACAACAGCAGTCAATCAGAACTCTGCAGTACAAAGGTTCAAATTAACATCAAGTTGACTGAGCCCATTAAAAAGAAATACTGTATCGTTTTATTTACTTCTTATCTTTAAGGCTTTAGGGTTCACACGGGGAGAGGTGACACACACATACTCCTATACACCTCTCTCACACGGGTGAGGGGGTGTGACCAACGGACCTTCCCCTCCCTGCCCTGCGCTCTCTGCCCTCCATGCCTGGCTGGGCCCCTGGGACGGACCCACCTCTCCTGGTACCTGGCGCAGTGTCTTCCCGAGGCAACATGTGCGGGGGCATGCAGGGTCACACGCCCCCCTCCTCAGATTTACGCCAGGGTTCACACCAGAATGTGGCCAGCAGCAGCCTTTCGGCACTGTGCGGGAGGGAAGGGACGGGAGCTGCTTCGGGGGGAAGGGATGACCTGGCCTGTGTCTTTGCAGAGTTCATCTCTTCTCTCCCCCCTCCCCCCTGCTCCCCTGTGGCTGGAAGCAGCTTGTCCCTTCCTGCCCACACAGCATGGAAAGGCAGCTAACAGCTCCCTTCCTGATCCCTGCAGGTGACTGGCTAAAGCCCTGAAGCATGAGATTTTAGGAACATAAGACATAAACTGGATGGGACCCCCTACCCATCACAAGCAACCCCATCATACAAGCCCACTCCTAAATTTCTCCATCTCTCTCTCAAACCTAATTAAATTATTTGCCCTCACAACTCCAATTTGGAGGATGTTCCAGAACCTCATCCCTCAGATGGTTAGGAACCTTCTTCTGATATCCAGCCTGAATTTGCTCATGGCCAGTTTACACCCACTTTTTCTTGTGCCAACACTGTCCTTCAGATTAAATTGTTCTTCACCCTCCCTGGTGTTTACCACCCTTATGTATTTATAGAGAGCAATCAGCTCCCCTCTCAGCTTTCATTTCGCTGGGCTAAACAAGCCAAGCTCTTCAATTTCCTCTGATAAGATAGGGCCTCCATTCCCCCTCCTTAGTAGCTCTTCTCTGCACCTGTGCCAGCTTGAATTAATCTTTCTTGAACATGGGTGACCAGAATTGTATACCATATTCCAAATGAGATCTTACCAGTGCCTTGTACAATGGCATTAACACTGCCCTATCGCTACAGGAAATGCCTTACCAGGTACATCCTAGGATCTCAGGGTTTTTTTTGAAGCTGCACCACATTAGTGGCTCACAGTCACCCTGTGATCGACCCACACACCCAGATCTCTCTCTTCATCTCTTGCTTTCAACTGATGAGCTCCCAGCTTATAACAGAAGTTCTTCTTATTCGACTCTAAGTGTATAACCTTGCACTCTGTACTACTGAATTTCACCCCACTTCCATTACTCCAATCTTCAAGGTCATCCAGATCTTCCTATACAATATTCCAATCTTCCTTTGTATCGACGATGATTACCACACGCCTACTTTTTTATCCTAGGTTTGGCCACAGACTAAGCACTCAGCTGATAAGGGGTAGATTTTAACTAGTGACTGTGCAGCCTGCAAATGAAAGGGGAATGAATTTAATTGGCTCTTATGTTGAAAGGGCAAGAAATAGAGGGTTATACATGTCCACATGCCAGGGATCAAAATAGGCTCATTGGAATTGAAAATGGTTACAAAACAATGGACTCTTCCTGCACTGCTGTAGCTGATGATCTAATTTTTACAATGTTTCCTAGGTATACAAGACGTGCATTTTCCAAACAAACAATTAACAACTGATTAATTCAAATGCTTCAGTCTCTGAGCGGCACAAGTAACTGGCACCACGTTTGACATGGCAAAAGGATTTTCTGGGAACGCCTGACAGGTTTGAAAGGTAAAAACAGAAATCAAATGGCACAGCAGATAATACAAGCGGAGGCGCTGGCAGTTAGGTAATGTACATATTCCAAACCTAGGCCAATTATAAACAATGAAAACAAATTTACCACGTTATAGGAATGGTCCGAAATCCTTAGACATTAGCTGACAAGGTATTGATTTTCTGGTGGAAACAACTGCCTATTTTACGGACAAAAAGCACAAATTCAACCCCTCACCCCCGTGTGCATGCATGTGCGTGTACCATTTGCACCAGCTCATGCCATCATGGATGAGGGGGCCGTGTGTCACAGTGCTGCCAGGAGGACTTGACATACTCACTGGGACAGAGCAATGGAAATGCAATCTACTGCACTTGGGGAAGGCTCCTGGTTACTGCTGTGAGAAGCACCATCTTTCACCTTATACCGTGTGAAAAAGTGATTATTTGGGTCACTGGCTGTTACAAACCCCCCGGAGGGTTGGGAGAAATCATTTCAGGTTGATCCAAAATGATTATTTTTTAAAAAAAAATCTTGCCAAGCAAAAAGTCAAAACCACTGTTTCGGATCCATTGAACCATTTTGTTTGGATTTAAAGCTTTTTCTTTTAACACCGTTTATATAAAAGTGAAGGACATTTCAAAACAAGACGTCAGCTTGAATCCTAACATTTCGTTTTGAAAAGGGTGAAACCAAAGGTTACGATTTTAATCTCATTTATTTTAACTGAGGCGCTTTGGTGAAATCGACATGATTTTGCAAAATATGTCGGTCTACCCAAATCTGCATTTTTCACCCCAAAAAGTTTCGGTTGCAAACTTTTGCCCAGCTCTACTTGCAAGTGCTTCTCTCTCGGTCGCAGGCACAACCACTGCTACGTGGGTGGTGCCCCGCTGTCTCCCCCCATCCCATAGTGGCAAAATATCATATGTCAGGGCGTATATATTATAGAACGAAAGTCTGGACTAGACTGTCATGTTTACTACATTCCCATGTCCACAGCTACAACCCAGACTTTGGGCCACCTGCATAGGAGCATAGGAACTCCTTCTGAGACTGAGGAGTTGGGGGAGGGGAATGGGAGGAAGGCAGGGAAGGGCTGGAGCTTTGACTCCAGGATCCCACTTGCTAGGCAGTAGCTGAGCCAGCAGGAAGGAAGGGATAGTATCTTTACCAATGAATAGTCCAGGGCAGCAGTAAATTACTCCCCTCTTTGTTTCCTGGAGATAGTATGTTCCCCTGGCCTGCTCCTGGAGTACAGTGGTTTATACACCATCATTTGCTCAGGGGAGTGCCTCAAGGCATGATCTAACCTTATGTGTTTTCTGCGGTTTGGGAGTGTGTTTAGTGTGTGCTTGAACTCCAGGGCTGCACTGTTCCAGCCGGGATTGTGATTTCTCAGCCCTTGACAGGGTAATTGTTGTAACATGGTATTTTTGCAAGCCCCTCCGCTGGAGGCTAGCCAAGCAATGCAAATCTCCCCGAACGCCGTAAATGGATCCTTTTCATTGAACCCACGCAAATGTGTCACAGTTTAAAACCTGAAAGGGTTTCTTTAACGACAGCTACAAGTATCGGGATCTGCATAATACGTGCAGATGCATGTAGGAGTAAACTGACAGATTATAATTATCAATAGCGAAGGGGGAAAAACAAAAATTAATTCAAGGCAAAACATATAATTTGCCTTTAAACTGTAAGAGCGCTTCCATTTCTAATGCAATTTGCCGCCCTGGAAATCAGATTAAAGTTGTTTGAATTCTCAGCAATTTTTTAAAAATACATTGACCTACTTGGGAAAGTAATGCAGATTTTTAGAAACTGATGTAGCCTGGTGCTGTCTGAACACAAAAGAGTAGGCAGCAGGTAAATGATACTGTCACGAGGCATAATTTCTGTGTTAACTTGTGACGTATCCCAAGGCATCACCCATGGATGGCTACAACCTGACAAAAACTATTTCCCCATGTTTATTTTCCCCCCGTACAGTTCCTCACACCTTCTTGTCAACTGCTGGAAATGGGCCGTTTTGATTACCACTACAAAAAGTTTTTTTTCTCTCCTGCTGGTAATAGCTCACCTTAACTGATCACTCTCGTTATAGTGTGTATGGTAACACCCACTGTTTCATGTTCTCTGTGTATATCTCTTCTTACTGTATTTTCCACTGCATGCGTCTGATGAAGTGGGTTTTAGCCCACGAAAGCTTATGCTCAAATAAATTTGTTAGTCTCTAAGGTGCCACAAGTACTCCTGTTCTTTTTGCGGCTACAGACTAACAGGGCTGCTACTCTGAAACCTATAGAATATTTGTAATTCATGCTGGTGACACCTGTTGGTAGGAAGTGGAAACTGCACCTACCACAGCATTCCCATGTCGTCGTAATAAAATTCACAAGAAGAAGTTTGCTATTCTCCTCTTCTGGGAAGGATCCTGATTTGTTAATGGGAAATGTTGAGAACGGGTTTGTTTTCTCCTTATATTATTTATGTGATTTCTCCCCGCCCCCCTTCTTATGGGCAGTGTGTAGTGGAGAGAGAAGGAAAATACACCATTTATTTAGCAGTGTCTGTGCAGGAAGCACTGCCAATAGCACTTACAAACTGGATGCTTTTCAGTGTCTCAGGAACTAACTAAGTCTACTTGCTACCTCTTGTGTAGAGACGTGTGAGCTGTTGACATTACAAGCAGCCCTAGGAGGTTAAGAGCCCTGAGCCCTCTGTGGGCAAGAGAAGCAGCCTGACTTGCAGAGGCCTCGAGGAGGAAGGCTCCAAGGAAGTCTCTCATTAAAGTCACAAGTCAGTTTTATTTCTTATTAACAAGGCACCAAAGGAAGGAGTGGAGGCACTCAAACCATGCACACACACAGCTCTGAGCGGCTGTGGCCGTTTGTCAGTGCTGCTGGAATGTAAATCTGGAATCGGAGTCACTTTTCCATCAGCAGATGTGGAAGACTGTACGTTTGACTTGACTATTTCTGGCCTATGGAGACGGTTAATTGAATCGAATTTACTGAAAGGTCCAGAAAGTCGGTTTTTTCAATTAGTATAAGCATTTGGTGGGCAAACCATTGCCTTTTCTTGTGTCATGTCACTGCACCAGTAGGGCAGCATGGCTAACGATGCACCAATCTCATCCCTTTCAGTAACCAAGGACTCATGGCTAAAACACATAGGGACAGATTCTGATCTCACCCCAGTGTAAATCCGAAGCAACTCCACTGGAGGCAGTGGGATTTTTCAGATTTATCCCAGTATAATTTCTATTGAAGTTTGACCCATCGGGTGTGCCCATATGAGTTTTCCTTCTACGGTGTAAAGGGACTGACTCCCAACTCTCCAGTACAGTTTATTACTAGCATTAGGAACCAGCTGCATGATTTACCACACTCTGCACTGCTCCTCTAGCTTCTGTCTGGTAGCACCAAAGCTGGTGGGTGAATATAGAATCATAGAATATCCGGGTTGGAAGGGACCTCAGGAGGTCATCTAGTCCAACCCCCTGCTCAAAGCAGGACCAATCCCCAACTCAATCATCCCAGCCAGGGCTTTGTCAAGCCTGACCTTAAAAACCTCTAAGGAAGGAGATTCCACCACCTCCCTACATTTATATTGGCTGCCCTAAGACTATGGAAGGAGCTGGTCCTGGACGTTCCCTATCTGAGACAATCCCTGCTGGTCTTTAGAAACACATTGAAGACCATTTTAGTCTGTACATGTTCTCGTGCCTGAGGAGTGATTAGGCAGATGTGATGGTATGTGAGGTGTAGTATCTGTATCCTATTGTATTTGCAAAGCATTGGATGGAACCTCAGCACCTTAGCAGGAGCACCTAACAGTTACAATTATTATTCTCTATTGGAACTAGATTGTGGCTTTGCTACATGCCTATGTATGGGATGGCATGGAGCAGTGGTGTCCCAGGAACAGCACAGGGAAGAAATTGTGCCTTGAAGGCATAATTCCCTCCCTGCTTCCCCAATGGCCCAGGGAAGGGATAAATTTGCTGCTATCCAACATCCCCAGTAAATGACCCCCTTCACCATGCCAACTCCACTGCACTCACTGGAGAGTTGGAGGAATAGAATCAGGGCTCCACCCGTTCTTCAGCCCTCCCTGCCCACCTGCTCCATGTGGGAGCTGTCGGCGTGAAGTGCTCTCGTTATTCGTACTCCACTCCTGCACATGCAGAACCAAGGCCTGGGCAGCCCAGGTAGGGGTGTGAAGATGGCTATTACTTCTCCTTACAGCCATGTAGGCCAAGGGACAATTGAGCCCTTAGGCACAGATTCCCAAAGGTATTTAGGAGCCTAACGTTCACTGATTTCAGTGGAAGTTAGGAGCCTAAATATCTTGGAGGAGCTGGGCCTTAGTGGTTCCTCCTAAAAACAATCACCAAATGTTTTACTAAGAGGCTTCCCAGAGTTGGCTGCAGCAGCAAATAAGCAGAGTGAAGAACAACAGAGGAAGATGAAGAGGAGGAAAGAAAACGGCTGTTTAGTGTTTTCTACGAAACAAGCCGGTGGTCTCAGTCCCAATTCCCATAGCATGTATGAAAACTGGCCACAGTATTATTGATGCGGTTCTTGAAGTGTTCAGAGGAGGGATTTAGAAAGACCACGACAGAGGGAATTCCACTAGCCAAGACTGGAAGCATCAAGGTATAAACAAGAACGTCAGCATAGGCTGGATCAAAGGAAGGGACACCGTCTGGGACAACGTGATAAACAAAGGAAGAAATAGAAGGAAAATACAAGAATGGGCTCAAGAACGTCTCCAAGGCTCATGCCCAATCCTACCCAGGAACATATCCTCACCTAGCTCCATAAACCCTATGAAATAAATGGCCTTTCCATCTTTACCAGGAGGTTATTACATATGGACCAAGGAGCACAGGAGCCAGTTCCAGAGTCCTGGAACCGGCCCCACCTATAATAAGGGGGATCTAGCCCCCTACTTCTCTTGGGGGGAGGGACAGCTCAGTGGTTTGAGCATGGGCCTACTAAACCCAGGGTTGTGAGTTCAATCCTTGAGGGGGCCATTTAGGGATCTGGGGCAAAAATCTGTCTGGGGATTGGTCCTGCTTTGAGCAGGGGGGTTAGACTAGATGACCTTCTGAGGTCCCATCCCATCCTGATATTCTATGGTTCTTACACAACTGTGGCAGAATTTGAGAGTTACTGAGGAGCATAAAGGAGATGAGCACAATGAGGAATGGAAGCCACATACCCTTCCCTTTATCAACAGGTCTCTCATAAAGCCATTAGAACTTTCTAAACCGTATTCTTCTGGTCTGTGTGCACTTAACGCAGCCTGTGGCTGCAGGGTGAGCTGTATCTTAGATTTAGTCCCTCTGAAATATTCCAAGTCCTTCACGCTAAGCTGGTATGTTGTCTGCTCAAACAGCTCTAACAAACCAATGATTTCTAATTTTGAGGTCTCTGTTGCTTAATTAGTGATTCCCAGGACACACATATCCTCACTCCATAATGTGTCTAGCATTTCCAGCAATGCTTTTAATTCATTGGTGCACATATGAGGACATTACAACCTTTCCCCCCCATTGGGTCATCTAAACACACACTTACATATTTTTAAAGGGAAGCTTAGCCTCTAGGAAAATAACCATTTCTTTCCCAGATGACGCAGGCCCTTGGCTGTTTTTAAGGTGTAGAAGGGGATGCTGGTTTGGAAATCAGGGAAGTATTCCAGGAGCAGGGAACCAGGGCAAATCAGGACTTACTGCTTGAAACTAGTCCTAGTGAGAAATGATCCCTGAGCTCTGGGATGCACTTCCCTTGGGAGCTGAGCTAAAGGCTCAGACATGGGGAGGCGGAAGGCTAACTGGCCAGATGCAGATGTCTATAGGGGTCAGGGAGGCAGAGGCGAGGGGCAGGCATGGAGCAAAGTGAGGGTGGAGTTGGGTTGGGACACCCTGTGGTGGCAAAGGACATGGAAGAGCTGGAGGGAGCTGGTCTCCTGTGGGGAGGATGGGGACAATGACCCTTTTAAAGAGAAGTATGAGAAGTGGGAGGGGGCTGGAGTCCCCACTGAAGGGTGAGGAGAATACGACAATTATCCTCATCCTGTAATTCACCATGGATGTGCACTAAGGGATGCAACAGGGATGGGGGAGAAAGAATCGAGTCGGTGGGTCTGAGATTACTTTCTAGCCTCCAGGTGTTCACAACACAAAATGCCCCACTACAACCGACACACTTGTTGGCAGACTCAGCAGTGACTTCAAGGACTGACATCCCATCTTAACCTTAGCAGTGGCCCCTCCTGTACTGGACAGAGCCTCATTGATGGACGGGGCATGAGTCAGTATAAGGGAAATGTCGACCTGCCTCATCTGCACAGTTTTTGTACCAGGATAACGATTTCACTTAGGGCAGTGATTTTTAACCAGAGCAGTTGCATCAGTGCAATCCCTCCTGTGGATGCAGTTATATCAGTATAGAGATCCCTCATGGGGAAAGCTGTTCCCTTTCATCCTGGAATAACGGCATCTGTGCTAGGAGGCAGAGGGATTGTACCACTTTATTTACCGGTAGAGTTAAAGTAGTACAACTTTTGTGTGTAAGTAGCTGGCTGGTGAGCGTGTTACAGGTCCCTCTGTGTGCCAATTTGCAGAGAGATGAATCGTTAGCGTTCCACACTTCAGCTCAAGCTGTAGCTCTGGAAGCTTCTGGTTCAATTCCTGGTGCGTTGGCCAAAATAGTGGCCATCACATGTAAACAAGGCCTTCCACTTCCAATGGTCTAGGGCAGTGGTTCTCAAAGCCGGTCCGCCACTTGTTCAGGGAAAGTCCCTGGCGGGCCGGGCCGGTTTGTGTACCTGCCGTGTCCGCAGGTTCAGCCGATCGCGGCTCCCACTGGCCCCGGTTCACCGCTCCAGGCCAATGGGGGCTGCGGGAAGGGCGGCCAGCACATCCCTCGGCCCGCGCCACTTCCCGCAGCTCCCATTGGCCTGGAGCAGCGAACCACGGTCAGTGGGAGCCGCGATCGGCCGAACCTGCGGACACGGCAGGTACACAAACTGGCCCGGCTCAACAGGGGCTTTCCCTGAACAAGCAGCGGCGGCCCTAGTTTGAGAACCACTGGTCTAGTGGATCTGTCGGTAAACAGATGATTTTAAGTGGCAGGCAGCCTGGTCCAGGGCATTAGATTAGGTGTCAGGGAACCTCAAATCTATGACTAGAGATGTCTTTGACTTCAAATGTAGCCAGGGGCAAGTCATTTCCGTGTTCTATGCCTAAAATTCTCCATCTGTCAGATGGGGACAGTGCCACTTAACTCTTGGTGCTTTGAGATCCTTTGATCAAATGCGCTACATAAGTGTCACAGACTATTATTATTTTAAGGCCTGTCAATCCAGCACCATTCAGCAGCACTAATTCCCTCAAACAACCATTGTTCCATGTATAGTAGCTGGCACAAAGGATCCAATTAGTTTCCTTTCACATATGTATTAACTTTTTGCCGCCTTCCTTTCATGAGTATGGAGAATCTGGTAATGTTATAATGTATTTTCATAAACTGTAGTCAAAACATGTCCTGGTTCAAGTGAATATCTGTGCCATATAATTAGCCCTGATTACATAGATATTTGGTACCATTTTATAGATTCAGATCCATTTCTTTTGTCATTTCCGAGCCAAGGCATAATTAAAGCCTCAAAACTCTCTTCCCAGTAGTAGCTCTAGGACTTTCTCCTTGAACATGTTTCCAGTTAACATGACAGCTTCAAAGAAATACTTCATTTCATTCACCTGTGTGTGTGTGTGTGTGTATATACACACACACAGGGCCGTCCTTAGGATTTATGGGGCCCTACACAGCATTGTTAAACTGGTGCCCCTATGCCCGACTTGCTCTTAACAACACAAACATAAGCTTACAGTATTGGAAAACTTGCCACATGCACTTTATTTAAAACAGTTTAAACAAATGAAGCACACTCTAATGCTGATGGACTATACTTGCACTAAAGAAGTAGCGCTATAGAAAAAATTCTGATTTATTCACAGAATGATGCGGAGAGTCCCGGTCCCCCGCAGAGACCTGACCCCCAGACCCTCTCCCTTCTGCCTACTAAGGACACTGCAGTGCACCCCGGGTGAACAGGAGCCAGCCTGCTCCTATCTGCGGTCCCGGTCATAGGCGCAGACTCCGTGGATGGGCGCTTCGGGGCTGGAGCACCCACGGGGAAAATTTAGTGGATGAGCCAAGCTCCCCCTCTCTGTCCCTCCCCCTCTCTGTCCCTCCCCCCCACGCCTCTCATGCACTGGCAGCCCCGCGCTTACCAACTCCTCCCCCTCCCTCCCAGCACTTCTGGAGAAGGATGAGTGGGGATGGGGCACGCTCGAGGGAGGAGGTGGGGTGGAGGTGGAGCAGGGGTGGGAAGAGGCGGAGCGGAGGCAGGGCTTGAGGAAGGGGTGGAGTGGGGGCTGGGCCTGGAGCGGAGTGGGGGGCGAGGACCCCTCAGCAAGATGAGAAGTTGACGCCTGTGGTCCCGGTGATGCCCCAAATTTTTGGGTTCCCTACAGAGCTGCGTATGCTGCATATGCCTAAGGACGGCCCTGTATACGCACACACACACACACACACACACACACACACAAAAGAGCTATGATCATATGTTATGTAAATAAGCCCAGGATACAGATAGAAAAGGCATTTGTCTATTTACTGGGAGAATCTGGTATATTTACTGAGCTATCAGGACATTAACAACATGGATCACTTAAAATCTATTCCCTAAACATACATCGTCTTTGGGGTGAGTATTAACCAACATGTAGAAATTTACTGTAGTATGCGATAGTAGTCTAGACAAAAGAATCCGCCCCCCAGTAGAGAGTTGTGGGGGTAACAAAAGAAATTGACACTGTGCAAAATGATTCTATACATGTATATACTTCCCTTCTGGTGTATCTGTCTCTATAGAGATGGGCATAGATGTCTGAAGAGATTATAATGCTTCTGTTAGCCCTGACAGTGGCTCTTTAATTTAAAAAATAATCCTTATGCTGAGGTAACTGAGTAGTGCTACTGAAGGGCATTACAATGCCTGGTGGTAATTAGGTTCTGTAATAGGCTTGGCTTCCCAGAGGCAGTGGACACTAGGAGTCTGGAAGAAATGATACATTCAGTTTCAGGAGAAGAGAGGAGGAAGATGCTAGATGCTTTTCATCGCCAGCCCTGCTGGTCTCAGCAGAAGGACAGCAATAAGAACTGCACAGCTGGTGATCCCCCTTCATCCCGGCCACAAACTGTTATGTCAAAGTCATCAGCGGAGAAAGGGAGATGGAGAATGTTTCAACAGTTACTGCAGCAGAACGGGTACAATCTGACCATGTCAATAAGCATCTGCCAAAATGGCTGCAAGTGGAACATTCTTAAGACGCAGCGTTCTCAAAAGAATCTCTGACAGCTGATCTGTGGCCTAGACTGAAATGTGCTATAAAAATATTGTCACTAGAGCTGGTCAAACATTTTCCATCCGGACATTTTTCCCTCAGAAAATGCCGACTTTTCTCAACTGACACACGTTCCTGCAGAAACCTCATTGCAAAATAAATCAAAACCATGTTTTGGCCTTATGGGAATAGAAGATAAAATAAATTTAAAAACAAAATAAAAAAGTCAGCACTGAAATATTTGGATTGACCCAAAGATAGTTTTTTTCTGAAAATTTAATTTGGCCAACAATTTCCAAATTCTTTAGTTTTTCTCCAAATAAGAATGAAAGCAAATGTCAAAATTGCAGACATTCCTAGGAAATGGAAATGCCAGTCCTGCTTGTAACTTTTCACAGTGCTTTGTGTGTTCAAAGCATTGTATTTATTATAATCCTCCCCGGAGAGCTAAGGGCTATTATCCTTGCTTCACAGACAGTGAAACTGTGTGTATTTCTACACGTCAGGCTGTGGGTGTAATTCCCAGCTCAAAGAGACATACCTGTGCTGGCTCTGTTTGAGCTAGTGCTCTAAAAACAGAAGTGTAATCACAGCAGTGTGAGCGGTGGGAAGGGCTAGCGGCTCCTGGTACATGCCTAATGTCTTGAATGGGATTGTATTCGGGGTAGCTAGCCCTTCTTGCATAGCATACCAGCACGGCTACACAATATTTTTAGCGAGCTAGCTCAGTAGAAGCTAGCGCTGGTATGGCTCCTTGAGATAGAGCTGAAGGTGTAAATCCTAAGTGCAGATGTACCCTGAGGCAAAGAAAGGTGAGGTGAATTGCCCAAGGCTATGTAGCAGGCCAGTGCCAGAGCGGAGATGAGAAACTGGGAACTTGAAATGCTCCGCTCATGTCCTCTTTAGTTCACGCTGCCTTGTAAGGTGGTTTCACCCCATTTCCTAGTGGACATGTGTCTGCATCACAACAGCCATTACAACTGGTCCCGATGGCCGAGGAACTATAAATATACATGTGACTAACCCCAGGGACTGTTCACGGTTGTCAGATTAGCCGCCTGCTTCAGCAGAGAAGCTAAGCGTCAAGTGGACCTGAAGCATTAGCTGCTCTCTCCCTATTCGAAGTGATCCTTTTGTTCAGGGCTGAGGCTCATTGGCAGGGTGGTGTGTGGAATCTATAACACTACTGCCGGTGCCAGACTTGGTCTGAAGAGAAACAGAGCCGTTTCCCCCGAGCACCCAAGATTTCACTTCCAGAATGAAAGGTATTTAAAATACAGCAGGTCTGATTCTCCTCTCTCTTACACTGGTGTAAATTAGGAATAAGTCCATTGAAGACACTGCAGTTTGGTGTACAGCTAGCAGGAGAGAAGAATTCAAGCGTGAGATCTCCAAAATCCCTGGAATAATATTTTAGGCATAGCCCAGGTATTTTTCAGATCGTAACTGCTTGGTTTAGAAAGAAATTTCAATAAAATAAAAAAGAATTAGAATAACAAACTTCTTAGAAAGCCACAATCCCGTAGATACCAGCGAAGTGTAGTCAGGAAGGGTATTAAAAACGTAGTCCTGGTAAAGCAAGAGAAACAAACGTAAAAAGAGCTGAGATTGCTTTCAGACCTACCGTGTGTTGGGGATAGGTGCCAGTGGTCTCTCTGATATGGTGTTTAGCCGGTAGTAATCCGAGAATGTTCTGGCCACATTTCTCCCTAACTTCATATCTGTGAGTTTTTAGTTAAGGAACTTCTTTGAAAAGGCCTTGGGGGTGAGGGGAAACAAGCAGAGTGTAAAGGTAAATTACTGTTATTTGATGCATGAACAAGTTTTACATTAACCATCCCACAATGCCAAAAGCTTCAGGGCAGGGTCAACAAAATAACTTATGTCAGCAGCTAAAGTGAGTGTCTTCTGGTTTGCGTTTTGTTTTCATAGGCAGAAAATACGTTGCATGAAATCATAAAGAGAAAGAAACAGGCCCCTCTGATGTACTTCGCAAATGTCACTGGGATCTCAGCATACTTTCATCTCTCATGAGGGAAAGTAAATACCCAAGAAGTTTAATCAGGCACGGTGCACATTAACTTGCTTCTCCTGGTCCAGGGTATCCTCCTGCAGGAAAACAGCCAGCATCTCAGCAGTACTGCACTTGCCTCCAGGAGCTGAGATCTAGAATTTCATGGTATGAACTCTAAATGGTTCAGTACGCAACCTCAAAGGTGGGAGCTGAAACATTGGCTTGGGCTCATCTTGAGCTGCACACACCTGCTGACCTAGGAAGGAGCTCCTGTACTTTGGTTCTGTGGTGTAACTCCTGACCTAGAGACTTGGATTTGAAAACAGAACTGGGAGGTACACGGTAGAGACTAATCCTTGGAACTGTGAAGGGGGAGGGCATTGCACAAAATTACCTATCAGGCCTACTCTGTCTCTAATCACCATGAATTTCACCGAATGCCAACCTTAACATTCAGTACTAAGTAGACACTGTGCTATCAGAGGGCCTGTTCATCTTGCTGAAATGTTACAGCAAGGCAACTGCTCTGAGGCTTCACTAAAGTGATTGACTTGGTAGAAATTAAACAATCCAGGGTCATTTAAAAAAAAAACGGGAACACTGTTGTCCTGGACAATGTTTGCATTGGGTGAAATGCATCCCTGTGCTGAGGGTCAGCACAAGGCCTATGCAATTCTCTGGGCTTGCCTTCAACACTGGGTGAATTTCGCCCATTATGAATGAAACAGGTTTCATCATCTATGGCTCTGCCCTGTGAGATTTTACTGAGGACATAAAGACTGCTATGTTTGCCTACACAGTCATGAACTGCTGGTCTCCAACGAGCACTTGGGGATAATCAAAGCCAAAACACTCTATATATAAAAAAAAATCTAAATTCTACTCTGCAGTATTTTTCAAGGTGTCCATTGGCCAGTGACAATAACTCCTGTTTCAGTGGCAGTTACACAGTATATGAGTTGGGAACCTCACTGTACAGAACCCGGTGAATCTAAATTGACCACAACATTCCTTCCATTTTAGCTGCTTCGTGCCATTTTCCTTTGCCAGTTTAGGAAAATCAATCTATTTCGGTTTTATTTTGTAAAATTATATCAATTAGCTGCTGGTGCTTCCATTAGAAGGAAATTCTGGAATTGCAACGTGTCAGGGGTTTTTAAGCCACTTGCATAAAGATGCCAGCTTCTAAATGAAGCTTTTCTTATCCGCCTACTCACCTTAGGATATCAGAACAAATGAGATTTAGACATCAGGTTCATGCAGCCTGGTCAGAACCCTATTCATTTTTTTTTTCAGAAAGGGGGAAAGACTAACTCGGAATAGTCGAAAGTTTTGACTCTGTGACTGGAAGCTGGACATGTTATAAACAGATGTGACCCTAAGAGGCCTGGTAAATTAGCTAAGGTCTAGCTGTGGTAGATGACCCTTGATGACTGTTCAGAATTGCAGTCCGGCCAATCCTGGATCGGGTCCCTCCTATATAGTTTCCAGTGCTTTGCCTAGTAGTTTTAAGTGGCTCCACTACTTCTACTGAAAGTCTATTTCAAAAGGTTTCCCCAATAGGACTTTAATGCTAATGTTCATCCTACCACTTCACATACTGTTGACATCTATACTGTATATCCTGTGGGCTCTGTTATACCACTCAGGACAATCAGAACTATTGATATGCACAGTATAAATCTGGGAGTATGCATGGGCTGTGGGGGTGTTACCTATGTGTGTAATAGTCAGCCTAGGAGAAAATTAGCATAGCTGCAGTATAAGGTAAGTAGCCTTGCATTCTGGCTACATATTACAGGGCTACTGCCTGTATGTGCATGGAAGTGTGACGTTAGAGAGTCAGAAGATCCTATCACTCCATAGAGGCAGCATCTCTTGGAAAGAGTTTTGTCATTGTTGCTGGAATTTGGGGATGGTTGGGTTTTTTGATGATTCTGCAGATGCTGAACTCAAAGAAGCAGCAAAGTTTATGAGTTCCAAGTAGCTGGAGAAAGAAGAGGAGAGGGCTGTTAAACATTTATGGCTTGATTTTATGCTTTCTTTCATTTTGCCCAGCACATTAAAAACACTGAGCAATAACTGGGTCCAGGAAAGTCTCCAGGACGTTTTGTCAGGGCTAATGTCTTTAGATTCCTCTGCTAGAATCAGCCCCACTGTCCTCCTCTTTGTCTTTCTTAGTTGTAGGTGCTGTGGTGGTGGGAAGTGCCTGACTGACAGCCCAGGGGAGGGAAGCCCTCTGTTTACACCTACAGAACAGGTGCAGCCTAGGCAACCGTCATGCTAGCTTCTCCATGATACCCCACCATTGTGTTTCAATGGAGAGGTCCATTTTTACAGCTGCCTCTTGTCAGTCTCCATGCCCAATACAGACCTCTATGTCTTTGCTAAGGCTGCCAACAGACAGGTTCTCAGTGGTACCAGATGACAGAACAAGGAGTAATGGTCTCAAGTTGCAGTGGGAGAGGTCTAGGTTGGATATTAGGAAAAACTTTCTCACTAGGAGGGCGGTGAAGTACTGGAATGGGTTACCTAGGGAGGTGGTGGAATCTCCTTCCTTAGAGGTTTTTAAGGTCAGGCTTGACAAAGCCCTGGCTGGGATGATTTAGTTGGGAATTGGTCCTGCTTTGAGCAGGGGGTTGGACTAGATGACCTCCTGAGGTCCCTTCCAACCCTGATATTCTATGATTCTATGAAGGGAAGCAGCAAGTTTGGGAAAGTACAGGAGAGGGTCTGTTCTTGCACATTAGCTGCCAAATTTTGCACACGCAAGAGGTTCAGATAAAGGACATAAACTTTTGGATCCTCATCTGAACCAAGCCAAATGCCCCAGACTTCTTACTATTTATTATTATTCACATTTCTAAGGCACCCACCATTGGAAGAGCGAGGCAACTGAGGCAGTCATCCATTACTTGTTTTCAATCAAGATTTGCTGCTCCAATTGTGCGCCTGCCTGCTTAGAACGATTCACTGCAATCACAGCCCCCAATATTCTGTCTGCACCAGGACGCAATAACAATCTCCATTTGGAACCCAGTTAGCAGTGCATGTCATTAGTGGAGAAACTAAGTGTTGCTGCTTTAATAGCTCACTAATCATTTAATAATGTCACTACTGCAGAGCGCAGTGGCAACATCCATCAGCTTTTGTTTTGCTTTTAGAAATTCAGGGTCATTCTACTTCCCAGGGTGTGGATTCTCTCTCTTTCCCCTCTCACGAAGCACAGCAAACTGCTTTAAATAATTAGAAGCAGGACGGCTCCTTCAAGTTTGCATCTCATTTTCATAAGGTCCGATGTCATTTCTGTGGACCAGGAAGTGAAGCTTTGGTGACGAGGACGATTTGACAAGGGCAAACCAGTTAGCAGCCCCTGTTCGTCTTTGATAAGTCCTGTGGGGTCTCTGCCAAGCAGATCACAGTTCTGTTTTTATGTCTCATCTAGAGGACAGCACCTCCATCAATTTGAAACACTGTGCTGGGTTATTAGTTTATGGAATTCATCCAAGTTTAGTCCTCAGCAGGATTTAAAACATTGACCTTCCAGTCCACAGGCACCACTTACCAGACCTGCGTACGCCTTTGGTTTAGGCAAACACATCTAAGTTACCCTAAAGAAAGGGAAGGGGCACAAAGGGAAAGAAAAATGAGATGCACAGAGAAAGAAAGATGAAATCTTTGTAATAGCTCAAATTAGAAATCGGAGGTTGCTCTCTATCAGACAACACTGAATTCTCCAGCAAGTCTCAAGCCACCACAACAAAAATCATATTGTTTATGAAAAGAGGAAGACATTTTTGGCTCCCAGATGATGGGGGGCAGCGAGTGTATTGTCAGCTCCCTATTATCTCAGGAGATATGGATGATGTTTTCCTGTACATTTAGAAGCACTCCCATCAATGGATAGAAGCCACTTCTAACTGCCATTCTGAATGAGAATGCTTATTGGAAATGGCATTAACTGGCTTTAAACCACAGTATTATATCATGCTAGGGTGGATCAGCCCTGGTGTTATAATTTATTAGCACTATTTTCTCCTCCTTTCAGTTGTTTGTTCCCGTTGTTTCTATGGAGCTGAAATGAATCTTTCATCACTAATCCAGTGCTGCCCTGGTCTGATCTGATTGCGAGCATAACAGTCAGGTTAGATACAATGATAACAGTGACGAAGAGTGGGAGTTTTTGGAGAGATGGTGTCCTGGGAGCTTTTCTTTTCGAGCCATCACCATGTAACACACATACCTGTGCAAAGCTGAACAGCAAGGGCTGATTTACTGGGCAAAACAACACATCCTTCCTCGCAAAAAGCTACTTCTGGGAAGCATAAAAACTGTGGCTGATCATAGGCTTATGTATGTTCTAGTGTATCCGGAAATATATGTAAATCTGATACACAGAAATCATTAGCAATGGGGTAACTTGCTAAAAGGTCAGAGGTTTTGAGGCCTAGCTTCTTCCCATTGATGCTTATGGCAAAACTCCCATTGATCAGTGGGAACAGGCCTGGGTCCTTAGGTTGGGAAAGCACCCTGAAAGCCTCAAATGATTGAATATCTGAACCTCCTGGGTCTGCATAGCTCAAACAGGCTTTTTGGTCAGAGTTATGGCACTTTAAACCAAGGCTGGATGTCTCTCTAAGAGATATGGTCTACCTCAGCCACAAGATATGGGCTTGATGTGGGAATTACTGGGTGAGGCTCTCTGGCCTGTGTTATTATGCAGGAGATCAGACTAGATGATCATAATGCTCCCGTCTAGCTTTAAATCCTATGAATCTATTAACTCCTGCATCTGGTCCGTCTGGACGTATCAGAAGAGCTGGCTATCTCCCAGTATTCCAACACATGATATCACAGTAGGTATATTCCCATGTCCTCTGTTTCTGGTTCCAGTCAGGGCCTGAATGCACAGAGGCTCATGAAAACACAACAGAATGGCAAATTTGGTTCTTCTTTGTTATTCTTCAGATGTGTTTCCTCAGCGATTCCTGGCTGACCTTTGCCTCCTCAGCGTATAGGCAGGAATTATGAACAATCCAACAGCATGCATTTTTCTCCTAAGGAAAATCCCCAGTGATTATGAATTACAGAATCGTTACCATGCACATAAAGCAAGTGAGTAATGCTTAAATCAATATGTAAATAAATAAATAAATGCAAATACAGCCAAAATAATACTGGATGCACAACAGGGTGACTAGATGGTTTGATATCTGACTCCACATGTGATTGATCGAAAGGAGAATGATTTTGCAGAAATACTCTATATACACAGGACCTGATTTCTCATAAACACTAATGCCCCTTTAAACTGATCTGACTACATAAGTTATATTTACACCCAGAGCTGAGCAAATAATTGTTTTTTCAGTTGGGTAGTTGAACTGAAAAATCCGAAAAAAGAATAATTTGTTTCAAACTGAAACTGAAAAACAACAACAACAACAAAAAAATCCATTTTTCTCACCAAAACAAAACAAAAAAACATTTTTTTTTGGTTGAAGTTGATTGAAATGTTTTTGCATGTTGATTCATAAATAACATTTTGCTTCAAAAAATATTGTTTTGAAACAAATTATCAAAAATGTTGGGTTTTGAAAACGTGCAAACAACATGTTTCAACATTTCCAAAATTTTTCAGCTGAAATTACTCACCAAATTTGTGACCAATTTCAGTACCTCAAAAATTGCACTTTTAAGTTAATTGACTATTGGTCAACCAAAAATATCATCCAGTTTTATTTCTGATCAGTTTAAGGCTCCTACACACTGTCAGGATGGCATAAAGGGGCCGTAGTATCAATGCGAATAAGGCCTACAGTATCAGAACAAAGTAGAAAATGTTTTCTCTCTCTTGCTGTGCAGGTTCCTTAGGGGCGGTTATCTGAGGGACTCAGGTAGGAACCACACCGTCAACTGCATATTAACCACCATAAAAAGAGGGTGAGTATTAGTACCATTGAATTTTAATTTGTTATAATGCATGTTGCTCCAACTTCCCTCGAGAAACTGGTACACATTATAGTTTTAAGCAAGCTGGCTAAAACCAGAACACTGCAACTTCATTAGTTACACCAAGAATGAATTTGGCCCACCGTACACAGGCTGAGGAGATGAACTCACATTAAACGCTGGGAATATGTTCTTATACAGTACCAGAAAGATACTAGGGTAAGTCCATTCCAGTTATTTGAAATGTTTCTGATCTTTGTATTGTTTAATTCGTATTACTTTCCAAATCTGTGGGATAGCTGACCTCTGCCCTTCACGCAGTTAATGAAAATTACAGAGCTGATTTTGTTTGATATACAGAAAGAAGGGTCGGGGGAGTAAGCAGTTTACGTGAAAATTCAACTTTGGCAATTTTCTTCTCTTCATGACCAGTGTTCTTAAATACACTGGGGAAGGAGTGGCAAGAAAGCTGGAGGCTTTAACAGTTGTTTTATTTCCTACTTCCAATTAGGTTGGAAATGCAAGAAGAACGGAACGACGATTTCCAGCTCCAAGTGGAATCTGAAAGTACAGAGCAGCAAATGAACACCAATGGAAAATCACATTTTGAACTCTCTCAAGACGCAGTTGGTCCATCCCTGATTACACCTTACACACTTTGCAGTATGCTACTGCATTTCTAGCTCTTCTTGTTAGACATTCCTCACTTGTGTTTGACAAATAATGCTCATTGTAGTCCAAGTGAAATCAGCTGCCTGCTTGACAGCAGAACCACTGCTACTGGCCACCACACCAAAAAGAAGTTTGAAACAATTTCACAGCTCAGAATCGCTGGGAGATCAAAGAGTCAAAGGTCATAATTGGGCACTATGGAATGCAGGAAGCAATTGACTCTTTCTTCCCCTCCCTGCAGCTTGTGTTTCGGGACAGGGAATAATTACTAGCACTGACAAGAGTGAACCCAAGAAGAATAAAAAATGTGTGTGGGGGGGAGAGGTATTTTTAAAAGGCCTCTTGGATACATTTAGATTTCAAGCTAAAAATAGGAGAGAGATTGAGATGCACAATGATCCAAGCGATTGTGGATATTAGGAATGAATGAATTGGTTTGGGGAGGAAGATGATAAATCCTGAATTGTTGACTGCATTCTGGGTAGCCTCTGAGCCAGCAACAAGGTAGGACCCGCGGAAGAGGGAATGCTAGGCATATGGCTCGCCTCACTGTCCCCTTATGATAAGGAATCTGTTGGAGGGTCAGTGATTGGGAATTGGGAGTTTAGGAATGGGGCAAGAAAAGGGATTAAAGGCTTGATCATTGATGTCAATGAGAGCCTTCAGACCCTTAATAGGGTTGGGAGTGTGTATACGAGAACCACCACTGAACCACTTGAAACTCACCCATCATTTACAGGCTACGTTCTTTCTTCGAGCGCCAGCTGTGGCCATGGTGGCTAAGGGATGCTTGGGGCAGGGGAGAGCAGGTGTGAAGGTGCAGGGCGTTAGTGACAGTGCCCAGATGCACTGTCTCGGAAGCGCAGAGGCAATTCGAATGCCTCCTCGGCCCAGGACGAAGCACGCTCTGGAAGGACAGGGATTTATTCTCTCTATCCGAAATGAATCCCAGACCATTTCGAGGTCACACCTCCCACACAGTGCCTGCCTCAGAACTCCAACCAGCGTGGGGCCCAGCTAAGTCCCTGATATTTCTCTGCATCTTGTGCTCAAGTGCAAACACCGGGACCAGGGATACCCTGGCCTAAGTGCATATGACGATGCAGAGGGCTCCCGGTGCCCTCTCCCCTGCCCTTGTGTGTGACTCTGGCCAGCCTAGCTGTAAAGTGTTCATTTGAAAGAGTGGAATAGGAGCCATTGGCCATCCTGCATTTACAGCAGCCGTTCCTCGGTGAGTTCACTTAGCAAACACCCGTTGCTCGTGGTTTGAGCGCAGCTGAACTAGGCAACACCAGGTTTAAGTTGTACTGATCACATCTGGGGTATCGTTGTGCCCCTCTGTCTCTCTCAGGCTTGGCCTCCTTCCCCAGCCTGTTCAAATGGGAGCTTGGTTTCGATAGCCGACTTGCACTTTCTGGACACCAGGCGTGTCAGGTTATAGAGCTGTCAATGCTGTGTCCATTCCCACAGCTACCAGGTTAGGGGGAGTGTTGTTTCCCAGACCTCATTTTAGTACGGCCACATGCAGTTGGTTGTCAGTGGGAGTTATGTGTGTATGAGGAATGCAGGAACTGGCCCCATGCAGGTGTTAATAGTTGAATTTGAACTACATCTGAAAGGGAGCATCCAGTAGAAATGACCCAACTATATAGCTCGTACCTCCTGTAATGCTGCGGGGCTAACCCCAAGCCACCCTTGTGTAGTTTAATTAAATTAAAGAGGAAACTCCTTGTGGGATTGCAGAAGGGGTGGGTCACAGAACACCTGGATGACAGGTGATAAGGACCCCTAGGCCTTTCATGCAGAGGCCCTTGTTTTTGCACACTAACTTCTGGTCTCCATAGGAGCACAGCTCCCGTTGGTTTCCAACGTTCTTCTTTGGTGTCTGCCACTCTCCAGGGCGAGGGGAAAGGCAAGGACTGGGTGAGAGTGAATTTAGCTGATTTCCCATGAGCTAGGTTGAGGGAAGATGCTGTCATTCCCCACGGGCAGAGCAAAGGGGCTTTTTTGGGGTTTGAGGAGGGGAGGGTGCCAGGAGGTGATACTCTCCCATTCTGCACCTCGAGTGTCAGGTCCTTCAGCCATCCACCCAGGAAGGTGGAGAGGATAATCTGGTCCTTAGTGAATTTCTTTCCTTTAACCTCTTGCTCTTAAATAATATAAGGAAGTGTTTGGCAACATTGCAAGGTTCCTGAGCATTGTGAAGGGACAAGAGCTGGACCCACTCAGAGAGGAACTTATCATGGGGACTACCACTGGGAACTGTTGTGGTACAAACCTTAAGCCACCCACAGATACAGATGGAATTGATAGGATTCCTACCCTGCTGAGAAGGAGCAAAACCAGCTTGGAAGCACAGGACATTTGCTGCAAATGCTTCACCTGACGATAAGGAATGCTGAGGCTACGCCTGGCCGATTCTGCGTGTGCCAGACCAGGGAGGAAAGATGCTCTTGCTATACCACAACAGTTTTTTTTTCAATGCAAGCACCACACAGGGTCAGAGAACAAGCCCTTCATCCGTTCATGGCTCAGTCATGTGTGAGGTATAATCCCACTGTGGGGCAACAAACGTTGGAGAGAGCAAGGAGTGGTCTGGTGATGTAGGACTGGGAGTTGGAACTCCTATTCCAAACCCCACTCTCCCAGGGTGTCCTCCTGTGACCGTGAGCCAGCCTTTGCAAACCTCTTTGCCTAACAGTTCCCCTCTGTAAAATAATATCACACACATATACATCCCTCTCCCTACTCCTCACATTTATACACAGCCAGCCCCACACAGACATATATATATATATATACATACACACATATCTATATCTATATCTATCTATCTGACTCGATCCCCACCATCAAACTGCTCACTGTACTGCATGAAAGAATGAAAGCAAAGCCAATGTAATAAAATACATATTACCCACTTAAAAGACAAACACATAGATTCATAGATTCTAGGACTGGAAGGGACCTCGAGAGATCATCGAGTCCAGTCCCCTGCCCTCATGGCAGGACCCAATACTGTCTAGACCATCCTGGATAGACATTTATCTAACCTACTCTTAAATATCTCCAGAGATGGAGATTCCACAACCTCCCTAGGCAGTTTATTCCAGTGTTTAACCACCCTGACAGTTAGGAACTTTTTCCTAATGTCCAACCTAAACCTCCTTTGCTGCAGTTTAAGCCCATTGCTTCTTGTTCTATCCTTAGAGGCTAAGGTGAACAAGTTTTCTCCCTCCTCCTTATGACACCCTTTTAGACACCTGAAAACTGCCATCATGTCCCCTCTCAGTCTTCTCTTTTCCAAACTAAACAAACCCAATTCTTTCAGCCTTCCTTCATAGGTCATGTTCTCAAGACCTTTAATCATTCTTGTTGCTCTTCTCTGGACCCTCTCCAATTTCTCCACATCTTTCTTGAAATGCAGTGCCCAGAACTGGACACAGTACTCCAGTTGAGGCCTAACCAGCACAGAGTAGAGCGGAAGAATGACTTCTCGTGTCTTGCTCACAACACACCTGTTAATGCATCCCAGAATCACATTTGCTTTTTTTGCAACAGCATCACACTGTTGACTCATATTTAGCTTGTGGTCCACTATAACCCCTAGATCCCTTTCTGCCGTACTCCTTCCTAGACAGTTTCTTCCCATTCTGTATGTGTGAAACTGATTGTTCCTTCCTAAGTGGAGCACTTTGCATTTGTCTTTGTCAAACTTCCTCCTGTTTACCTCAGACCATTTCTCCAATTTGTCCAGATCATTTTGAATTATGACCCTATCCTCCAAAGCAGTTGCAATCCCTCCCAGTTTCGTATCATCTGCAAACTTAATAAGCATACTTTCTATGCCAATATCTAAGTCGTTGATGAAGATATTGAACAGAGCCGGTCCCAAAGCAGACCCCTGCGGAACCCCACTTGTTATACCTTTCCACCAGGATTGGGAACCATTAATAACTACTCTCTGAGTATAGTTATCCAGCCAGTTATGCACCCACCTTATAGTAGCCCCATCTAAGTTGTATTTGCCTAGTTTATCGATAGGAATATCATGTGAGACCGTATCAAATGCCTTACTAAAGTCTAGGTATACCACATCCACTGCTTCTCCCTTATCCACAAGACTCGTTATCCTATCAAAGAAAGCTATCAGATTGGTTTGACATGATTTGTTCTTTACAAATCCATGCTGGCTATTCCCTATCACCTTACACCTTCCAAGTGTTTGCAGATGATTTCCTTAATTACTTGCTCCATTGTCTTCCCTGGCACAGAAGTTAAACTAACTGGTCTGTAGTTTCCTGGGTTGTTTTTATTTCCCTTTTTATAGATGGGCACTATATTTGCCCTTTCCCAGTCTTCTGGAATCTCTCCCATCTCCCATGATTTTCCAAAGATAATAGCTAGAGGCTCAGATACCTCCTCTATTAGCTCCTTGAGTATTCTAGGATGCATTTCATCAGGCCCTGGTGACTTGCAGGCATATAACTTTTCTAAGTGATTTTTAACTTGTTTTTTTATTTTATCGTCTAAACCTACCCACTTCTCATTAGCATTCACTATGTTAGGCATTCCTTCAGACTTCTCGGTGAAGACCGAAACAAAGAAGTCATTAAGCATCTCTGCCATTTCCAAGTTTCCTGTTACTGTATCTCCCTCCTCACTGAGCAGTGGGCCTACCCTGTCCTTGGTCTTCCTCTTGCTTCTAATGTATTGATAAAAATTCTTCTTGTTTCCCTTTATTCCCGTAGCTAGTTTGAGCTCATTTTGTGCCTTTGCCTTTCTAATCTTTCCCCTACATTCCTATGTTGTTTGCCTATATTCATCCTTTGTAATCTGTCCTAGTTTCCATTTTTTATATGACTCCTTTTTATTTTTTAGGTCATGCAAGATATCGTGGTTAAGCCAAGGAGGTCTTTTGCCACATTTCCTATCTTTCCTATTCAGCAGAATAGCTTGCTTTTGGGCCCTTAATAGTGTCCCTTTGAAAAACTGCCAACTCTCCTCAGTTGTTTTTCCCCTCAGTTTTGATTCCCATGGGACCTGACCTATCAGCTCTCTGAGCTTACCAAAATCCGCCTTCCTGAAATCCATTGTCTCTATTTTGCTGTACATCCTTCTACCCTTCCTTAGAATTGCAAACTCTATGATTTCATGATCACTTTCACCCAAGCTGCCTTCTACTTTCAAATTCTCAACGAGTTCCTCCCTATTTGTTAAAATCAAGTCTAGAACAGCTTCCCCCCCAGAAGCTTTTTCAACCTTCTGAAATAAAAAGTTGTCTGCAATGCAGTCCAAGAACTTATTGGATGGTCTTTGTCCCGCTGTGTTATTTTCCCAACTTATATCCGGATAGTTGAAGTCCCCCATCACCAATAAATCTTGGGCTTTGGATGATTTTGTTAGTTGTTTAAAAAAAAGCCTCATCCACCTCTTCCACCTGTTTAGGTGGCCTGTAGTAGACTCCTAGCATGACATCACCGTTGTTTTTTACCCCTTTTAGCCTAACCCAGAGACTCAACACTTCCGTCTCCTATGTCCATCTCCATAAAAAAAACTTAATGACTGATTCCTTTTTCTTTAAAAAATGTTAATTAATTATTACGTGGGACCCATCGCAGTGATTTTATCAACGTCTTGGGAAAATGAAGCTTCCAGGGGCTGTTAAGGAGGAAAGGATAAAATGAGATGGATGTCCGGAAGGAATGACATCTAAATCATCAAGCCAATCACCGTTGCCACATTCCAGCCAAGAGGTGGCTGCATTTCAGTGATGGATAAAAAGGATCTTTGTGTATAGTTTTGGAAGTGCTCTGAGATCCTGTGGGATGACAGGCAGCGCGGACAACGGGCTGGATTCTCCGCTGAGCTGCGTCTTGTACAGTCCTTCCACCGTTGCCAGCCATTATGATTCAGCAGCACTTTACATCCTCTCTGCATGGGTGTAAATGACACCACAGGGGGCAGAGCAATGGAATGTCAGCCGCAAAGCAAAGGCACTCCAGGCCGAGTGATTTACAACAGTGTAACACCAGATTACACTGGTGAAGGGGAGAAGCAAATCACGGGTGTTATTACTAGTACAGAAGCCACGGAGTTTGCCTGAGTGAGGGAAGAGTAAAAACATTTTACAAATCCATTTTTTCCCCCACAGAAATTGCCTCACTTTATATGACGATTCCCATTTCCAGATAAATTTAGCATTTTCTGAAACCTTTGATTTTCCCTTTTTGTTTTACATGCAAGCTGTAATGCAGCGATAAGGTGATTTTATATTATATATATTCCTCCACAAATAGTACTGCTCTGCCTTCTCCTCTGATTGCAATCACAAAGCCCATGCTAAAAGCCTCCTGAAAGCTATTTGCCAAAGCCAGTCTCTAGTTTTATGGCATACCCCCCGGGGAGGGGCGTTGGCAGCATTGGGACTATACTTTTCTCTCTCCAAAGTTACGAGGCTGTGAATCCCTGTGTCTCTGCTATTTCCCACAGAGCATTTAACTCAGACGGGGATGTGGCCTTACAAAACGTCAGATCTAGAGACTTTGGGCTGAGTTCTCTCACTTACACCAGTATAAACCAGGAATATCTCCATTGGCATTACACCAATGTAAAACTGGTGGCAGTCAGAGGAGAATCAGGTCCTTTTAACCTAAGGAGGAGTTTCTAATGCAATCAGCTATTCTGGGTATTAGCAGACATCTGTATTAGCTGATGGGATGGCTTTAAAGTCAGTGTATGCCCTTATGAAGAGGGCATTTGTACTAAGAAGTCTGTAAACTAACACAATCTGTAGCCTCTGGAATTTTTTTCAGAGCCCTCTCTGGTAACTCGTCATTATCCAGTGTCTCATTTATGGCTTTACCGTAAAAATCATCTTACTATGAGCCCTGTTATCAACCCTTACTCGTGAGTAACTCCTAAGCAGTGGATTGGGAGTTCAGACTGAATGAAATGTGCTGGATGCAAGATTCCAGAGGAGAAGAGGCAGCTGGGACATAAATACTGGTTTTCTTTTAAAAAATGCTTTTTGGACTGAATGAATGTTGGTGGAAAGTTGGACACTGGTGGGCCCAAGGGTTTGTATACCTTATAGTCTAGTATAAGACAAGAGAAAACAGATAGATACCGACAGAGGGGGAGTACAAGGAAACAATGAGAGAATATTGGTAACCATGAATAGAACATGGTCTGGGCACACCAGTGTCCAACTGTCCACCAACATTCATTCACTCCAAAAAAAATTGGGGTCCTGGTCAATGACTGAGGCCCAAGGTGCTGTGGGAATATAAATAACTGCTCCTAATAATAATGCCAGGAAGCTGATTTCCCTCTATTTATCAACCCAACAAGTTCAACGGCAGTGCAGGCTTTCATACACTGCCCCCTCGCTGTGCCTCAAACACTGGCCTGGAGGGACCTCCTCTACAGGATAGCTCAGTCCTGGGGGCCTCTTCTACTGCCAGGAAGACATTTGTTAGGTACCAGCAGTGGTTTTGTAGCAAGGACGCTGATCCACTGGGAACTGGACTGAGACTAAAAAGTTCTTTTTGCTGCATGGCCCCCAGAATGGGAACAGTTTTCACAAACTTGTTTCAAACTGGCAGCTAAGAGTCTTTGGCCCAGATCCTCAGCTGCCCCCAGAGGGGAGAAGCAGAGTTTTGTGGGCAAGCATCAGGGAGCCTGGCTACAGTGTCCTGCTCTTGGGGCTGGTTTTGCTTTGGCTCAGCCATGAGGCCTGCCCCAGACTCCACCGGCTTGGCAGCATCTCCAGGGAACCACCAGAGCATGCTTCATCCAAGGGTGGAGGAGGTGGCTCTATGACTACTGGGGACTACCCTGTGTTGGAGGAATAGCTAGAAGGGGAGATGTGGTTTGTTCTCACACCCTTTGCACTGCCAAGCTGCAGAGTGAGGGACCAGGCTATTCATTACTGATCCAATGAGACCAGCGGGATGCCCGTTCCGACCTCTCCATCCACTAAGATGGCCTCCAATTTAAAATTAAACTTCTCTTGGAAAGTTCTATCTGCAATCACAGAGAGAGGCTCTCCTCGGACTGAGTAACCAAGCCCACAGCCGGCAGTACCGAGTCATTTGAAATCCGTTCTGCCTTCTCCAACTAATTCAAATATCGGCTGCACTCCACCTTGCTTTTCAAAGGCAGCTCAAACAAACCGACTCCATTAGGAGCTGCCAGAGCTGACTGGCACCCTTTCAAACACACCTCTTTGAAAAGGCTAATGAGTCTGAATGGGGAGGAAGAGATGGAGGAAAAAGGAGTGGGGCTGATTCTGGGAGGTGCTGGGGTGGGAGTCAGTGGGAGAAGAAACTGCTCAGCACTGCACAGGATCAGGCCCAGAGAGAGAGCCCCGTTTCCTTGGCATAGCATGCCTCTGAGGTCTCTATAATTCATTAGAAAAGGCGGGGTGCTGAATAATCCGGGTGTGGGGGCAAAGGGGGGACTATTGCTAACTAAGATCCCTAGGGGCCTGGCATCTCCAATCTCTAGCTCCCGTTCGAGTCCCTGGTCTCCCCGAATGAGCGATCCAGAAAGCTGAATATTGACAAAATATAACGAGCTCATTGAAATCTAAGCACTGCAATTAGCAGGGAAGAATGGAGCAGAGGGGCTGGGAGGCAAACTGTCACTATTTATAATGTCGATAATAATTTACACGGAGTTAAAAATATCAACATATCCCAACGCTCGCTGGTATTTTCTAGCCCTCCATCAGCTCAGTGCCCAGTGAGTACGTGACACCCAAAACACATGAAGGCAAATGACTAAGGCCTCAGTCTATAGCCCACACACCCTGGGTCCACCAAGGCCAGCAGGATCAGGTGGAAGTGAGCAATCAGTCGATACAAGCCAAAGGAGGAGTATGTAGCATCCCGCTCCTCCTCAGACATTATCCTCTGCTAATAATGGCGTCAGAGTGATGCAGAGAAGAAATGGAGCTTTCCAGACAACCTGTCCCTGCCTCCTGTTCATCCAGGAACAGTTTTCATTCCCTCCCAGTCTTAGACACCGCCAGCCCCTTTTCACTTGAAGTTGAAATTCACCCCAGCTGTCAAGATGTTGCTTCCACAGCCCTGCTGACACTAACGGCTCCTCACCAACTAAATCAAACCCCATCCTGGACAATCTGGAGTTGCTGAGGAGTTGTCATACACGGATGTGGCGGGGGCTCTGTGAGGCATTGTGATTCCTGGATGCAGTACCCCGCTGGAACACAGTCTCTGTACCAGTCCTTATGCCCCCTGCCCTCAGAATGAGACATGCACTTTAGCTGAGTAAAGTCCCACAGGTGAAGGTACAGAGGAAACCATCTCTCGTCTCCTGAGCACTGATGGTTTTTGTAGAGACATAGGTTAAAAGCCAGAAAGGACCATTAGATCTAGTGTATAATGGAAGCCTTAGAACATCATCCAATTACTCCTACATTGAGCCCAATAGCAGGTGTGTGACTAAAGCATATCATAGAGAAAGTCATGCAGTCAGGAGCTGAAGACATCAAGAGATGGAGAATCCACCACTTCCCTTTCCTACCCACTATCCCTCTCTTTGCTGAGCCCTGAAATGTGAGGGAGAAATAACAAAGAAAAAATTGGGACAAAAGTAGACACCTTTTAGAACTTTCTGAATAGCCATAGCATGGAGAGAATAGCCAATGGAAGGAAGGAATCCTATGCATGGGCTAGTTCCTAAGGAAAATTATATTCTTGGGAATACAAAAGGAGAAGATCAAAAACTCAGCGGCACCAAAATTATAAGTAGGGGGTGACCCTTATCAAAGGTTCCAGTCTCACCTATTGTCCAGGCCAACAAAGACCAACCAATGCTCTCCATCAGCTTAAGGGACAGTGTCAGTCAAGTGCTAATGGAGAAATAGCTTGGCGTGAAAACATATTGAGACAGATATTGGTATAGGACACAGAAAGGGGAAAATTGTGGCGTGGAGAAGGTTGCTTTGACCATGGCTCACTGGGTATATAAACCCAAATATACTTGTGGACTTGGTAGAGGAGTATTCATGTGCTTTTTGGGTAGAACCTGGGTCCTCTCCCTGCACAGGTATACATACGGCAGCATCTGAGCCACAGCAACCAGAATTTATTGAGGCTTCTTCATTAAAACTAAAGTGAGATGTAAAAAATAAAGGGAGGGAGTGACGGGAAATAGGAGAAGAGTGTGTTTCAGTAGAACATGCTCAGAGAGAATGCAGGAGGTGGTGGGTGAAATTGAATGGGAGAAAGGCAAAAACAGAGTAAATAGAAATTGTTCCAAGATAATTGAAAGTATGTCCGAGCACTTGTGTGTGCTAGCTAGCAATAAATATGCTGCCTGGGAAAGCGAGCCAGTGTGGGCAAATAAAGGAAGTGCAAAAAAACCAATCAAGGGGAAGGAAAAAGCATATGCAAGCAGAGCTGTAGTGTAGAGGAACAGAGGCCAAAGAATGAAGCTGAGAGGCTGGAAATGGTGCAGAACTATGCATCTTGAATTGCATTCCAATCGGGCCCTTCGGCCTAGATGCAGTGGCCTGGAAGAGCAGCAGCTGGATGGAGGTCTGAATTGTAAGTGACGGCATCTGTCAGGGATAGTTGGTGTGTGGGGAAACATGGTTGGATACAATTACCTCTCTCTGGCTACCTCTTCCAATATAGCAAGTAAGTACCTGAAATCAGGCTTTGTTCTAAATGTGGTTCCACTGGGTATGAAGCAAGTGAGCTTCAGCACGTAGAGTAATCCTGGTGATCAATGTCAGCTCTCGGCTCTCCAGGGTAGGTACCAGTGTTGAGCACACCTGGCTAGAACAGACAGGTTCTTGCCTCTCTAAACAGAGACTTACACTGAGGATAAGCAGAAGTTCTTCAATATGAAATGGGCGCTCCTACATAAAAAGCCCATTCTTTTATCCAGAAGAAATATTACACAGAGAGTTAGGAAATCTAGTGAGCAGCTGTGAAGCAATCAAGGCCAATACAATAGAAGTACAAGGCAAACGTTTCTGTTCAGATCCGTATGGTGGATCCTGATCCTGCTTTTATTGTCTTCCTTCGTGGATGCCCAGAAAGACTTCTGTGATCAAATGAGAGTGCCACATATACAGAGGAGAACAGAATATCACAGTGTGGCTTCAACAGTCAAATTTCGCCCTAGCGTCTTTCAAATAAATAAGCTATAGAATTAAATAATGCAGGACAGCATGTGGTATAAATTGTAGAGAATTAACTGCAGATAACAATAGTAGATAATAAAATACTTGGTTTTTATCTGTTAACTTAAAGAGGCCAGTAAGAATGATCATCCCCATTTTACAGATGACATAACTGAGGCACCGAGAGCTTAAGTGGCTTGCCCGGTGTCACAAAGCAAGTCAGTGAAAGATCCAATAAGAGCAACAAAGTTTCCTAACTCGCAGTCTTGTGCTCAGTCCATAAGAGCACAGTTTCCCTATGGTACTCCTATCCTCACAAACTGCCAATTAAGGGTGGCAGTATAAAACCCCTCAACACAAAAAATAACTGTATGATGAGCAGGGCTAGGGGAATAGCGTGAACATATTTTGACAAATATTTGCTTGAATTGTAAAAACAAAATCCCAGCTCCGCTCCCAAGTCTGGAACCGGTGTCAAATTCAGTTCTTGGGTGATTTTCCACCCCCGTTATTCAACCTGCGCTACCTCATTACAACTCACGCACCGTGCTCTATGCCAAAGCCCACTGCTTTCACTGGGCTTTGGATCAGTTGCATGGTTAATAAACCACAGGATCTTTCAGGAGGCTAAAAAGAGACGGAGAGAGAAATTAAGGGATCCAGGCAAGGAGTTAAGGGATGTTTGCGGATGAGATTTGAAAAGAGACAGAAAGGTGCCTAGCCCAATATCTTGGCCCTTGTCTATGCCTCTGAGAATGACCTGCAATGTACATATTTGATTAAAAATGGAAAAGACCAACCCACTCCAGTACACACATTCCCCGATTGTCATGGAAGCCTGATCTGTTCTGTTTGTTGCACCGTTTCCCATGCAAGCCCCAAAGTGCCTTTGAACTGCTGTTGTCTTGGACAGTATGGAAGGATTTCATAATGCTTGTTTGCTGCATCCTCCCATCATGCCTGCATCTTGGAGGAAAGACAGACTAGTTCATTTTGAAGTCAAGTATCCGTCTTTTCGACTGCTTGCATAGACCAGGGCATCAATAAATTACAGCTTCTAGGGATTAATTGACTGGAGCAGGGTTGGTTAACTTTATGACTAAATGGGAACTAATCAGCTACCAGGCAGAACGGAGCAGTGTTACATTTGCACTCAGTGAGTTTGAGCAGAGAGAAGAATAAAAAAAGATTACGGATGCCGAACATAGAAGGAAAAAGGTTTTCTCCCTAAAGAAAATGTACACAGGCTTTCTTAGATCTGAAATGATATCTCCCTCAACCTCCTTTCTTTGTGAAAATCACTACTTCTGAAGCAGAAATTCTACTGAAGGGAAGATCCTATTATCAGCAGCAGTCACATTTCACAGCAATGTGATTAACTGCCGGTCACATGGTACCCTAGCTCACCACTTGTAGACAGCTCAATAATTTTAACGAGGAAAGAAGAGTCTTTCTTTCTTTCTTTCCCTTCAGACTTCTCTTACAAGGCAGGCAGTGAATTTGACCCTAAAGGAAGACCCCGCAGGGACCTGGATATCACTTATCAAGTCTAAATATGCATCCCTGATCCAGGTTGATGGGAAGTGTAGCATCCTCATCTCGACTTCTCCCCCCCCAGAACAAAACCAGTCACCTTGGCCAGGAAATGTGCTACCTCAATCACAGTCACACTTCAATCACCAGGCTGTCTCTTGTCTCAGCTCCTGTCCTTGGTATGGAGTATTTACAGCCCATCTGTCTGTCTCAAACACACTTCTCACTCAAGAGGGAAATTAATCTCTCTCTCTCTCTCTATCCTTTCCCCCCTCCTCCTTCCCCTAACACTTGCAATTTGCCATCAACAGCTTCCCTTTTCTCATCTACAATTCTCTATGACTTTGAAAATTGACTGCACCCACACACCTGGGCACAGTGATAGATAATTGATTGCATTTTTATTTCGCTTCTTTCCTAAACTGTTTTCCTTGCTAATGGCCAGATCCCCAGTGTTTGGGTTTTTTTGTTTTTCTGGGGGTTTTTTTGTTTTTTTTTTTTAAAAAACAGACATTTGGTTTAGAGGGAGAAAAATAATCTAGGAACATTCCCACTTCTGCATGTTAAGGGGATTAAAAATACATGGAAATGGGTGAGGATCCTGGCAGGGGTGGATCAGGTCTCCCTGACTGAGGGATATAAGGGCTAGTAAGACAGATTCTCCGTGGCTTTGCAGCATGGCATGATGGAGTGGCAGTGCTGAAGGGAAAAGCAGAGCAGGTAATTGCAGGCAGATTCCATCATGATCACCTCATCATCAAACCTCTGATGTAATAAACATTTCCACAATACCTAGCAAGCAAGGGTTTCTCAGCTTTGCACAAAAGTGGGTGTTATCCCCAGGTGGGGAAACTGAGGCACGGAGAGCGTGTGGTGTGATTTATGCATGATCACACAGAAAATCACACTCCCCTGAACTAACCCACACTAGATCAAATCGACTCCCAATGGCACAGAATATAAAATTGACTCCTGGGGTTTCCTAAATGGGGTGGCTGACTGCAGCAAGCCATGAGGACATTTATACTGGCAACATTTTAAAAATTATACACTGCACCAAACCAACTGAGGTCATGCTTCAGAGGGGGAGTGTTGTCCCAGTGGTGGACTATGGGACTGGGAGACAGGACTCCTGGGTTCTAGTCACAGCTCTGTCAGTCTCTCACTCATCAAGGCAAGTTCTATAGACCAAAATGGTTGAACACGAATACTTAAATTTAGGCCTCTAAATCCAGATGTAGGCACTGCGAAAGGTGTCCTGATTTTCAGAGCTGATGAACATGTACAGCTCCCTTTGACGTCAATGGGAGTTGTGGGTGATTAGTACCTCAGGCCTCCTACCATTTAGGATCCTAACCTCAGACACTCATGGGTGAAAAGACTGGCTTTAACTATTGTGACTCAGTTTCCCCATCTGTTAAATGGTAGTAATACTCACCTCCCTGACAAGATGTTATGATGATTAGGGTCAGATTCACAAGTTGATTACAGCCCCTTTGCACCACTCAGGTTCCTCTGTTGAAGGGACGCTACCTACTGGCACAGTACTACACCTGCCCCCACCCTCCTGGCATGGGAGGGATGTTGTAGGATGAGGGGTGTTTCAGGAGCATGTTGGCAGTGGGGAGCAATCCTCCACTGGCATATTGGTCCCTCCATGAAGGTCAGTTAGGAGACCTTAATAGAAATCAAGGAGAAAAGGCATATGGTCATTTGACCTCCCTTTAACTCCTGATTGTCTAGGAAAACATCGGGTTTGACTGTCCAGCACAGGCGGATTGCCTGGATCACACTGACACTGGATGTACCTCGGGGCCAACTTTTACATGTTTTTTTATTTTTAATTTGAGAAACTGACATCGTTTGAAGTGGGAGATACGTCAAGGGCACCTTAGAAAGTATTTTCTATTGAAAGACCACGCCTACCCTGTGCAATGGTTAGCCAATTAACAGCCTACGGAAGGGGGGAGAAGAGATTATATGACTAGGAAATCTGAAGCACTTCTATTTCTTGAATTGCACTCTCGGTTTCTGGGAGATGTGATGGGGTACAGCCTGTCGAAGTGAAATAACTCCCAAAGGCCCCTGTTACTGCTGTTCACCTAGGAGAGAACAATGAAATCATAATGCTTATGCAGAGAACTGTGAAACAACCCGGCTGACACCACCTAGCTTGATTCAGGCATGAACGGCTAATGAGAGCACTGAAATACGTAGCTAGTACAACACTTTGTATGTCCATAGTAGTACACACGGACCCAACGCAGAACCCCACATCCCACCAGAGGAGTTTGGATTTGAATCCCTAGATCTGAACTTGCCCCTATGATTCTGGTACCAGTTTGGTTCCAAAACCAAAAGGAGCCTGATACGCAGGGCTGGTTTGAACACAGAGAAAAATGGTGGCAATTGCATGAGAACAGCCATTCTAGTGAGATTGCAGTCCATGATTGAGAAAATCTTGCGAGAACAGATGGTCTTGGGAGATTTCTACAATTCAAGATGGCAGAAAACCCATACGATAATCTGATTTTGCACAATTTCCATCGCTTTGGCCGGAAACCTCATGAGATTTTGGCAACATCAAAAACCTCAAATTGACAACCAACTCCAAGCCCTGGTATGTACTTGCACTCATGCTTTAAAGTCTAATCCAGATCCAAACACCACCTCCAGAGCCCCAAGTCAGACCAAGCACCTCCTCGTTCCATAACCAGGACCATTTAACAACCCCCTCTGCCAGCAAATTTTGGGAGCTCACATACAATAAAATGTGGCTCTGAACCACCTTACTGTTCATCTTACAAGACCAAAGCCACTCCTGGGTTTTGCTCATCTCTAATACACAGAAACATACATACTCTGCTTCTAACATTTCCAACACAATTCGATAGGCATGCTACATCCAATGAGCAAGAGCTGGGAAATAATATTTAGCTCACACACGTATTATAGCATTTATTCTGGATAGTTTTACAAACTGAGGTGTCTGATTCCTCTGACTTGCTGTGGTGTCAGAGCACAGGTTTGGGTAAACAGGGCCAACCTGAAATCTGGAGTCATAAACTGGACCTCTCCCTTCCTGGAATTGGCTGAGAGGATAAAGGGATGAATGGAGGAGGCTCCACAGAAAGGCTGAACAGATGCCCACAGGCTGTCTCCTGGGCTGTACTGAGCCTGGCAGGACACCGTGGTAAGATCTCCTCTAGAAGCAGGTTTAGAGGAGGATGGGTGATGATTTACAGTTAATGAGTGGTGTTTAAACTATTCATCCTTTACATGGGGAGAGGGATAGCTCAGTGGTCTGAGCATGGGCCTGCTAAACCCAGGGTTGTGACCTCAATCCTTGAGGGGGCCATTTAGGGATCTGGGGCAAAAATCTGTCTGGGGATTGGTCCTGCTTTGAGCAGGCGGTTGAACTAGATGACCGCCTAAGGTCTCCTCCAACCCTGATATTCTACATACACATTGGTTTCTGTGAGTACATGGTTCAGCTCTGGCTTTGTAGTCTCAGGCTTTTCTCTAACCTTAGCTCAAGGCTCAGAGATCCAAGCATAAACTTGTTTTACCCCATTCCTCCACCCCTATGTTCTTTCTGTAACAGCAAAGAATGTTAATTTAAGAATAGAGAGAAGCCGTCTCATGTGAGCTTCTTAGAAATAAGCTGCCATCTGATCAAGTTAAAGTGATCAGGGATCACCACCTTTAGCCCTGACAAATGTCAAATACACATCTGGTGGCAGTCTAATTCATTTTTAACGTTCCCTTTAAACGTCAAAACACAAAATGCCCTTGTCATGGTTGGCTTTTGGGTCTTCAGGAGCAGGACACGATAAAGGCAAAAGAAAAGAGAATCATTTCCACTTCTACTTACCTGCCAAGACCCGAGCTCAGCATCCCAAGTTGCCCCTTACATTAGCAGATGTCATCGGTAGAACCCGGGTTGTCGATGAGGATTAAATGCAGGACCTTAATAATCAAAACCTTCCATTGCGGAAAGCTGATATAAAAATCTGCACATCGGAAGCCATTTGCTGTGCAAATCTGCTGCCTATTCTTGAGTGCCATTCACTGGCACCGTAACTATTAACTAGTTAGGCATGTCGAGACAGCTCTCTTTTATAGAGCGCTCCTGTACCACACACCAGTTGAGCGAAAGGAGTAAAGGTTCGATCCGACTCCCAGGGAAGTCAAAGGAAAGATCCCCTTTGACTGCAGCTGGAGTTGGCTCAGGCTCTCAGGGTTTGTCTGCAGTGCAGCCATGGGGTGTAACTGCAGCACATGCAGACATACCCGAGCGAGCTTTAATCTAGTTCGCTCCGGTGCTGGGGTAGTGACGCTGCAGCAGCATGAACTTCAGGGCGGGTTAGCCCCCCAAGTAATTAGCCAGGCTTCTGGGCAGGCTTGTCCAGGTTGTGCTGAAGCCTGTGCCGCCTCGTCTTCACTGCTATTGGGTACACGAGCTAGCTAGGGTATGCACTCCCCCCCCTCCCCCCGCTGAAGTGTAGACAGGCCCTAAATCTGTTAGTGGGCAGCAGGCTGTTCTAGTCACTGGGGATAGCCACTACAGGGAGACATGTTCACAAACACTAGAAGGGCTTGTCTACATTACCTGCTGGATTGACAGGCAGCGATCGATCCAGCGGGGGTCGATTATCGCGTCTAATCTAGACGCGATAAATCGACCGCCGAGTGCTCTCCCGTCGACTCCGGTACTCCACCAGGGTGAGAGGCACAGGCGGAGTCAACAGGAGAGCGTCAGCCGTCGACCTATCGCAGTGAAGACACCGCGGTAAGTAGATCTAAGTACGTCGACTTCAGCTACATTATTCACACATAGCTGAAGTTGCGTAACTCAGGCTAGGTCTACACTACCCGCCTGAATCGGCGGGTAGAAATCGACCTCTCGGGGATCGAATTATCGCGTCTCGTCGGGACGCGACAATCGATCCTCAAATCAACGCTCTTACTCCACCAGCGGAGGTGGGAGTAAGCGCCGTCGACGGGAAGCCGCAGAGGTCGATTTTGCCACCGTCCTTACAGTGGGGTAAGTCGGCTGCGATACGTCGAATTCAGCTACGCTATTCGCGTAGCTGAATTTGCGTATCTTAAATCGACCCCCTCCCCCGTGGTGAAGACGTAGCCTTAGATCGATCCCCCCGCCCCCAGTGTAGACCCTCAGCCAGTGTAGCACATTAGCAATTCAGCTCCCTTCCCACATTAACCTGTTCCTGTTGTCATCAACTGTCCCGTGTCAAACATAGAACATTGCACACTAGGTCCTATTAGGTTAACATCTTAGTTCATATATAAAGGGACACCATCAACTTGACACCTAATCAATTTAAACCAGATTTAAACATTTCAAATACTAGACCTGCCACTGAATCCTGCCAGATAATTTTTCACGGGTTTACAATCAGATTTTCCTATTTTTAAAAAAAGTTCCACACAAACAAAAGTGGAAATTCAATGAATAAATGGTTACACTTACTACACATGATGTGCTGCCGAATGCAAGAAGAAATCAGACTTGGGGGGAAGCAATAGAGACACACTACTTTTCTCTAAACTCTTTCAGTTAGAGCAATCTTATCTGTAACAAAAGTAGGTAATAACCCTCCACCCCCAAAGAAATGTGATTTTTAAATTGAAAGTTCCCCTTTACATGTAACAGAGTTGAATGAGAAAGCCAATGCCTGCTCTTTATGGCTCTACTCCTGTTAGGAGGGGTATCCATTGGTTATTAGAAATGTCTTCAATATGTCTTCTTTATAACGTGTCATACAGGGGTTTAATCTTCCAGCGGGTGATTTGCATAGATAATTCCTAGTCCAGTTCATGAGTGTTCCCTATATAAACTCCACTTTGGTGTTGGGAAAACAATCTCCCAAACAGTTACAAATATTAGATATAGATATAGATAGGTATCCTGCATGGGAATTAGGTATTGCAGAGACCAGAGGTATCAAAATTTTAATACCAACACAATCAAAGTCTCAGGATAGTAACTTCAGTGTTACTCTGTGAGTGACCTGTCTTAATTATATTCTGGGCCCTACAGGAGCTGGACCTAGTAGGAATAGATATGTAATTCCAGTGTTTGTAAATGGAGCAAGGCTGGTATTCTTGTGTAAACAAGCTATTTCTTAGCCACACAGAAGTGAGCTTCGTGCCATTTAAAAGGAAGCATCACAAGTGCAGAATGAAGGATTCTAATGTCAATTACCCTCTTAACGAGAAGAATCAGAGCCTGAAAGCTAAGGAAGGGAGGCCCATTGAGAACAAGCATGGGAGATAAAACACGGCCCCGTTATTTACGGTACAGGCTAAGACTGGCGTATGAGGCTGAAGGAGCCTTGAAATGTAGAGAAAACAGTGAGATTCCAAAGCTCGTGTTATGCTCTTAGAGGCCGGAAGGAAGGAAGCTATTTGGTTGTGAAAGTCTAGTCCCTAGTCAGACAACATCATAAGCCCCTGCCTGCCACATACTTTAATTGATGGGATTGGCAAACCATGCTTATAACAGGCTTTCGAGGGGGATGTTTTTGAGGTGATCTGAAGATTAAGATGGAGTCTGCAAGAATGAATTGCACTGGCCAAACTAGAAGCCAACTGCAACGCCCCTGCCACCAGACAGTGCTGAGTTCTTCACCTGCGTGACAGTTACAGTCAGCCACAACATTTCAGAGGGGTGGTGGAGGAGCGCTCGCTGCAAGACGCAGCCTTTCACCTGTAGGCTGCTGTTTCACATCCAGCTCAGGTAACTTACCCTCACATGGCATTTGGTGCCCTCCTGTGAAATGAATTTGGTGGTTTCAGTCCACTGCAAGTGGAAATGTGTCCACAACACAAAACACAGTGCTGTATTTGGCACCCTTGTTGATAATGTCAGCAGACAAGCCAGGCACTGAATGGGCCAGGGAGGCTTTTATTCATTTCTCACCTCTGAAGCCAGTCCCTCCAGATCAGGGTTAAGACACACTAATGTGGATAAGCTCTTCAGTGGAGAGAGGATTTAATTCTTCAGGGCTATTAATCAGGCACCTTGCACCAGCACTAAATTTACACACACATCCCCCTACACAACACTCAAGTCAGAAGGTATAAAAGTAATTCCTTGTATATGTCACACCATTCACAGTGGCTTCCGATAACTCCCCTGAGCATTCAGATCTGACCCAGTGAAACCTTCAGAGATTTGTTTATCGGAATGTAGGATGGGCCCTTCCCCATACTCTGGGGGCCTGGTTGATAATGGATTTTTCAGGAAAGAGCCCAAGAACATAGAAGCTGTCTCACACCAAGAGCATTTTCAATTGCATTTCAAAATGCACTGCCCTGAAAAAGGCCGACTATGCTCAAACAAGCCAAGGGAAAGCTGAAAGCACCTGCTTCCCAAAACGTACCAGACCTGCTTCTCCTTGGCACCAAGGAACACGCCCCCCACCCCTTTGAAACAACCCAACTGCACTATTACATGCCATTCTGCCCCACTATGTTATGCTTCGAACTGACAGGTCAGGAAATCATCCCACATGCGTGTGCCATGGGCGGAAGATGGCACCCTAACCACGTGTCCCTGTGACCTGCACTGATCCTGGGAGTGTCTCATAGGCACATGATTTTGGTGCAGGTCTTTTAAGCACAGTCAAAATCAGGGCACTGTGAAGACTACAAAGAAACAAAGAATTAACTTCATGTTGAGATGTGACCATTAATGCTGTTTATATTATTTATAAGCACCGTGTTCTTTCTTTCCTCTCCCTCCACCAGCATGTATGCCTGCTTCCTGGTACCGTTTCCCGCTATTGTCACAGATGAGAAATGTGCAGGCATAACCCTTTTGACATGAGTTGGCACGGCACTGTCTGCAAAGGGAGGGAGGAGCCATGGATGGGGGAGCACCCAAGTCTATATGTGCACATGTATGTTTCCATGTGAGTATTATATATCCATGTGTGACAGGGGGGAGGGATAGCTCAGTGGTTTGAGCATTGGCCTGCTAAACCTAGGGGTGTGAGTTCAATCCTTGAGAGGGCCATTTAGGGATCTGGGGCAAAAATCTGCCTGGCGCTTAGTCCTGCTTTGAGCAGGGGGTGGGACTAGATGATCTCCTAAGGTTCCTTTCAACCCTCACATTCTATGATTAAATGCACAAGTGCAGGCAAGCTAACGTGTCTGGGTCCCAATGCACAGATAAGTGCAATTATCTTCCTATTGGACTAGCCAAACATACCAGCTAGGGTGTATTACAGTTGACTGAGGGTAGCAAAATGGAAGTGAGAAGGCTGTTATTTGGTTTGCTTGCATTACTTTATGCCTTATCATTAAACAATGTGTCTGCAAGTTTAGCAACAGCCATCTCATACTCTTTTCAAAACCCCACTATAAACCAGAAGACACAGAGAGAAACAATTTATCTTAATGACACGGTTTGGCTAAGAATTAAGTGTTGATGAAAATTTGAAAGCTAAAGCCCACTTTTTAATTCACAGACCAGCTGCAGCACAGCATGTAGGGGTTGGGTGAAGCAGCTTCATTTGCTAAAACACCTCTTTCCTAGCACGGTGAGGACTATACTCTTCTGTAATTCCATTTAATTGAAATTCTACGCTTGTTAAATTCTGAGTCCTATATTGATCAACATATGTCAACTGTGGAAAATTGTATGAAATCGTGTTGTATTACTGTGGAGCAGTCAACTGTCCATTGGTGTCTGAAGCTAGTTTATTTCACCTGCTGGAGATTGGGCCAGGACTGATATAGCATCTAGAATTGGATTTTCTTAATTTTTAATAACACTATGTATGTGCACTCAGAGATAAAGAGAGCCAGCAATTTGGGTTGTTAATCCATCAGATTGTATGGGCTATACAGGGTGTTGCCTGTTAGGAATTAGATGGAGACCTCCCAGGCTAGGTCTACACTGGGGGGGGGGGGTGAAATGGACCTAAGATATGCAACTTCAGCTACGCGAATAGCGTAGCTGAAGTTGGCGTATTATCTTAGGTCGATTTACCTGGCCGTGAGGACGACGGCGAGTTGACCGCTGCCACTCCCCCGTCAATTCCGCTTCCGCCTCTCGCCGCGGTGGAGTTCCGGAGTTGACGGCAGAGCAATCGGGGATCGATTTTATCGCGTCTACACTAGACGCGATAAATCGATCCCTGATAGATCAGTCACTGCCCGCCGATCTGGCGGGTAGTGTAGACGTACCCCCAGGAATGGCCAGAGACTGTCAAGAATGGAGCTTGTGATTCAATTAGTACTTCCCTCGTACAGTCAGTACTGAGCTAATACCCTGGCCTGGGGCACTGTGCAGCTGGAGACACTACCAAATGAGAGACTGACCACCGTGGTGATTTTCACAGTAATTTCATCTTGTGTATATATAATGCCTTCCCTTCTGAAGAATCCCACAGGGATTTATACCAGAACACGTTTCCCATCACTGAAATGCTGCCCCTTGGGAGTGGAACATGGGAGCTGTTATTACTACACACCAATATAAAACAGGAAGAGGAGAAGAATACTGTCTCCATTCAATCTGCAAATACAATGATATATTTTCAATAAAAAAAAAATAAATGAACACAAAAATATTGTCACTTACTTTACCAGCCATGGAGATTGCCAGTTCCCTCTAGTATAATTTGCTGAGTTGGGCTCTGGCAGGTTACAATGACTAGTCTTCATGGGCCATAGCTCAATAGATCATATATAACTGACTGGAGGGAAACTACAGATCATATTTTAAGAAATCATGGACTTTGCTTATCTGCTTAGTTACATTCCTGATCCCATGCAATACTTTCTTTGTGATTTTGAAGGGAGGGCTTTTAAAAGGGCAAATATAATTTGCTTTGCTACCCAATCTCAGAGCAGAGGGTACTACCTGATATCTAAGAGAGAATATGGGGTAGGTGAGGAGACTTTTTGTTTTAGAATAAGAAAAAAAAAAGGATATTTTAAAAGCCAACCAGATTTGCAGAACATCTGGTGACAGATGTTTAATTTGATCAGGGTCTGGAATTTTTGATGTTCCAAGTTAGCAGTTATTCACCATGTTTCCTGGCATTTTGGGTAATGGAGTGGAGAGTACACTTATAAAATTTGTGGATGACACCATGCTGGCAGGGGTTACAAGCACTTTGGAGGACAGGATTAGAATTCAAAATGACCGTGATAAATTGAAGAATTAGAAATCAATAAGATAAAATTCAATAAAGACAAATGTGAAGTACTATATTTAGGAAGGTGAAATAAATGTACAAATACAAAATGAGGAATAATTGGCTAGGTAGCACTACAGCAGAAAAGGATCTGGGAGGTTTAGTGGATCACAAATCTGAGCCAACAATGCAATGCAGTTGTCAAAAAGGCAAATATCATTCTGGGTTGTATGAACAGGAGGGTTGTATGTAAGACAAGTGGTAATTGTTCCACTCAGTTTGGCACTGGTGAGGCCTCAGCTGGAGTCCAATTCTGGATGCCACACTTTAAGAAAGATGTGAACACAAGAACATAAGAATGGCCATACTGGGTCAGACCAATGGTCCACCTAGCACAGGATTTTGTTTCTGGCAGTGGCCAGTGCCAGATGCTTCAGAGGGAATGAACAGGACAGGGCAATTTATTGAGTGATCCAGACCGTTATTCAGTCCCAGCTTCTAGCAGTCAGAGGTGTAGGGACACCCAGATTATGGGGTCGCATGCCTGACTACTTTGGCTAATAAGTCCATCAAAGGCTATCCTCTATGAATGTATCTAATTCTTAGAGCCCTGCATGGATACAAAATTTGTATGCACATGTGATCCGCAATCATGGACTGCGGATATCCACATCCACGGATATAAAGCAGATATCTGAAGATTTGCAGGCTTTACTAATTCTTTTTCAAACCCCTGGCAATGAGTTTCATAGGTTGACTGTGTGTTGTGTGAAGTACTTCCATTTAAACCTGCTGCTTACAAATTTAATTGTACATAACCCCTGGTTAATGTGTTATGTGAAGGGATAAATAATACTTCCTTTCTCACTTTCTCCACACCAGTCATGATTTTATAGACCTGTATCATATTCCTGCTCAGTCGTCTCTTTTCCAAGATGAATAGTCACAGTCTTTTTGTGGAGAAGTTGGAGGCAGTCCAGAGGAGAACAACAAAAGTGGTAAGAGGTTTAGAAAACCTGGCCTATGGGTAAAGGTTAAAAAAAGTTGGCATGTTTAGTCTTGAGAAAAGAAGACTGAAAGGGGACCTAGTAACTGTCTTCAGGTATGTTGGACTATAAGGTGGATAGAAAGCTGGCTAGATCATCAGGCTCAACGGGTAGTGATCAATGGCTCCATGTCTAGTTGGCAGCTGGTATCAAGCGGAGTGCCCCAAGGGTCAGTCCTGAGGCCGGTTTTGTTCAATATATTCATTAGTGATCTGGAGGATGGCGTGGATTGCACCCTCAGCAAGTTTGCAGATGACACTAAACTAGGAGGAGAGGTAGATACGCTGGAGGGTAGGGATAGGATACAGAGGGACCTAGACAAATTAGAGGATTGGGCAAAAAGAAATCTGACAAGGTTCAACAAGGACAAGGGCAGAGTCCTGCACTTAGGACAGAAGACTCCCATGCACTGCTACAGACTAGGGACTGAGTGGCTAGGCAGCAGTTGTGCAGAAAAGGACCTAGGAGTTACAGTGGACGAGACGCTGGATATGAGTCGACAGTGTGCCCTTGTTGCCAAGAAGGCTAACGGCATTTTGGGCTGTATAAGTAGGGGCATTGCCAGCAGATCGAGGGACGTGATCATTCCCCTCTATTCAGCATTTGTGAGGCCTCATCGGGAGTACTGTGTCCAGTTTTGGGCCCCACACTACAAGAAGGATGTGGAAAAATTGGAAAGAGTCCAGCGGAAAGCAACAAAAAGGATTAGGGGGCTGGAGCACATAATTTATAAGAAGAGGCTGAGGGAACTGGGATTATTTAGTCTGCAGAAGAGAAGAATGAGGTGGGATTTGATAGCTGCTTTCAACTACCTGAAAGGGGGTTCCAAAGAGGATGGATCTAGCCTGTTCTCAGTGGTACCAGATGACAGAACAAGGAGTAACGGTCTCAAGTTGCAGTGGGGGAGGTCTAGGTTGGATATTAGGAAAAAACCTTTTCACTAGGAGGGTGGTGAAGCACTGGAATGGGTTACCTAGGGAGGTGGTGGAATCTCCTTCCTTAGAGGTTTTTAAGGTCAGGCTTGACAAAGCCCAGGCTAGGATGATTTAGTTGGGGATTGGTCCTCCTTTGAGTAGGGGGTTGGACTAGATGACCTCCTGAGGTCCCTTCCAACCCTGATATTCTGATATTCTATGTTAGAGGTTGTTCTAAAGAGAATGGTGACTTGTTCTCCATGTTCACTGAAGGCAGGACAAGAAGTAATGGGCTTAGTCTGCAGCAAGGGAAATTGAGATTTGACATTAGGAAAAACTTTCTAACTGTAAGTATAATTAAGCACTGGAACAGGTTACCAAGGGGCTGTGTGGAATCCCCATCATTGGAGGCTTTTAAGAACAGGTTGGACAAACACCTGAGAGGGATGGTCTAGGTTTACTTGTTCCTGCCTCAGCACTGGGGGTGGGGTGGACTAGATGACCTCCCGAGGTCCCCTCCAGCTCTACATTACTATGATTTTCCTTTCTCTTATGTAGCTAGAGAAAAGAACAAATGAACCTATGAAGTATCACAGTCTAGACTCTATAGTATCCGGCTGGGAGAGGGGATAGGTTCTATTCCTGACTCTACCGCTGACTCATTGGCAAGTTACTTTCTCACTCTGTACCTCAGTTTCCCCATTTGTAAAACAGAGATTATAATAACTGTGATATTTTGAAAACTTCAGTTTCTCCCAAAAGTTTCTTTTTCTGAACCTTCCTAGAGCCTTCTGTCTATTGGCTGTCACTGGATCCCACTAATATGTCCTTCTGCAATTCCATGGGATGGAGTGACAATTCATCTTCTGATGGTTCCCTTTGGAAGGCATATCTCCCAGATGTCCTGAGGTTTTTTTTTCCTGGGATCTAGTCTCAAAAAGTGTCAGTGCTGAAAGACAGCGAAAGAACAAAAGAATGAAAGAACGAATGAACGAAATAAGGTAGCTTTCGTTGGATCTGGTTGGATAAGAGGCACGCGAATAGTATCTGAAACTTTTATCTTTACATTGCTGATTGAAATTTGGATTAGGTCATTAGTGACCAAAGATCACTCTTACCTTATGACTATTTGGTGACTTATATTAAATGAGTTGATGATCCCAGGTTGATGATCTCCTGGGCAAATGCCACCATCCGCTGATATGTTTGAACTACCAGTCCTTGGGTTTAAACACAAACTGGCCAAGGGGCTTTGAGTCTGGAATTTACTCCTTCTGCATTAGTCTGACATAGTCCAACATGGATAATCTATTTTCCTTTGAGGAGGGGGCATGGAAGGAGGGCGAACAATTTCATTTACGATGGGGCTTGGTGTGGTTTCATCAGGTGAATATTCTGTTTTGTTAAAATTCTGCAGGTGCACCCAGAACTCCAGAGGGGTGTGGTTTAGGCTATGTCTACACTACAGAACTGATGCAGGCACAGCTATGTTGGTACAGCTATGCCAGCATAGCCCCCAGCATAGATGTGGCGTAAAATTTCTCTGCTTGTGTAGGAGCACCACCGCTCTGAATGACGTTAGCTCTGTCAGCAGAAGCACCTTTCTGTCAGCGTAGCTGGGTTTCCTGGGGTTTTGTTGGCACAGCTATGTCGTATAAATGTTCAGTATGGACCAAGCCTAAAAAATCTGAAGAAATAAACACATTGGATTGGTGTAAATGTCAGCGGAGCTATACGGATTCATACCAGGGAGGAGCTGGCCTGCTGGCAGTCTAGCAGAAAGGCCAGGGTTTCAATGCGCCTATTAACATAGCTTTTGCACTTGTATAATCTTCGCAAGTGGAACCTCTTGCACTGAGCAGTCTCTACAAACACACAGTGCAGTTTAAATTCCCAGAGTGTCAAAAGTATACATTTGGCTATAAAACACTTCTGTACTTTTTATATGCAAATAGCAGCTCAGTGGGACCAAAGCGACACTGTCTGCAGAGGCATCCTACAAAAAAATCCATTACAGACTACAAACAAAAAAAAAACAAAAAAAACCCCAACGGAATTGAATTTACAAGCTCCATATCAAAATCCTCCTAGGCGTAGAAATTTACTTTCCATGCAAATGCACCTCCCTCTCTGCTTTTATCTCTTGACCTATATGTGCGCTGTACATCTCTTGGGATTGACAGGTTGATACACCATTGATTTGACAATACAGAATTGTCAAATATTTCTTCAGCAGTAGCAAGCCCTCCCCCTGCACTGCCCTAGTTTTGTCCTTCTTTCCCAGTTTTCCTTTGTTTTTGTTTTTGTTTTTTGAGCATCAGTGACAGCTGCCTTCGGTTTCCCTCCTTCCACGCTGCACAATGTAATCAAAAGAAATTAATTCTAATCATGGGAAGAAAAGCACGACAGCAGAGTGCATTAACTGGAAGAATACAGTTGGAAACCTCCCACTCCGAACCCCCTGCCTGCCCTCCAATATAGTGCAGAGGGAACTATCTAGTTAGTGTGATGCACCACAATTGGAGAGGGAGTAGTTCCCATTGCAGTGGCCATAGTTGGCCAAGTGGTGAAATGGAAGAAGTATTGATGGGAAAGGGAGGAAAAACCAAAGCCTGGTCCAGGCTGCCTTAGAATTAAAAGAGAAACATCTCAGAGCTAATGTACATGGACAGTGATAATCGCAGTGAACGTTCAACAGAACACAGCAGCCACCAGACTGGAACAGACCAATGGTCCATCTAAATTCAGCATCCTCTTTCTGACAGTGTTCAATTCTGGACATTTCAAAGGGAGGTAAACCTCACCTTATGGTACCTCTTAGCGCTATGCCATTGAATACCATGGGTGGGGAGGCAGGGGAGGAGAGAGCAAAACATTCCTCTTGCCTCCAACTGGTGATCAGATTACATCTAATACCAGATTAAAGACAATCCCTACAATCATTTTCAGTTCTGATCCTAGCCAGTGTAACAGCAGGTACAATTCTTATTCAAATAAAAAAAAAATCATCCCAGTCCCAGCCCAGCTCCCCAAGCCAGCATGCTTTCTTCGGGTTCTTCTAATCAAAACAAATCAAAAACTTCTTACCACAAGGACCACACGTACATTTACAGTTTAAAAAACAAAACAAAACCCCTCCCACCTCTGGCTTTCCCAGTATGTCCCATCTGAGTGCTCAGCTCTTCCAGACGGTAAACTCCTTGCAGCGAAGACAGTCTTTGTTTAAATAATAATACAAGTGTTGAGTCCTTTTCTGGGGTACCTGCTGAGATACTTGTCTCAGTGATATCCTGCACCAGCGAGTTACACAGGTTAACCACACACTGTGTAAACAGGTTTCATTGGTTTTAAGTTTCCTATATTTCACGGAGTGCTCCTTCTTTTAGCTGTATTTGGGGAAAGGCACAGAAAAGTGACTCATTGGCCTTTTCTGTGCCATTCATGAAGTTAAAAAGAGAGAAGAGGGATTATACGCCAGGGATTAGAACATCTTTTAACCTAGTTATAACAGAGCACCGAGAGCATGCTCAGCCCTGTGAGTACAGTAAATGCTTCCAAACGGCATCAGCTTTCAGCTGTGTTTATTAGTGAGGGAATCCATCAGGTAACATCCTGCATTACTGAAAAGGCAGTTTACCTCTATCTGATCTCAATCAAGATGGCAAAATAAAGCCAGGTCTCTCATCTATGGGCTTTTCCTGACTGCTGACCTGACATGGTACCATGGCTCTCAAGCTTGCAGAGCTCCCTGGATAGCCAGCTCTCGCAATCAGTAAGAGGTGTCAGAGATATCTACCACTCGATTACAGAGGCAGTGAAGAGGAAACAGGAGAGATTATTGGAAACAAAGAATTGGAAATGAGGTGCTAGTGTCCTCCCAGGGGACATCCAAAGAGTCTCAGGATTGAGGATTTTGTCTTTGTGTAAAAGTTTAGTGGGGAATTTATGTTTTAAGGGAATGGAAATCGAATTCTAATTATGGCATAAAATTCACACTAGTGAGAAAGAACAATTTGAGGCAGAAGTGTGCGGTCAGGTTCAGCGAACAAGTTCTGCATTTTGGGTTTGACTTGGTCACCCTGGCAGATGGATCTAGGCCAATGCCAGTGTTTGAGACCTTGTCTTGACATGACAAGCTGTACCACTTTAACTATACCAGCATAGTTAAAGCAATACAACCTGGCTAACGTGGATGCAGTTTTACCACTACAAAAGTGCCTATATTAGTATAGCTTATCCCTGTACAGGGAGCTGTAAAGCACCTTTATATAGCAGCCTCTTCGCTATGGGTTATAGAGATATAATTAAAACTGTTATATAACTATATAGGTAAAAAGAATCACTCCTGTAACTGGCACAGTTATCCTGGTATAAAATCTGTGTATAGGCCAGGACTGACTCTATTCATCTAGAAAGAATGGCTTCAGACCAACATCAAATCAGGTTCCGACAATGATCTTTCACTGACCTGTAGTTGAGCATTTCAAAACCACCTAAAGGATTTAGATGCATCCCTTCTTTTAATTGTCATGGAAGATGTGTCTCTAAATCCCCGAGGATGCTTTGAAAATCCACACCCATCTTAAGAACATAAGAACGGCCGTACCGGGTCAGACCAAAGGTCCATCTAGCCCAGTATCCTGTCTACCGACAGTGGCCAATCTTTGTACATCACCTCCTCCACCATCAAAATCATAGAAATAACTATAAAATAATAAGAATGCTATACAATTATATGGTTCTTTTAACTCAAAGGATCCCAAACTATCCACAACTCTACTCATATAGGGGTCGGCAAACTGGTTCCAATAAAATGAGAACATTTCACTTCCCTGTGTAAGCCTGCAGCCCAAGTGCAACCTTGAGAAGTGCTCTGAATGCAGCCATCTCTGGAATGGAGCATGGTAACTGCTTAACACTACAAAATTCTTTAAAATAGGAAGTGAAGAATACCATGCCTGACTAAAACTGGAGAAGGAATTTAGGGAAAAAGAAGATAATTACCCATGTTAATGTCTGGTTAAGATAGCAGAGGTAACTCTCACAACTGTTGTGATTACCAGCAATCCCTTTTGTCAGGTATTACTTCTCATCCAAAATGATGGAAAAATGTACTGGATTATTTGTTCTCTCTCTGAGTCAGTGGCAGCCAGGCATTCAGATACTCCGGAAATGGGATCCATTCTCTTGATGGGAGTTGCACTGTTTTGCACCATCTGAGGATCTGGCCCTTTGTTTTTCACAGCAATTTAAAAAAGAAGTTGGCAGAATTAAAAAGTTTTGGCGTTTGGCTTCATTGTAACATTTCCAGTCCACAAAATAGAGACTAAAATCCCCCAAAGAGCTGGCCCTTTCATGAGATTTCCTGTGTGGCTTGCTTTCAGGTGGGCAACAAAGACTTTTCTTGTCGTGTTTGGCCACTCTCACTGCTGATCCCTTCCAGAACTCAGATCCATAACTGCATGAAAACCAAAGACAGCAAGGAGCACTTCTCAAGGTTGCACTTGGGCTGCAGGCTTACACAGGGAAGTGAAATGTTCTGATTTTATTGGAACTAGTTTGCTGACCCCTATATAACCTAAAGCCCACCCTCTGGCTTTTGCTTGTGTTTCTATTGTTTATTGTAGGCACCCAGGAAAGCATTTCTCATGTTACTCCATTAGCCTGAGCATCATGTCATGAAGAAGTCAAGAAAACTACCTGTCCCCTTCTCTCTAACGTGTCACTATGGGGAGACAGACAGGAAAAGAACCTAGAAAATGTGTGTGTCGACTAGCTGGAGGCATGCATAAAAGGAAGCAAAAAAGATGTAATTTCAGGTATTTTATTATATTCCAATTTTCACTCAATCTGATTGTAACAAGGCAATTTCAGAGCCAATACTTTCTTCATTCCTTTCAGATAAGCCTCAGAAGCAGGGCTGCTTTTTTTCCTTTTTCTTTTTTTTTTATCATTACGAGAACCAGATGGAATAACTTGAGGCCAACGGAAAGCTTTACTTTCTAACAAACAAAGGACAAATGCAACTCATGACGCTATGGTCTGCTAAGACAGAAACGCTTGCCATTTTGTTCTCTAGAGTGGAGTCAATGTGTTTTTAATGAACGTGGTACAATCCTACAGATGAAAGAACCTCAAAAGATATTGAGTTGAATCTGTTCACATCAGCATCCCAAAAGGTTAGATGTTTATTCTCGACCTCTTAGGTCTACAGAACTGGCTGAATATTACAACAAACAGGAGATTTCTTGGAATTTGGCGAATCCATCTCTCTTGGTGAACCAGAGAAACAGGAAGTTTGACATCTATGCCCTTCATTTCCTCCCCTGGCAGTAACCCAGAGATACAGTGAAAAAGACAGATAACAGGAGGATTCCAGTTAACCAAATCTTTTTAAACCACAAAAATGGTTCAAGGTCACTGAGTTATGGGCAGAGCGTGGGGTGGGGGTGGGAGTGGAGAGGATTAGGGCTGAGGACAGAGAAGGAAACTTTCTTATTTTATTCAGCTTCTTCCAGCATTGGTTTATATCAAGAAACTAGAGCTGACTGAAATTAAAAACCAAAACAAGCTGGTTTGCCATTATTTTCCTGATTGAAAGATCAAAGGGTTTTTTTTTTTAATTTGTGCAGCCATGTTAGTCATGAGTTACTTGAAAAACAACTTCTGGGCCTTAAAGTTTCTCAAAAGTGTGCTCTAGCAAATAAGGCAGTGTGGTCTAGTGGATGGGGGAACTGACTTGACGTCAGAAGACTTGAGTTCTGTCCCCAGTTCTGCTCCTTACCTACTATGTGACTTTGGACAAATCTCTCTCTTCTCCCACGCTTTGTCCTGTCTATTTAATTTGTATGCTCTTCATGCAGGGACTATCTTTTGTTGTGTGTTTGTATAGGACCTAGCACAAAGGGGGCCTCTACAAGGGTTTGCCGGGGCTCAACCCTCTCCGGGGCGGCGGGGAGCCACACCGGCTCACTACACACTGGTGCTTGGGTACTTCGTCCGGCTGCAGGGTCTCCCTCGGCAGCCCTTGCGGTCCTGGAAGACACAGTAAGCCCGACCCTGGCTCAGGGTGGGGCACCAATGCTACGTCAGGGGCTCAGGCCCTCGGTCAGGGCTGAGCAACCAGCAGGAATATTTAGCCCAGGCCCTAGGTCAGGGCGGGGCAACAAACGCTGAGTCAGAAGCTCAGACCCTCAGTCAGGGCTGAGCAACAATAGTAGGCCCAAGCCTCAAAAGGCCTGGGAGCATAGGCGTACGCATGGGGTGTGCCCGGGCACACCCTAATGCAGGGGTGGGCAAATGGCCCCCCTCTCCAGGCGCGGCAAGCCGCGGGGTCTGCGCTCCCCGGCCGGAGTGCCCGGCCAAGCGCAGCAAGCTGCCGGCCCCTCCCCCGCCTTTCTCCCTCCCCATGAGTCCTGCCGCCGCGCACACAGCGCTCTGGGGGCCGGGGCTGCACGCTCCCGTGGGGCAGGGTTTGGCTCCACGGGGAGGCAGACACCTCCCCCCTCTCCTGGAGCCATGCTGCCCCGTGTGCAGTGCTCTGGGGGC
>NW_020664455.1:2076736-2092232 GCF_002925995.2 Terrapene triunguis | reverse complement strand
AGGAGCCTCATCTCATGCCATGGTAAGGAGTCCGGGGCCAGGGGGGTTGGATAAGGGGTGGGGGGAGTCAGGGGACAGGGAGCAGGGTGGGTTGGATGGGGGTGGGATCCCGGGCGGGGGTGTTAGGGGCGGGGGGTCTCTGGAGGGGCAATCAGAGATCAGGGGGGGTTGGATGGAGCATGGGAGTCCCGGGGTCTGTCAGGGGGCAGAGGCTAGATAGGGGTCAGGGGACAGGGAGCAAGGAGGGTCCTGGGGGGGCAGTTAGGGTGGGGGGGGCTTCTGGAGGGGGTGGTCAGGGGACAAGGAGCTGGGGGGGATTGGATGAGTTGGGAGTTCTGGGGGGGGGCTGTCAGGAGGCAGGGGTGTGGAGAGGGGTTGGGGGAGGCAGGGAGCAGAGGGGGTTGGATGGGTCGGGAGTTCTGGGGGTCCTGTCAGGGGGCGGCGAGCGGTTGGATAGGCGTGGGAGTGGATAAGGGTCGGGGCAGTCAGGGGACAGGTAGGAGGTAGGATCCTAGGGGGGCAATCAGGGGACAAGGAGCAGGGAGGCTTAGATAGGGGGTGGGGTCCTGGGGGGCAGTTAGGGGCAGGGGTCCCAGTAGGGGGTAGTCAGGGGACAAGGAGCGGGGGGGTTGGGAGTTCTGAGGGTGGCAGTCCGGGGGCAGGAAGTAGGAGGGAGTGGATGGGGCAGGGCCAGGAGAGGCGGGGCTAGGGCAGGGCTCCCTGGGTGCACACCCTAATGAAATGGGCTGCACACGCCTATGCCTGGGATAGAGGGAGGCTGCCACCCACGGGTTGGGTGGCAGGGGGGACGCAGGCCCTCCCACTCCACTGCGTCCCAGCCCGGGGCCCTAGCAGCGGCGGAAGGCCCACTGCTTAGTCAGTGGGGATCCTGGCCGCAACACAATGACATAGGCTCTGGCAGTGCTGCAGCCAGACTGGGGTCGGCTGCCCCCGGACTACTTCCACACTCCCCCTCGGGGCCTACCTGGGTCCTGGTGTCAGTCTCTGGGGGATCCAGGATCATGGGTTCGCCAGGGCAGGGATTGATTGGCAGGTCCGGCAGCTCCTCCGGATAGCGGGCGCAGGGCAGGCCCGGCGGCTCCTCCGGATAGCGGGCGCAGGGCAGGCCCGGCCAGTCCTGGCGGCCGCCTTGGGCAGTGGGGTCTTCCCAGCCACGAGCTAGGCTGGAGACATCTGGTCTCTCCAGCGGCTGGGGCCTGACTGAGCTGTGAGGGCGAGCTTTTATACTTCCGGGTCGCTGCCTGACCCTCTGAGGGGCGGGCTCAGAGCTCCCTAGCTCCGCCCACTCCAGCCTCCGGATGGGCTCTTCCCCCTCCCAGGCGGCGGGGAGCCACACCGGCTCACTACAGGGCCTCAATCTCAGTTGGGGTAGTAGACATTATTGTAATACAAGCAACAACAATAAACAATTATTCAGCCAAAAATCGGTAGCAGCATTCTCAATGAGAGTCCAGTGACCAACTAAACAATTAATGAATTATGAACAATTCTATAACAACCCGTAGGTGGATAATTATTGACCAAACTATTCAGCAAATATGAACAACAAATCCAGATCCATCTGTTTGCTTCATGAACCAAGAAAAGTAGTGAAGTTATAACAAATACTATTCATAACTAGAAGCTGGACTCACTTTCCTAGTGACAGTAGAGACGCCTATGTGAGCAGTGATAATGGAGCGTTCTTATATATGAATATAATGGACATTATATGAGTAGTTAAGTCGTTGTACTATTTGGCTGATGAAATTCAAATTAAGTACAGGCCTCTCTACCCAAAAGGTAGGAACAGGCCTCCCTAGGCAATTTCCTGGGACTTTCTCGTGTAACCTACAATAGCCTGAAGCGCTTTGGAAGTGCCGCCGTTCTGCGATTAGAGGATGGATTTTGTTCTATTCCTCTGGAAACTGCTGCGCAGAGAGATCCAAGCTCGCCAATACTACTAGCGATAGCTGACACTGGAGACCTTAATATGGTATAAATTCAGCCATCAACAGGCATGATTTCAGATAAGATTTACGGAGAAGCCATTGATTAAACTGCAGCTCTAGCTCTGTTTCTTTTATCACCGGCAAAAATAAATAAATAAATAAAGAGTCAAGTAGCATTTTAAATTACAGGTGTTTCCACTTCCAAAAGCATTTAGAAGCCAAACACACACAAACACATTTGTGCAGCTTAATTGACATTGTTTTCCCAACTCCTCCAAGTTACCTGTAATATCAAGTCAATTAAGTGTTATTTTCACAACCTATTTACTGAGCTACCCGACAATCAATCCACCTACACACACATGCAGCGTTTGGGGGATGGTAGAGCTTAAAAGCTATCAGCATCCCCCTCCCTGAAGGAGAGTTCTGTGTAGCTCGAAAGCTTGTCTCTCACCAGCAGTAGTTGATCCAGTAAAAGACATTACCTCAGTGTGACAATGTCACCTGAAAGTGACAACAAGTGTTTGCATGGCACTGTTGTAGCCGGCATTGCAAGATATTTACGTGCCGGATGCGCTAAAGATTCATATGTCCCTTTATGCTTCAACCACCCTTCCAGAGGACATGCGTCCATGATGATGACAGGTTCTGTTCGATAACGATCCAAAGCAGTGTGGACCGACACATGTTCATTTTCATCATCTGAGTCAGATGCCACCAGCAGAAGGTTGATTTTCTTTTTTTGGTGGTTCGGGTTCTGTAGTTTCTGCAACAGAGTGTTGCTCTTTTAAGACTTCTGAAAGCATGCTCCACACCCGTCCTGATGAGATTTTGGAAGGCACTTCAGATTCTTAAACCTTGGGTCGAGTGCTGTAGCTATCTTTAGAAATTTCACATTGATACCTTTGTTGCATTTTGTCAGATCTGCAGTGAAAGTGTTCTTAAAATGAACAACATGTGCTGGGTGATCATCCGAGACTGCTGTAACATGAAATATATGGCAGAATGCGGGTAAAACAGAGCAGGAGACATACAATTCTCCCCCAAGGAGTTCAGTCACAAATTTAGTTAACACATTTTTTTTTAACAAACATCATCAGCATGGAAGCATGTCCTCTGGAATGGTGGCCAAAGCATGAAGGGGCATGCAAATGTTTAGTATATCTGACAGGTAAATACCTTGCAATGCTGGCTACAAAAGTGCCATGCGAACGTCTGTTCTCACTTTCAGGTGACATTGTAAATAGGAAGCAGATAGCACTATGTTCCGTAAACGTAAACAAACTTGTTTATCTTAGTGATTGGCCGAACAAGAAGTAGGACTGAGTGGACTTGTAGGCTCTAAAGTTTTACATTGTTTTGTTTTTTGAGTTCAGTTATGTAACAAAAAAAATTCTACATCTGTAAGTTGCACTTTCACGATAAAGAGATCACACTACAATACTCGTATGAGGTGAATTGAAAAATACTATTTCTTTATCATTTTTAAAGGGCAAATATTTGTAATAAAAATAATATAAAGTGAGCACTGTACACTTTGTATTCTGTGTTGTAATTGAAATCAATGTATTTGAAAATGTAGCGAAACATCCAAAAATATTTAATACATTTCAATTGATATTCTATTGTTTAACAGCGCGATTAAAAGTGCAATTAATCACAATTAATTGTTTGAGTTAATCGTGTGAGTTAACTGTGATTAATCGACAGTCCGACTTATAATCCATGACCTCAGGCATGTCACTCGAGCTCTCTACCTCAGTTTCCTCAATTCCAAAATGGGGAGAACCATACACAAAATAAGAGGAAGGAGAGTCGTGCACTTAGGGCACTGGCCCTGGGCTCAAATAATATGGGTTCACTCCCAGCTCTGCCTCGGACTCCCTGTTTGACCTGTTCCAATCGCTTTGGGCCTCAGTTCCCCATTTCAAAAACTGTGCTTTAATACTTGTGTCTTGTGTAGTCAGATTGCAAGAGGGGACTATATCTTACTATATGTATGTGATGCAGCTAACACAATGGGGCTCCGATCTCAGGGCTCTAGACACCAGCAGTACAAATAATAAATAAATCATAACACTTAACAGTGCTGGTGCAACGTTTAAATAGGAAATGTCTAGAAAGTTCTTTGAGGGTGAACAACTATCTCTTGTTATTTTTATGGATGCATTTAGTAGAATGCTATGTCATAGCTCTGTATAAAGAGATTCATTTTGGGGCACAGAGTGAGGTAGTAATAACTGTGATTGTGATTAGTCAGGTAAGCTGAGATCAACCAACCCAGCATTTGGAGTTCAACTAGCTAGTGGAAACAGGGCTTCCTGCAGTCAAAGCAAACTAAATTAAAGCAAAGGGATTCTTGCAGCCAGAGTTCCTCAAACTGAAATCAAAAGTAATTCTTGACAGAGTTTGGTGAATAATGCAAACAATTGTCCATGAATATTTGTCCACATTTTAAATGAATTTGCTTCAGTCATTTTCACAACAGGTGGGCTTCCAAGCCCATCCAGTCTGGGAACAAAAATACCGGGCGACTCATTTAACCAATTGCACCGAAGTAACATAGTTCATATTAAGGATTTTTACAATCAATCCACAGGGTATATTCATCTTCTTCTTCGTCTCATCCCATCAACTTGGGTTGGATCATCATGCAAGCACCCACCATCTTTTTCTGTCCAAGGTGGCGCTAAGGTCCTTACTTTCTTCTTTGATGCAATCCATCCATCACTTCCTCAGCTTCCCTCAGGGTCTCTTTCTACCAACCTGTCCTGCCATGCTATCATAGAATCATAGAATATCAGGGTTGGAAGGGACCACAGGAGGTCATCTAGTCCAACCCCCTGCTCAAAGCAGGACCAATTCCCAACTAAATCATCCCAGCCAGGGCTTTGTCAAGCCTGACCTTAAAAACCTCTAAGGAAGGAAATTCCACCACCTCCCTAGGTAACCCATTCCAGTGCTTCACCACCCTCCTAGTGAAAAAGTTGTTCCTAATATCCAACCTAAACCTCCCCAACTGCAACTTGAGACCATTATTCCTTGTTCTGTCATCAGGTACCACTGAGAACAGTCTAGATCCATCCTCTTTGGAACCCCCCTTCAGGTAGTTGAAAGCAGCTATCAAATCCCACCTCATTCTTCTCTTCTGCAGACTAAACAATCCCAGTTCTCTCAGCCTTTCCTCATAAATCATGTGCTCCAGCACCCTAATCCTTTTTGTTGCCCTCCGCTGGACTCTTTCCAATTTTTCCACATCCTTCTTGTAGTGTGGGGCACAAAACTGGACACAGTCCTCCAGATGAGGCCTCACCAATGTCGAATAGAGGGGAATGATCACGTCCCTTGATCTGCTGGCAATGCCCCTATTTATACAGCCCAAAATGCCGTTAGCCTTCTTGGCAACAAGGGCACACTGTTGACTCATATCCAGCTTCTCATTCACTGTAACCCCTAGGTCCTTTTCTGCAGAACTGCTTCCTAGCCATTCGGTCCCTATTGTCACCAGATCCCCTTCATTCATCCTCTGCATATGTCCAAACCAGCAGAGTCACACTTCCTGGATTTTGTCAGCCACATCACAGACTTTGACTTCCTTCCTAATACTTTAATTTAGAAATGTCTCTCTTTGGGTAACTTCTTTTATGGCGTGAAGCCATCTCATCTCAAACATCTGTAGACATTGAACCAGCCTGCTCTTTATCATCCATGCTTCTGCATGATACAGTATTGTGGGGTGCACGGTTGTTCTATACAATTGGGCTTGTAGTCTCAGTGGCATATGCTCAATTCACAGGCTGTAGTGTGGGGCACAGGTCACTTGCTGGTTTGAACTAGAATAAATGGTGGAATCTTTGTAACTTGAAATCTTTAAATCAAGCTTTGAGGACTTCAGTAACTCATGCAGAGGTTATGAGCCTATTGCAGCAGTGGGTGTGTGAAGTTCTGTGGCCGGCAATATGCAGGAGGTCAGACTAGATGATCATGATGGTCCCTTCCAGCCTTAAAATGTATGCGCCTGAGTCTAAAATTCTGACAATTCCTTTCTCGTGGGACTACATCTTGCCTTTGCAGCAGCATCTATTTTGGGGTTTTAGATGAGACTGATGAACTAATGGCCTTTCCCACCTCTAACTACAATGTTCATCTCAACCATAATTTATTCAAGGGCTCAAAAGGGCTTTCCATACCCAAGATTCCCCATCGTATCAGGCTCCCATGATAGTCCATCTCAAAACTCAAGTCCCTAGCTCTCACTCCTTTTATATGTGCTAGTGTTAATCCTACCAACCACCGATGGTGCCTGTGCATCCCAACACCATGAAGTCTATAGTCAGTTATCACAGCACCATTGCACCGACTGTCTCGTGCAGTGCATGCATACTCTTACATAGCACTTTTATTCTGAAAATGTCTTTTTCACAAAATTCAGTAAAACTATACAAGGAGGAGAGGAAAGAACGGAATCTTAAAGCAGAATCTTATACACTGATGACAGTCTTGGAACAGACACTTTATCCATTATTGTTCTTTTCCTGCGAAACTCTCATGGCCTCCCGTAAATCATTATTTGCAAGTCCACAGTGTCATTTATTTGCCAAAAGAATGATTATTGATTATTCCCATTCTACTGCTCCTAGAAGCGTGTGTAAATTTACAATCAGGGCTGTGGCTAAGACAGCCATTGCCCCAGAAGGCAGCTATATCCCAAGAAGCTGAGAAAATCTGTAACCAGAGGACGTAAACTGCAATGGTGTAAAGCACCGGAAAGAATGGGTTCTGAGTGAATTATCTCCTTGTGTTAGAATCGTGTATTTTAAATAGGCTGGTGCACTGCATATCAATCAAAATGGCTGCAAGCACAGTTTATCCTTTTGAGTCGGTCTTAATAGGAACTTCTACCATCTCTCCCCAGCACGTTAATACTTAATAGTAGGGAAATAAAGTAATGTTCCAAAATATAAATTAGGCAAAATAATTAGCAAGGCATTCAGAGCTAAGATCAGTCACTTGAAATTTCAGTCCTGGTATTCTGATCTGTCTGGCTTTCCAAAGGTAGGCTGCATACTCAGCTAATCAAATTATATCACCGTGTGACAGTAAACGACATGGATTTACTACATGTTTATTCAGAGGCTCAATATGTAACACCCCCCCCCAGCCAGTTGTGGAAACTAGCAGGCTCAAGGGGCTGTCCAGGGGATATAAGATATCCCATCCCTAATTCACCAATTCAGGTCAGTTATTGTGGTTTGAAATGAATTGTTAACAATAATCATGTAAATAGCACCTTAAGATGTATAACACCTTAGAGTTGGCTGACATGCCCATGACACAACATACTACCGGAGCTGGGGGCTAATGGCACAACTGCATATAGTTCAGTACAAAACAACACACTCCATTGCAACCAAATGCTATATATCAGGAGGTAGCCGTGTTAGTCTGTATCTACAAAAACAACAAGGAGTCTGGTGGCACCTTAAAGACTAACAGATTTATTTGGGCATAAGCTTTCGTGAGTAAAAACCTCACTTCTTCGGATGCATAGAAGGCATCTATGTTGGCATGCTCTCTAGAATAAATGAAACTGATGGTTTCAGTCCTCATTACACTGGGTACCCCTGGGCAGTCTCAGGAGAGATGCTAATACTTGGACCGAACACTCTCACATCCCTGTGTCCGGGTGAAGACATTTTTCTTGGGGCAGTGTGATGGTCTTCGCTCATGGGGAGTGTTGCCTAGTGGTCAGGGCTTAGGCCCTTTGACCTGCAGAAGAGGTTTTGGTTAGGGATGCCAACTTTCTAACGGCAGAAAAATGAACACCCTTGCCCCACTCTTTCCCGAGGCCCCGCCCCCCACTCCATCCATCCCCCCTCCCTCTATCGCTTGCTCTCCCCCATCCTCGCTCACTCGCTTATTTTCACCAGGCTGGGGCATGGGGCTGGGGTGCAGGAGGGGGTGAGGGCTCTGGCTGGGGGTACGGGCTCTGGGGTGGGACCGGGGATAGGTGGTTTGGAGTGCAAGAGGGGGCTCTGGGGTGGGGTTCCTGGCCAATGGGAGCTGCGGAGCAGGCGCTTCAGGGCGGCACCTGTGGGCGGAGGCAGCATGTCAAACCCCCTGCCCGCCCCTCCGCCTACGAGCCAGAGGGACATGCCACCGCTTCCCTGGAGCTATGCGGAGCCGGGCATGGAGCCTGCTTGCCCTGCTGCGGCCATCCGAACTTTCAGCAGCCTGGTCAGCTGTGCTGACCGGAGCTACCAGGGTCCCTTTTTGATGGGGCGTTCCAATCGAAAACCGGATGTCTGGCAACCCTAGTTTTGGTAAGGGAGCCCAGGCCCTCCCACTCCACTGGGTTGTGGCCCAGAGCCCCGTGAGGGCAACAAAAGTGTCTGACACCCAGGAGTGCCTTAAGGCTGCTCTCCCTGGGCCACTTCCAACCACCCCATGATTGTCCACAGTTTGCAGTCTCTAAAGGAAAATGTGAAGGGGGTCAGCTCACCGCCAGGCACCTCTTTGTGGCCAGGCGTGGCATGGTAACGCTCCCCCTCTTGGGTCGGCCGCTGGCTCCTCTCGGGCCTTGGTTAGTTCTGAGTCTCCCCCCTTCAGGAACAGTCCATAAACCAAACACAGGGAATCAACACAAATACACTGGGCTAGTGTGTGAGAAGGGGAAATGCCTCCCTCTCAGGGCCAATCAGAAGCCGGTCCTCCCTTCGCTCAGGGAGAGACCTTCAGGCAGCTGTTGATGGGAGAGATCCTGCCTTCCCTCAGTCTTCTCTTCAGGAGCTGCCAGGTGCGGGTCCTTTATATTCCCTGCCCTGCTCCCTTTTAACTCCTCCTCCAGCCTGTGCATCTCTTGCAGGTGTGGCGAGGCAGGGCTGGCTGAACCCAGAGCAGCTCCTTAACCCCCTTTGGCCCAGTGTGGGGTTTGTATACCTCCTCCTAGGCACGTGGGTTAAGACGGCTCTGCAAGTGCTCACGCTGAACCTATTCTGGGGATAAACGGGACTTCAGCCTCTGGACGTGCAAACTGGCACCATTTGCAAGATCAAGATTCATTTTAAAATGCAGCGACTGTAGGGCAATTTTTCAAAGCGCTGCACAAAATTCCCCTACACGCAGGCAGCGGAGGGGAGATTTTCAAACAAGTCACACTATTACTTCTTACGGCATTCATGATTTTCTACTGATCTCGTTAAACTATATCACTGGGTGCATATTCTCTTATATCAGCTTAAACCTGGTTTAGCTTGCATGGGCAAACGTAGGGTACGTCTACACTGCACGGTTCTATGATGCAAACAGGGTGTGTGATTCCCAGCTTGAGAAATACTCGCCTTAGCCAGAACTAGGCATAAGCCGACTGAGCAATTGCGTAGGGCCCTGAGCAGCACCCGGGGGGGGGGGGGGGCTCTTATTTGCTTTTTTAGTATTTGTTGTGGGGGGGAGGCAAAAATATTCCTGCTTCGGGCCCACAATGGGCTAGCACCGCCTCTGGCCTTAGCTCTAATTGAGCGAGCCCTTCAAAACTATAGCTGCAGCAGTGGGAGCAGCAAGCCATCCTGAGCAGGGGCCAGTCTCAGATGGGTACCCGCTCAGGGCAGCTAACCAGTCGTGTCCCTGCAGCTACGCTCTGTTCTTCCCATGCTAGCTGGTTCAGCACTGAGGTGACTACGTCTCCGGGAGTGGCAATCTGTCTGATCCTGATGAGTCATCTGAGGTATTACCTGCCAGTCCTCAGGGGCCAGCCAATCCACAAGCAAGCCGGGTGACCCCCATCCCCTACTCCGCAGGCAGGTATAAAAGCTCCTAAGGAAAGCAGCCGCTTCATCTGCTCAGGATCTCTATTTTGTCAGGGATACTCCCATCTGCTTGGTAGTTCTGACAGGCTGCCCCTGCTCCAGCCATGGCCAATTGCCCAGCTGTCCTGACAGCAAAACCCCCAGCTCAAAGTGTAGATGCACCTTTACAGGGACAAATTAATCCAAAATAACCAGCAAACTTTCCAGAAACAGATGACATCCTACATCATGTTTATCTGACCAATGATCCTAAGCTGCTTTGGTTTAGGCTGCTAACTATGTAAACTGTATTATCCCAGGAGGCTGATGGATCCGCTGTGAAGCCAACATCTCAGTGGACCACGTGACAACCTGCTGAAGAGAAGGCTGGGTCCAAATTCTGTTTTCTGTTATGTGGGTGCAACCTCAACAGACTTCTGTGAGACTGCACTAGTGTACCTGAAAGGAGAATGGGGTCCCAGGATGGAACAACATGGCTGCCGCTCATCAAGGCTCAGGTAACGCTGGCACAGGGTCTGAGCACATTATGCCTGGCTCTAGTTAGCGTTACTAGTTCCTCGCTTTCATGAGCATTCAAACATTTCCCCCTCACAATGTATACTTAGCCCATTTCCTAATAAGGAGGCGAGTCATTCAAGTTCTCCCTCAGAGGTAGATATTATTCCATATTATTCCCATTTTATGGATGAAGTAAAAGAGCAGATAAGGGACATGTTTACACCTGCTGCCAAGACACCTAAATCCATATTTAGGTATCTAAATAGCTAGTTAGCTGACTAAATCAGAGCTTGAGTGCCTAACGCTAGATACTCAGTTTGAAAATTTGGCTCTAACTGATTTGCCCACGCTCCCCCAGCAAATTAGGGGCAGAGGCAGGAAAGAACTCCAGTTCCCTGCTGTAACCACTAGCCAATACTACCAGGTTACATAAAACCCTAGTGCCACTGGTCCAATCAGTGTGCTGAATATTTAGACTCTCATCCTTACAGACTATCACGACGGCACTAGGAAGCACCAAAGATTTGTCACCCAACAACAGTATCCCTTTTACCAAGCTGGGGTCAGTGGATGGATGGTTCAGTGGGTAGGGTGCTAGCCTGGGATTTGGGAGACCTGCGTTCAAATCTCTGTTCTGTCACAGATTTCCTTTCTGATCTTGACCACATCACTGAGTCCCTCGGCGCCTCAGTTCCCCATCTGTACAATGGGGATAACTGCACTTCCCTGAATCACAGGAACGTTGTGGGGAGACATGCATTACAGATTGCGAGGTGAGCAGGATACTACATCAATGAGGATTAGACAGATGGTCCAAGAAGCAAGTATACTTACTCTCCTTCACTCTTGAATCTCCAGCTGACACAGAGCCCTTAGTCACCAAACAATTGCACGGCTACATTTGTCACTTGCCTTTACTCACGCTAAACAAGACAGTAGAAAGCTGTGATAACAAAGGGAAAGAGCAGAGGATTTCTCATACAAGCTCAGAATTACTGGAACACTTAATGCCCTTCCCCATTTATTTATTTTTAAGACAACTGTTTGCCAACAGAAAGCTGATTACTGTCCATTATGAAAAGCTGAGTTTTGTTTATTCAGCTTTTGGAAGCATTTAGGCTGAAGACATCTGAATCCAGCTCCATTTTGATGTTGCCTGGTTTTCAGTCTATCCCTACACACACACACACCCCTGTCCTTTGTCCTCCCACTCCTTGGCTGTCATCAAGCCAGGAGGTGCTGCTTCCTCTAAGGGAGTTGTCAAAGTCAGCAAGTGAACCAGCTGACACAGGGAGACTGAAAAGTCAGGCAGGCAGCAAAACGTGCCCTAGCGATCAAAGTCATCAGCGTCATACCATGCCTTGGTCCCCACACTGGTCTTGGAACTAACCTCTCAAAGCACCCCCGGAATGAGGATCTCTCCCCATTGGCCAAGATGGCGAGCTGCCAACGTGCTGGCTTAGCTGGGGTTTTGTCGTCTTTCACGCTGTAATTACAAATGAAGATTTGGATGATTTTTAAAATGCGGTCTGACAGTCTCTCTCCGCCTGGCCTATCTGAGCGGCATTCCAACTGGGTGCAAGTCTTTTAAACGTGAATACGTGACAATTGGGTGAATGTTGGGCTTGTGAAAGAAACAGACCGGAGAGTTAGATCTTGTACTGATCTATAGATGGGGACAGAAAGGACAGCAGTGGGGTAAGCTTCCCCAGGAGACTCAACCCTGAGCTGGGCAGACCACTTCTCAAGGCAGAAGAGGATTTCTGTCACTATACTCATCCTGCACCTGGCCTATGCTGAGACTGGGAACAAGGAGGCCAATTAGGAGTGGTGGCTTTTATGATGTGAATCCTTATGTCCCAGGCTACTGGGAAGTCCTTACATCCAAACACTGGCAGGGTTATTGATCACATCTACACTGCAGGTGTTTTCACACCTAGGTTAGCAACCCTCCAGGATTGTCCTGGGATCTGCAGGAATTAAAGATTTAATTTTTAATTAAAGATTATGTCATGTGATGAAACCTTCAGGAATATGTCTAACCAAAATTGGCAACCCAGTTCACTCCCCAAGCCCTACACAACCAAAATCCACCCCAGCATGAGCTGGGCTCAAAGCAAAACCTGGGATGGATTCTCTCAGGGCTGAGCCCTTCTTTGTTTTTAACTGAGAGTCTCCCTAAGGGCTATTGTCACAATCTCGCTACTGGGAACTGAACTGATGTCGCCAAACTCATTTCACACAGGCCTTCAGACAGCAACAACTCACAGCCACTCCCGACCTGGGTTTGAACCCACAATTTAAAAGCTATTGTCAATCCCCACAGCCATTCCACCTGACTTCCTCCTGCAGTGAGGAACAGTGAGCATGAGGAGACAACTATATTTGGGATCTTGCCTACCATGAAGTTACAAAGGGAGATGCTCCATCTAAATGGCTTCAAGTTAGTTTTCTTCATCTGTTTCATGCCCCCCCCCCCCCCATATACCCGATGCTGGCGCCAGCACATTTTCTCTCCAGCAGTTCAATAATTTGGAGACGGCAATGCATCACGGCTCTCTGTTGGAAAGCACATTCAAACATTTACCATTCACTCCTACGCTGATTACTCACACCGAGTGCTTTAAAAATAACAACAACAACAATGCAAAAAATAAAATAGGGCTCTGGAAGTGCGCGGCATTAAAATAAACTCCAACTCTCTTGCCAAACTCATTAATAATTTTGGCTTTCAAAAAAAAAAAAAGTTGGATTGCTCTGCTCTTCAAGTATCAAAACATCCAATTAACACAGCTAATTAGCGTCACAAACAGCAGTCAAAAGAATGGTAATTTAGATTCAGGATTTCAAAGGTTTCCTAATCGCAGGCCAATGCAACTAATCTCTTGGAGCCTGAAAGTGTTTTGTTATTGCAATGCAATTGTATAGCATCCATCAATTAGCAGCATGGCAGGGAACACTCACTTGCATGATTCATTTGTCTAATCAGAACAAAAAAGGGGAGGAAAGAAAGAGAGAAATATCAAGCTCCTTAAAATATGCAGTATCCATTTTTCCAAATAATTTATACCGTGGCTGGAAAGGATTGTGAATAACACAGTGTCCTTCCTGAAACTTAGCCAGCAAACAGGAGAGTTTCCCTCGGTTTTGAGAGATTAATAGGCCAGGAAAGCCAGGCCCGCAAGAGATAACGGCTAGCATGCAGTTAGATACGTTGGCTGATGTGAACATTTTCCTATGGAGGTAGGAGGAAGCGTGTTTTTATTCAAATTCTGCTTCCTCACTGTTCCCACAACGGCCATTCTTCTCTCATCAGCCACAGACACCGAGAAGTTGGTCCAATAAAAGATATTTCCTCACCCACCTTGTCTCTCTAATATCCTGGGGCTGACATGGCTACAGCAACGCTGCACACAGAGACAGAGAGACATAAAGAGCCAGATCCTCAGCTGCTGTGCATCGACATCTCCACTGAACTTGTAGAAGCACTTCCCATTTACGCCAGGATCTGTCCCCCTGCCAACAATCACAATCTTTTTGTGAGTCTTGCAATAGCTGGTGCTTTTTAAAGCCCCAGCTCCTGGAGTCAGGTGATTATGGAAGAATCTCAGCTTTCATTTTTGAATAAAGCTGTAAGTTTCTAGCCCTCATAGTTGCAGAGAGCAGCTTAATGTGAACCCTGAAGGTTCAACATGTATCTGTGTCTCACTCATGATTTTTGAAAGCTTGGGGTTGGCAATACAACCCTCTAATACACACAAATACAAAGGTGGGTATGCGCGCGCACACACACACACACACACACACACACACACACACACAGACAGACATACATAAATGCATTAGGGACTGAAAGTGTTAACATTAAAGAAAACCTAAATGAACTGGTACATTCCATAAAACTTAATGCCACCATCCCATCAGTTTTCTACTGTTCCTGAGACAAAAAGTAGGAAATTGACCATTTATCTATGTTTAATTGTATATATGAAGTGCTTTAAACAACAGAAATACCATTAACAGCAGTTTATCAAAGGTCCTATGTGGTTCCTGAGATCTACTGGATTTAACAAATGTAAAATATAAATAAGGAGAGAAATCTGCTCCCCAGTGGGAAGATTTTACTGTTCCATGCTGCAGAAAGCATACACATAACTTATTATTTATATACATAGCATCAGACAAAGGGTAATTAATAAAAAGACCTAATCATGGCTGGATCCTTTGCTGGTGTAAATTGATGCAACTCCACTGACTTCAATAGACCTATCTCAATTTGCACCCGTTGAAGATCTGATCCATTGTGCCTATTACAACACAATATACAAACAAGGCAGAAAGAAACAGTATTCACTTCAAAAATGTAAAATGAAGTAGAGGCAGAGGCAGACATAAGGACGGGAAAGAAGAAACCCAGTATGTTTTGCTAGGATATAAGGCATTTTTCTGGGAATGGGAAAAGGCCAACCAACTTAACACATCTGCTCTTCGTGCACTTCGCCTAAATGATCCAAGCCATCAAATTCAGATCTGGAACCAGATTTCAAATACCCAAACATTCAAATTTGAGAGTCTATGTTGACCCATTTTAGAGACGGGGCCATTTGGAAATGAAGTCCAGGTCCATGTTTAGATTTGAACTGCATTAGAGTTTGAGATGTTTAGATCTGGGTTTTGGGTTCAGGCCCATCTCTGATCACAACTTCCTGAATTTCACTTTGATTTTTCCTCTTATCTTATTGCCTGATCCTCTTGACATAAGTAGGTGTGTCTTGGCCTATAGCTCAATTTCTCTTTATTTCAGATTACAGGGCTCAGCTTTTGCACTGGTCCACCATCACCATTAGAAATGCAGCATGATCTACTCTACCCCCATAACGGGGTGGGAGGCAGGCACGCCTTAGATCTATCATTTGTTCTACAGTTGGTTCATTGTATGACCTTGGACAAGCCACCGCTCTGTGCCTCAATTTCCCCATTAGTAAAACAGGGATAATTATTATTATTATTTACTACTTGTATTATCGTACTGCCCATGAGCCCTAGTCATGGACAATAGTTAATTACACCCATAAGGGCATGGGGAGGATTAATTAAGGTGGATATGACATTTTGAAAAAGCAAAGTGCTACTCAAACGCTAAATCAAATCAATATAGCCTGTTGGCATGGCAAGCTTAGCATGTGATACTACAGCATAAAAGAAGTAAAATGCTTCGATGTCTGCAAGAGGTAGATCAAG
>NW_020664455.1:1991727-2076726 GCF_002925995.2 Terrapene triunguis | reverse complement strand
GCACTACACCTCCCTGCACACAGCCGCTACCCTTAGCTACACACAGCCCCTCCCTCCAGCGCTACACCTAGGTCCAGCTATCACTCTTAGCCCTTCACTTTCACTAACATAAAATGAACAGGAAATCATACATTTAAAGCAAAGTGTGTGGGGGGGGGAGGAAACAAAACTCTAGCCCTCTCAGCTGGATCCTTCATCACATACTTCATATTTCACCCTCCCCGCAATTAACATCTAGCTCCTGCCTTGGACCCAGCATGCTCTTGTTCTGAATAAGACTGCAGTCTGCGTCAGACAGCCAAACTCATGACACATGATCCCCGTCTATTTTCTATAGGGTAAAACTCTGCTAAGCACATACCGAAGCCTACGTGAGGACAACAATGGGAAACATACTAAGGCCCGGAATATTTTCATTTTGAGCACACGCTATAAAACCACGCCAGTAACACTACTATGCCAGGCAGGACTCTGTATTGCAGGTATGCAGGATTAAAAAAGTTAACACACTAATTCCATGCTCCCTCTTGGAACCATTACCACTTTCTAAGGCTTAAAACACTAATGAAGATCTATAGACTCAATCTCATGGACTCATGGACTGAATCGTTGCCTCATTTTTATTAAGCGCTGCTTGTTCTTGCCCACCCAATCATCCTTAACACACAAGAACTCACTGGCATCAGCCACTTCTTCTGTCCTATATAGAAAGGGATTCGCATATAGTGCTGCAGATTTTGATAAAATATCTGAAGAACGGGTGATTGTGAAGGGATCCGTGCAATGTGTGGAGTGTGTGTTAATTCACGTAGGGTGGTGGCTGTTTTCTTGTGAAATGTTACAAAAAGCACAGACCTTTACGAAGCCCACACAAAGCAGAACAATATCCTTGCTGCTAGAGATGGCCCAAACCAGAACCTCTAATCTGACCTGCTTCACAATTCCAGGGCTAAGGAAGCCTCAAATCCAAATCTGCCCTAATTGTTTGGAACGTAGGCTGGATCCAGCAATAGGTGGTGGTGGGGGGTCTATTTGCCATCTCTGGTTCAGGTATAGCCAAAGCCGGCCATGCTCATGAGACACTAACAAAAGAAGGAGGGAGTCTCAGGAAACCAGCTGACATTAGGCGAGTTCTATCATCTCTCATGCGAACAGAGTAATGGACTTCGGTGCCATCTAACTCACGCCTTATCCCTGATCTGGCTGCAAGGCTGAAATCCTGCCGTAGGCCAGGGCCATCCAGCTACGCCCTCTGCTGGCCAAGGTACACAACCTGGTCCCCCGCCCCTCTCTCCAGGATCGCGTTCCCTGGTAGTTCCCTAGAAATCAATTCACAGTAGGGTGACCAGATGTCCCAATTTTATAGGGACAGTCCTGATTTTTGGGTCTTTTTCTTATATAGGCTCCTATTACCCCCACCCCACTGTCCCGATTGTTCACACTTGCTGTCTGGTCACCCTACCTCACAGACACATTGCAGCTTTTCCCCCGATCAGTCCAAAATACTGCTACCCCATTCTGGGATCACCAAAGTCTTTTCAGCATTCATATAACTGCCCTCCGTGGGTCTGCCTGCCCGCCTCCCAAGGTTCACCACTGGTCAGAGTTTGTATCCCTGCCCTTCTCTGGGCCTGCTTTCTTCCCAAAGGGCTTTGTGTTGCTTCACACAGCTGCAGTTTATCGCAGCACCTTCCTACAGGCTTTCTTTCCAGCTCACTCCGAGCTGCTTTTTCTCCTCTGCAGCCTTTTCCAGTCCCTTCCCCCTTAACTGGACCTTTCCTTAACTATTCAACTTTTGCCAAAAAACAACGTCTGGAGAGCTCATGAAAATAGTCTCCCTCCAAAGACTTATGGTACCCCTTGTTTCTCTTTGGACGGGGGAAAACGGTAGGTCGCCCATGTTTGTTTGATATTTCCACCTCCAGCACCAACTAGAAATCAAAGCGTAGAGGCAGGAGAAAATGAAAAACAGAGGAAAGGGATCCAAACACTGACGCCCCTGCAATAGCATTTGGTTCCACATGAATTTAGTTGAATTGTATGGTAGCTGAATAGGGTCACCTTTCTCAAACACACACATATATGGGTCGAGGCCACTTAACCATAGCCTGGTAAGCTAATTCCCAGTGTGTGTGGTTATCTCCCTTTATGTCAATTAGTGTAATACATTCTCCCGCCCATATGTCTTAAATCCTGGGAGAAATAGATAGTACTACGTGTGTGTGTTTATAAATCAATTATACTTAGAGGAGACCTCACTGTCTAGTGGATAAGGAATAGACCTAGGGAGCAGGAGATCTGAGTTCAATTTCTGGTTCTGTCACTGACTTGTTCTGAGATGTGGTGGAATCATTTTGCCTCATCCGTACAATGGAGATGATCGTCACATTCCTTTGTGAAATATGCTGAAACCTACGGACCAAAAGTGCTACGTATTGCTAGTTATTTTAAAAAGCATGCCCTTACACAAGGAATCCAACTCACCCCATTGTGCCTAGGTAGGGTACCACACATGTACCAGATCCATCCCTTCATGTGATTGGCCAAAGGAACAGTGACGTTCCATCATGAACCCTCAACTTCCTGGCTCTTGTGAGTCCGAGGCAGGTGCAGAAACATTACATTAGTTTCATTTCTCTGTGTGTTAATTGAGTGTTAATAGGTATGCAGATAGAAACACATTACAATTAATAAGCCTAGCCAGGGAAAAAGCAAGTCCCGTAACATACCTTTTAGATGCAAGCCGTTATTAATCAGCATTTTAACGAAGCATAATTACAACAGCTTATGGCTCCCACCAGGTAAAGCAATAATGATAGGTGCAACCAAATAAACATGGAAAATAATTCCCTGTTTCTCAGAGCTAATATTAATTAAGCAGTGCTCAGAGTGATGGCTGGTTGGACAGCCCCGCACTTCTGTTCTGTAAGCCAGCTACAAATAACAGCTCTGATGAAAAACAATGATGATGCTTGTGAATTCCAAAGCAGGGGGTGTGGCGGGGGAAGAGGTGGGAGAAGGGAAAGTCACCTCCCTGGTTTCTAGGATGCAATTGTCAGATCTTGGCACAGAGATGGAGGCATTTGGTGGGCACTGGAAGCTGTCCTCCATGGTGCACAAACCATGCAAAGGCAGACTTCCCGATGCGGGGAGCGTGACACAGCTCCCTAGCACTTTGGCTGAATGGAGAATGCCCTTTGGCTCAACCAGCCCAACAATTCTCTCTGGCCCAAGACTCTTAGTGAAGTTAACATGCAGGATGCATCCTCCCAAGACATGTAAAACTAAACTGGAGAAAGGACTTGAAAACATACAGTCCTTCAGGGGACAGTCCAACTACATAGGCCAAGGAGAGCAGCAAGAAGAACTAACAGGTATTTTCTCTCTGTAATAATTCCTGTGATCGCTGCTTGTCTAGTCAGTAGAGGGGAGACTCTGCTAACTGGATAAAACTGCTCATGTCCTTATAGTGCATTTACACAGTGCTCATGGCAGAGACAGTACAATGAGTTTCTCTTCTGCTCTGATCTTTGTTCTGCAATAAATTCTCTCCACACACAGCAGCAGCATTATCTGATGCTGCTAAAGTACATGGCAATGCACCCGAGGCTATTTCTCTCGGCATTACAATTGTTTGTATGGGCACCTCCTACTGGACTCAATGAGTCATTTCAACTGCGCAGCCTTATGCGTGGGGACCGTGCTCTGATCTTATTCTATGTGGGCTCTGGGTTTACAAAAAAATAATTTGTTAAGCTGATCTCATGGTTTTTTGGGCTCCTGACTCACGATTTTTGAACCCTTGAGCGGGACAATACTGCCCACCACACAGGGGAATCTGGAGAGGAGGTACTTTTCTCTTTGTGTGGGTCTTTCAGAAGGCAACAGAGGAGAGAATTAGTATCAATAAAATAGGAGAATATGGGGGAAAACCCACAAAAATTGGAAGGGCAGCCAAGCGGAAGAGAGCAGCCTGAAACTTCCTTTAACTCATCCATTGCAATTGACTAGAATTCAAGTTGACGGTGTCCTTTAACCGTACACAGTTTTAGAACAAGAACAGTTTTAGAACACTGTAACCAGTGAAAACACTGATGAATGTCATCGCCAAGCAATCTCTTTCCAATTGATTTGTGGGGGCTGGGGAGTTTGGATCCACCGGACAGAGCTTTTATTGACTGTAGCATTACAAGCACTGTTTCTGGTCTTTCAACCTGTTCCAGAAATGGAGAGAGATTTCTTTTCTTTATGACCAGACACTGTAGCATGGTCGATCCTGCACTGAATTGAAATTCATCAAAGCCTTCTTTGTCTCAACAGAGTAATAAAAAGCCTAAACGTTATTATGCATGAAAAGGTTACAGTGAAGGGTGTCCCCCCACCACGCTCCGAAAAGGGGGAGAAAAATGTGCCTGGCCAGAAAACAGAAAGGGTTTGAAAGAAAGCTGAAGCCCTTGATATAAATCAGCTGGGTCTGAGCAATGTCTAAGGGGAGCAAAACCATGGCATGGCTATTAGAAATAAAACCCGACGATGCGATTGGAACTTATCCTGGTTTGGGGATGCCCAGACCGGAGTTCTAACTCCCATCCATCGCAGCTGAGAAGTAGCCTGTGTTTAAACTCAGTCACGTTGCACATCTGCTGTCCTTCCTCTGCCATTTTCATGCATCGAATGTGAAACACTAGTAGCCTCGATGCTGCCAAACGCTAAAGCAAGCGCTTAACTTTAATGTGTTTTACTCATGTGTTCACAGGCTTAAACAGATATGCAGGACTGGGGCTGGAGGGCTCAGCATATTACAGGATTGAGACCTCACACCAAGACCCCACTCCCCCCCGCCAAGCCACATCTCCCCACACCCAGACCCCCCCACTGAGCCCCAACCACCTTCACCTGGATCCCCTGCAAAGTCCCATTGCCCCTGCACCCGGAAACCCCCAATGAGCCTCTGTGCATCAAGATCTCCCACTGAGCTGCCCGCACCCAGATTGCCCCACACAGAAACCTCTAACCCCCACCTGGATCCCCCCACCCTTGGATCCTGCTGAGCTGAGCCTGCCCACCCACACCTGATGCACCTGGTGCAGAGGGGCAGGGCCCCGGGGTGTTTCCGGGGCAGGCCCAGCCCTGTGTCAGGGTCAGGTACAGCCTCACTGCCAAGTCCCTGTATCACAGGAGGTGGAGGCTTCAGGGTGATCTCCCACCTCAATCCAGCCAGTGGCCTGTGCTCCCCACTACCATGCTGGAGCCACATTCATTTATTGACAAATAAAATTTGCAGAATTTTAAAATATTGTGCACAGAATTTTTAATTTTTTGGCACATTTTAATTGTTTTGGCACAGAATTCCCTCAGGAGTAACATATGTATGTATCATTATTGAGCATTTCTCTAGATCACGATAGATAGATAGATAGATAGATAGATTGTTAGATAGATAGATAGATAGGGGGGAGGCACTTTACATGGGGTGAAATCCTGGCTCCACTCAATGGGAGTTTTACATTGGATTTCAGAGAGATCAGGATTTCACTCATGATTAGCCCTGCCCTGAGGAACACTTACTCCAGACACACCCACCCAACCCATTGGTTTAAATGAGATCTGGGTGCGGCCTTTAACATATGCTAAACATCAGCCCACAAAGAGAGAGAGAGAGAGGGACGGAGGGAGAGACATTTTTTTTTTCTTTTCACAAGGGATCCTCATGAAGGTGGCTGGTTTTCGGCCCCCCACAGCCTCCCCGGGGACTTTTCAAGCAATAACTATTGAAATGTTCCTGCCATTTGTCTAATGCAATTCCATGCGTCACATCCATCTTTGGAGAGCTGACTTTCATTAACACTTCAAAAATAATTTAAGGTTTGCGCTGTGAAGGTTAGAAACTTTTCACAGCTCAGAGCTAATAGCTCTGCTGTTTACATGCTATAATGTCTCCATAACCTTTTCAAACACGCCGTGGCCAGCAGCTGGGACCTGTCCCTGCTATTTTTGTTTCTGGAACGTAACCGCAGAAATGCTATGACTTTGTGCCCCTGAAACGGTCACATTTCTTCTCTTTAGGCTTTTCTTCCATTACCGCACTAACGGAAAGGGCTTCACCTTTTCAAGTGGCTCCTGATGTATTGAAATGCAGCCACGGTCGTCCTTCCCCAGGAGAAATGAAACAATCTGATTGTCTCACTAGAAACCCTGTTTCCGGGGGTGAGGGAGAAGGCTAGGCAGCCAACCCTTCCTCTCAAAAGGAACTTGGGAGAGGACGTAACATGAGGTGAACAGCTTTGCCTAGATGCGCAAGGGGAGGATTCTTGTTTCCAAGTCCCAAATGGAACAAGATCACGATTCCAGAGTATTTGACGACGTTGCAGCCGAACACGAGCTACAGCTTTTCTACTCCGTTTCATTTCTTTGTGTGTCGATTACAGACCCTTAATGGAAACAGCACAATGGATGTACGAGCAGTGCACAAACTGACAGCCGAGTGCACCAATCCACAGGAGGAAGGCAGAGTGTGGTGAAATGGACAAGACTCCCGCTCCCCGTAGCTCTCAGAAAGTAGGAATCTTGTCTGCTTCAGTACCCCACCTGCTGACACAAACAGAAGACACAGCCAGAGAGGAAGGATGCTTCAATATTTATGGATATCACTAAGGATTATATGGAACTGGCAGGGTTAATTTTAGTCTATCATCTTCAAAAGGGGTTCCTTGAAAAGTACTGGGCCAAACCTTGCTCTCAGCTGGGGGTAGTGGGGAAATGCACTATCCGAGCAGAAGCTCCCCAAATTCAATAGTGAGCAGGATGTGGCAGCAACATCAATATTATTATTACACCCTTCTGGCGCCAATGTTGGTGCACGGGGAGCAAACCAATCTCTTCCATCAGCTACTGCTTCCATCTGCTCTCGGGCACTGAGGTCAACTGTTCTGCCCTCCCTGCTAAGGGTTCTTCTTAAAGTTTCTCTTTGGCCCTTTGTTTCCTCACACCAGTTGGGTTCCACTTGACGGCCTCATGTGGAAGTGCGAAATATGACGCTCACCGGCAGTGCTGCCAAATGGTCAGGTAGAGGCGTGGCTGGTGGTTCCCCTTTCTTCTACAACTCTGACCTGTGGGGTTGGTTCCTTCTTTTGGGGCTTAGCCCTCCAGCCAGATCACACATTCTAGTCCACAGAAAGAAAAGTGCAACAACAGAGATGTCTTTTGATGCCTGTGAGGGCTTCTGGGCTTTCTCCCTAGCTCCAGGACTTGGGATCTGGACCCTTGTTTATTTAGGGCCTTCCCAGCTGGATTGCCCACCAGACTTCTATTGTTTTCCTACCTTCAGGGGCTGGTTGGGGGCCCCGGGCTCACCCTCTCCACTGGACTCCGATCCAGGGCCCAATGTTGGGCAGCTAAGTTCTGCACCTTGGGGTGCTAAATTGCTGCCTCCCTGGATCACTTCCTACCCAAGTTCCCCACTTTTGACCTTCCCAAGCAGCCACCAGTCTCCCCTCTGCAGGTCTCAGGCAACAAGAGATCCTGGGCTGTGATTTCCCCAGAGCTGAGAACAGAGGTCTGCTCCCTTCCACGGCCTGCCCCCTTTTAAACTCCACTTACAGATTGTACAGGCTTTGTAGGTGTGGCTGGTCGGGCCCGCCTGGGCTGGAGCTGCTCCTTAACCCCTTATTTTCCCATGTGGGGTTTGTATACCTCACGACAAGGAGTCTGCATGTTGGCATCCGAAGTACATGCCCCCAAATATCTGCAAGGCTTCCTTCTGGTTCTAGGTGAGATAAGCTGCTGGTTGGTAACGCCTCAGATCTCTTTGTTGGTGCTAATGCTTATCCAGTGCTCAGAATCTTTTGTAGGCACTTATTTTCAAAAGGCATCTTGTTTTCTATCTAACATTTTAATAGATCTCCAGCTCTTGCAGCCAGATATTAGCACTGATAACGTCTGAGCTGAAAATTCTCAGTTTTGTTTTGGAACTGGGTATATTTGGTTTCCATATGTTGCAGGGTTTAGTGAATGCTGTGGATACCTTTCCTATCCTTGATGTCGCTTCTTTCTTGAGGTCTCCATTGGCTAGTATGCTGCTGCCTAGGTAAATGAACTGTTCTACCTTCTTGGTGTTTTTGTCTTCGAATGAGTCTCACATCTGGTTTTCAAGGATGTTTGTTTTGATGTAGGTGATGTGGGCCCTGCTTGGCCTGCTGTTTTTGACAAGGTGTCTGTCTTTGTTTGTAGCTTTTCAGGGATGTCACTCAATAGCACAACATCAGCAGCAAAGTGTAGCTCTTCTACATACTTGCCATCTCCCCATGCTATGCCAGGGTTTGTGTTGCTAACTCACTTCTTAATTATCCAGTCTGTAGCAATGCCAAACAACAGTGGGGTTAGAATGCAGCCCTGTTTCAGGCCATTGTCCATGCTGAATCATTCTGTTGTCTCGTTATTCACCCTTACCGTGCACTTTGAATCATAGGATGTAACCTTGATGATGTTGATGACTTTAGCTGGAATTCCATAAGACTGGGGACTATTCCACCATGTATGCCGATGCAGGCAGGCAAATGCCTTTTGAAAATCAAATACACTGATTATAAGGGAGTGTGCCATTCATTCCTTGGTGTGAATATCTGATGTACACAGGATCTCTTGGACCTGAATCCAGCTTGTTCTTGCCTAAGCTTTGCAGGCACCAGGGGTGAAAGTAAGATAAAATACTTACCGGTACGGGGTCCCAGCTCCAGGCCCCTGGAAGGGATGGGGCTGGGGATCAGCCTCCCCCAGCCAGCCCATCCATGCTGCCCGGCCCACGCCGCCCGCGGCTCCAGTGGCAATTTAAAGGGTCTGAGGCTCTGGCCACTGCTGTGGTAGCAGCAGACAGGAGCTCTGGGCCCTTTTAAATCACAACTGCCCCTTTAGCCCCCTCTCCCCCTGGTCGGTGGCCCTGGTGGAGAGCATTTAAGATGGGCTATGTACAGGCCGGTACTGGCCCATTTTCATCTCTGGCAGGCACTCTCTCTTTCATTCTGTGTAGATGACATTACAGAAGATTTTCCTTACAACAGAGAATAGGTGGCTCCTCTCCAGTTGTGACAGTCAGTAAAATCACCCTTTCTGGGTATTCTGACAATTATTCTATGTTTCCACTGAGGAGGGGTCTCGTTTTCCAAGACGTCATTAAACAGCTCTGCCAGTTTCATCCGGGTGTTGCGTCAAGTACTTTTAGCATTTCTGCTGTGATTGGATCATCTCCCACCCCTTTGTTGCTCTTTGTACTTCTGACATCTCTGTTGGACCAGTGTTGATATCAAGTTGATCAGGTTCCCATGTTTAACGAAACTGGTGCTGAGGTAAGGCTGGGCCTTTTGAGGGCTTCTTTGAAATGCCGTGCCCATCTGTTATTCTGCTCTACTTCACATGCGTTTATCCATCTTTACTTTTATTGGCCCATTTCCCGAGTTTCCACACAGGATTTTAGTCACTTGGTAAATGACTCTCTGGCTTCCTATCATAGCAGCCACTTCAACTTCAGCTGCTAGGTCTTCAACATATTTCCATTTAATTTGCTTGCATCGCTTTTCATAGAATCATAGACTATCAGGGTTGGAAGGAACCTCAGGAGGTCATCTAGTCCCACCCCCGGCTCAAAGCAGGACCAATCCTCAACTAAATCCCCAAATGGCTCCCTCAAGGATTGAACTCACAACCCTGGGTTTAGCAGGCCAATGATCAAACCACTGAGCTATCCCTCCCCCCTAAGCTATCCCTCCCCCCATTTCATTGCTTTCTCTGCTTTCTCGTACTCCTCCTTTGCTTTTTCCAGTATTTCATCAGGCTTAGCACTCAGGAGTTTTCCTTTCAGAGCTTCCCCTCCCCCCCCCCGTAATATGCCATCTCTCTTGGCTTATCCAGGTCTTGCTCTGTGTTGATAGCCAATAACTGCAGCTTGAATCATATTGTTTCTGACCACTGCCCATTTTCCTTCAGGTCCAGTCAATGTCATAAGATGGTTAAACATGATGGCAAGATATGGCCCTGCAGCTGGAAGGATCGTTTCAGCCCATTTTTAATTAGTTACAGCAGTCAAACACTGTCGCAGGACCAATGACGCTTCAAAGGGAATTTCAGTACTGGAGCAAGGTGCATAATCCCTAAAAACTCATTTCGTTGATGATTCTCCTCTCTTTTGTTGGTTTGCAAATTTCCTACAAGCTGATTATGGCTTCTTGAATGTATTCCCCAGCCATCCCACCCCAATGGCTCTATGTGTGATGGGCTCTGTGCTTTCAGGCCATATCCTACAGGACAGGATGTGAAATGAAGTAGTGGCCTCAGCGCAGTTCCCAGTGGACTGATGGCCACATAAGAAAAAACACAAATACAACTGGCGTCGATTGCCACCTTTGTCATCAGCCTGGGCAGACGCCGAGGACTGACTAAGCCACGGGGACAAAACTATTCTTTGTGGTGGATCCCTCCTGATGGTGTTGAGCTACGTTAGCTGGGTGCTGTGGGAAAATGTTCATTCCTGCTGCCTATATCACGCTTGCCTTGTGGACAAATCAAAGATTTCAGTCTATCAGAGAGTCAAAGCTCCACCCTTCCACATGGATTGACATTTGTTTTTAAAAAGATCATAAAACAGCGACACTTTTTGAGCCCCTCCACTTGAGGAGAGAGAGGGGGGCCGTCGCATAACAGAGAGTTAAAGGTAAGTTACATAAAGTACAGTTCACCGCAGCTCATCTATGTTTTGCAGGCGGCTTTGCTAAATTCTGCACGAAAAGCTGCAAATTCAGCAGAAAGTGGTGAGGAAGTCAGGGTAGCAAATGAGAACAGATACAGATTGGGCTAAAGAACAGAAAACAAAGTCATCGTTAATTAAGGGCCCTAAGTGATGGGCCTTGCTGAATGAGGTCGCGGAGTATGCCCTTCCTGCTCTAGTTTTAGATTATGTAAATGACTTGGAGAGATGGCGTTTTCAGACTTCATACATTTGCCGGGGTGGCCATAAAACGGACAGGGAAAAAACAGGCCAACGATTTAGATCTACTCTAGAACTGGGTCAACATACAGGATGAGAAAATTAAAGTCAACAAATGCAAAGTAATGTTCATCTTGGTGCGATCTTTGGCCCCTCCCGCTAAGTCTAATTTATATAAATGGCTTAGAGAAGCTGACTGCAAACTGGTTAAGTCTGCTGACAACGCAAAATTGAGCAGCAGAGTGGACATAAGGAGGGGCGGGGGAGGCAAGCAAGGAAATTCTAAAGAGTCCTTTGCGTTGCCAGGTAATTTGGCTGATACACAGCAAATAATGCTTAATGTTGACAAATGGAAAAGCAATACAATTTATTTGCAAAACCGGAGGACAAAATGGGAATTGCCTTGGATTTCAGCAAGAGGAGTCTGAAATGGTCACTGGGAGCAGAACCCTTTCTCAGCCTGGCCTGCGTGGCCACACAATTCATTTTCAAATCAGGAAAAATAATCCAGGTGTTCAGAAAAACAAATGAAAAACATCAAGGTTCCTTAAAGGTGACCTGCAAAGGGGAAAAAATGGGCTTACACCTGTCTTTACTTCTTTATAGGTACCTCTACATTAGGAAAAAATGTGTTTACACAACAAGATAGCTAACACAGGTTAGCTAAAACATTGCATAGCCTAAGTGTAGGCAGGGCAAGTTATAATTTTAATTCAATGTAGCTGATCAAGGTGAACCTTGGGGGGGGGTCAACTAGGCATACTCAAAGATGGAAGAAAGGAAAGGATTTCTTTAGGGGTTTTGGTGCTGGTTTTTTAAGAGGCTTGTTTTAAACATTAGGGAATCAGGTCCCGTCTAGCCTGGCAAACCCTGGAGAACTAGGAAAATGAGGACATCACAAAAGTGAAAGTTGGGCAATAGACAAGAGAAAGGATTTTGATCAGGCTGATTACAGCTCTTAGGCTTAGTTCATCCCATGAGCAGATCTCCCCAATTTTGTGCAGGAAAGCTGCGTTGGTGGCACTGCTTCCTTTCTCCAGCCTTAAATCTCACAAAAGTGCTGCATCAGAGGGAATCCAAGTGCTACAGCAGAGTCAGCAATTCATAAAAAAATCACTGATTACTTGTTATAGACTTAATATTAATTATACAACAATATACACGCTCTGCGACACCCAATAGCATCCCCTCTTTCAAAACAGAGCAGACCAGTGATGACATCCCCAGTATTTGTAAAGTACAAGGAGGCAGAATCAACCCCTCGTTAAAGAAGTTCTTTGTATCTCAGAAAGTGACCATAGAGGGCAAAGAGGTGGGATGTCAACTTTAATTCTGGATGTTCAACCCAGATTTTTGAATGCCCACACGAGATCCTACTTCAACGGCAGCCGTCAGTTGTGAGCTACAAGTGACACACACAATAATACAAAACATAGTATAGCAGCCAAACAGGCAGCAGGAAGACATATCCGACTAATGCGGGGTTAAAGAATGAATGATGAGGACAGGTTCAAAAGGAAACTTTAATGAGAAGGGATCTCTGTAGCGTAGATGGCATCGTTAATGCTGTAGTCAAGGAGACAATCACGTCATTTTTTCCACTCAGCCCAAAGCATCATACAATGCATAAAAATGAGGGATTTAGAGGGTAAACCCCCCACTCCCCCCAAAAAACTTACAGAGACGCAAGTCTGGGACCAGATCCTCACAAAGGCTTGATCCTGAATTATTTAAGTCCATTGGGATTTTGCCACTGGCTTCAGTGGGTGTTGTACCAAGCTGAAAATGCACAGGGCACAAATCCAGGGGTGGTGCCCTTATGCTGGTGCTGCTCTGTGTATGCCTTCCCACACATACTGTGTGTTAGAGCAGCCTGAAGACTGCTCTAATTTACACCTGCTTTCAACAACCACAAAGGACTGAACAGCTTGCCTAGGATTGCATAGTTTAACTCTATCCTGACCACACACCCCTTTGTATTCACCACACCTCCCTTTCCCTGACAGCAAAAAGGATATGATGCACAAAGCTCTATTGTCAACCTTTGAATCAGACTTATACTGAGCTGACTCCTCCCTGGACGATCTAACATGCCTTTGCAGCCCAAGAACCTCAGTGCCATGGTACAAAATGGGAGCGACGCACCTGAGGATCGTTATTTTAAAAGGGTTCTACAAAGCAAAGTGGCTGAGAGTTTGAAACAACCAAAAGGATTTCGACACACCAAAGGATATTTCCTCAAATGAGCAGGAATAATAGGAGACGTCCCATCACAAAGTGATGCGCAAAAATCTGTGCATAACCCTGGGAGAAAGGAGAGAAAGGGCAGACATCATAGTAAAAAGCAGCTTATCGCCAGATCCAGAATGGACACTGTGCTGGCCAATAGACAGTGGGGACAAATCCCGAAACATGGCGTGTAGTTCTACAGTGGGTGGATCATAACTACTTCTGACAGATACCTGAGAGCTCTGTCTCTTGTTTGCACTTTGGCAACACTTGTGATGCCAGTAATGTTTCACTGAATTGAACTGACACTGAAAAATTGGAAGATGTTTGTCTATATCCCCTGATGACTGCTTTAAAAATTCTAACCACTGTGTGCAGAAACATTTTCATTACATCCAAGTCTAGCAATATCAGGGAAAAGAGTATTTGAGGGTTGGGGATGGGAAATTTAAACCGCTTCCAGCATTGAAAGACTAGACACGACATTGGTATATTGCCGAAGAGTCAGGACGTGAAACTGATCAATTCTGTTTCAATATCCAGTTAAGATGCAATTGAGAAAAAAAAATCATCATAAAAGTAAATCAGATAAAGTTATTTCTTCCAGGTGCTATTAGCAACACAGATAAAAAATAAATGGGTTTACATATATTCCAAAATCAATGTTCTTGCGATGCAGGTCAGTTTATTAGGAAAGGCTGAAATTGGTAAAGATACATTGATTTTCTGTGAATTAAATATCCTTCGGAAAAGACAACTGAAGTCATGCTCTGTCATAATGGGAAAATATTGATCTGTGTAAGTGGACATCTGGGAAAAGCACCATGACTGACAACACAGCTCTCTGTCCCTTCTCACCTGATCAATCCATTCACAGTTTGAGAGTAAAAGTTCTTTTCATGCTTAGAAATTCACTGTGCCTGGAATGAAGAGTGACTCCAAAGACTAGGACTGTTTAAATTCAGAGAGAAGAAAAATAAGAGGAGACATGATAGAGATACCTGAAATAGTGAATGACGCAGAGAAGGCAATTTTATCCTGTCTCATAATACAAGAAAGAGGGGGCATCCAATGAAATCAAAAGTCAGTACATTTAAAACTGATGAAATGAAATCTTTTCTTCACACAATACATAGTTGGCTGGCGGAATTATTTGCCACAAGATATTAATGAGGCCAAAAATGTAACAGGACTCAGAAAAGGATTAGACAATGAGAACATTTGGTGTGCCTCAGTCACAGTCCCTCTCTGCACACCTAGGGGACGTAGGGGGCAGGAGGAAAAAAACAGGTCAGGGGGTGGGGGGCTGCAGTCTCCCTGTGCAAGTGGCCGCTTGGGAGTGGATCATGCACCTGCTGTGCCAGTGTCTAAATGGCCATGGGAGGCAGGTGAAACCCCCCTTCTACCTGAGGCCCTGCCCTACTCCACCCCTTGCACCCCCCCTCGCTGTAGTCTGGAAGCCCAGACACACACACACACACACAGCCGGAGGAGCCCTGGTTGAACCACCCCGAACCTGAGCACCCACTGGACCCCCGGGCCGCTGGCTTTTAGGCACCTGCCAGACCCCCAGGCCACTGGCTTTCAGGGAGAGGAGGGACGTGGCGAGGAGACCTCCCAGGGCTGGAGATGAAGAGGGATGTGGCAGGCTGGGGAGGGGGGTGGTCTCGTGGGGGAGAGGAGGAGGGTCACAGTGAGTGGAGGGGACCTCCGGGGGTGGGGACGTGTGTGGAGTGGAGGAGAGCAGGGACCGACTCAGCAGACAGCGGCGGGCAGTGGTGTCCTTGGGGAAGAAGTGGAGCAGGGAGGGGAAGAGGTGAAGTGCAGGGGAGGCTACCATGGCCCAGGCATCTGGTGGCGGCTGTGACAGGGGAGGTTTAGCCTCCCCTGGCCTATGATACCCACCGCTCTTGGGAATGGCTCCCTTTCCCAAGTTTATCTGGCGCTGTTCTGTGAAACAGTTATTTCAATTTCCCAAAGTAATTAACAAATTGGCTTCATTCCACCTTCTGGTCACAGGGCACTGCCTCCGCTGTACATTCCTTGGAGAGGGACCATACCTTCCTATAGAGGCTCAACTCTATACAGGAGAAGGATTCAGAACACTTCTTCCCAGCACTAATTTCAAAACATGCCATGACATCTTCATGCCGTGTTGTGGTCCTGTGCCATTGTGTTCTGGAGGGGCTCTCTGTGCGGACTGTCCTGCCAGATTCCCCCTTCAGCGTGACTGCCCTGAAAGCACTGGCTGTGAAGGACATAGCAGAGCAGAAAAGTCATTTCTGCATTTGGAAATGTTGCCGTGACTAACACTGCAGGCTCTAGGCACCGCAAGAGAAAAAACGTATTGGGGGGGAATGACTCAGGCCTCATAAAACAAATGATTTCTCCAAAACACAAAACGGAGTTGGTCTCAATTTACTGTTTCTTCTGGTGTTGGGATATTTGTGTGTGTGTGTGTGTGTGTGTGTGTGTGTGTGTGTGTGTGTGTGTGTGTGTGTGTGTGTGTGTGTGTGTGTGTGTGTGTTGGGCCAAGTGATTTTCATATGAAATCAAAGAGTGATGTGTTAAGACAAAATGTTTTAAAATAATTTTCTGCCTTCTGTCATAATTCAAATTATGCAAACACAGATTCCCTTTACGCTTTCATCAGACATCATTCTAAATGTTACACATATATACATATATATACACACACACACACACAAATCTATCTCAAACATGTCTAAGGCCATTATTGTGCTAACTGAAAACCTCAAAATCCATAATGAATTTATCCTCACAACACCCCTGGGAGGCAGGGCAACGTAACTATCCCCATTGTACAGTTGGGAAACTGAGGCACGGTGACTTGCCCAAGGTCACACGGGGTGCCGTAGCAGAGCAAGGAACTGAACCCAGCTTTCCTAAGTCTCAGGCTAATGCCCTAACTCCTGGACCATTCTTCATCTCCAATACAAATGCCCCCACACACATAGCCATTGACACCCTCTTTGGTAGACTCAGCGAAGAGGCCAAGGTTTGATTAGGCATGGGGACCAAACTCCCCTCTTAACCCTAGAGGTCAGACATAAGGCACACGGACAGGACTCTTGCATTGCAACTGCCTCTGCTGCACTTTTTCTCTACCTGTCCTGTGGTTAGTGAATTTCATTCCCTCCGGTGCTCAGCCCGACGCACACTCACAATTGGCGCGAGATGACCTTCAGACATTTCCTCTCGGCTCCTCCAACTGGATGCTCAAATGGGGAGTGAGCTAATTAGCCGGCAGGCACTACAGCAGGCTTCGCTGACTCGGAGACCTGCAGTTGCAGAGGATGAATTTAATGTATTGTTTGCAGCTTCAATGTAAACGGAGGCCTGTAGGCAGCAGCCCTACCAGGTGAGCAGCAAGAGAACCTGACTTAGTAGAGGAAGGACAACCTGCTTTGCTGGAAGTTGCCTTGCATCTAAAATTCCTTTGGGTCATCAACTGAGCAACATCACTTAGTTGAGTTCCCAGCACTTTGCACTGCCCTTTTTCATCCCCGGAATACTAAAAGACCAGACGCGTGCCATTCAGGTGAAGGGGTCTGGCAGAGGGGAGATCGCGTAGGAGAAGGGCAGCAAGAGGTAAATCCCGCTGATCTCCCGACAGGTCACGCCAGTGCAGTGGGATCAGGCAGAGAAGCTACTGAATGGAAGGTCAAGGGAGGGAGAGCCTGAAGGTCAAACACATCCTGCTTGCCCCAGCTCTCTTGCTCATTTGGCCAGCATGCCTATTAAGCAGAAGAGCAAAGTGCTTTCGGTGCCGATTTCCTGGTGGGCAGCAGAGACGGGAGGCAGGCCCCGCGATAGCTCTGCGAGTGTTGAGCAGGTGCCAGCAGAAAGCTTTGGCAGCCGCAGAGCGTCGTGCTCTGGGAATTTCCGCAGCCGAAAGTGTTGGTCTCGTTGCTGCAGCTAGATGACACCAGCCCTGGTGGTGACAATGAGAAGTCCAAGGAGAAGTGAAGGTGTAAAAACAAGATGAAATCCAAGCTGCGTTACTCTGAAGGGCAGGAAGGGTTTGCTGACGTCAGGGCTGCAGCCAGTGCCGTTTCAAATGTATGCTGTGCCCAAAATGAACAGAGAGAGAGAGAGACCACAAATTCACCTGGAAGCTAGATTTCATGGCCTGAGAGCTCTGTACAGCTTGGCTTCAAATGGTACCTATCTTTTTGCCTTCAGAGCTGGAGTCTCTGTCCACTTTTGCACCAAGGGGCAGAGAGAGAACTCAGTGGTGGGCCCTGTCCTGTCAGAGCCTGATCCACACAGTGTTGCAGGAGGCACTAAACCAGGTCACAAGATGTGGTGTATTCAGAGTTCAGGGTCCAATTCAGTCAGGAACAGACAGGTACCATGGTAGACGGGGATGGGGCATAGAGTAAGAGGTTGTTTCTAGAGCTGAGAAGGGGGAAGGAGGAAAGAAGGGCGGGTGCGTAGGAGAAGAGAGATGGGATCTAATTAAACTATGCTCCTGCCTCGCAGCTTTGGCTCCAGATGAGGTGACTACAGTGGTGCAAGTAGGGTGGTACAGTCCGGTACGCCGTACCAATAAGACACAGGAGGAGCAGAACTAGGGGCAACTGGGTGGCCCCACGCCGGCAGCTCCTCCAGCATGGCTGTACCGCCTGCATCTCCTGTCCAGGGTCTGTACAATAGGTGCTGGAACTAGGGGTGCTGCTGCACCCCCTGGCTCGAAGTGGCTTCCATTCTATACAGGGTTCACAGTTTGGTTCAATAGTTCTCAGCACCCCCACTATAAAAATAGTTCCAGCATCCCTGGCCTGTACAGCAGCCCCACCGGAGGACAGGGCTGGGGGAGGAGCTGCCGTCGTGGGGCCTCCCAATGTTCTGTGGTTCACGGCTCTCCCAGGAACTGCAACGGTGAAAGGAGCAGAACCCCACACCAGCAGCTCCTCCGGCGTGGCTGTACCACCCCTAGCCTCGCCCCCCCCAGCCCTGTCCTCCGGTGGGGCCGCTGTACAGACCCCAGACAGGACTCAAAAGACGCAGCCGGGTGGAAGAGCTGGGAGCGGTATAGCCACACCAGAGGAGCTCCTTTCGCCGCTGCGGTTCCCGAGAGCCCTGCAGTTGAGAAGTCTCCAGCGCAGTGGGAGGAGGGCAGAGCCCGCCCCCCAAGTAACGTGGGATGGATCATCGGGAAGGGAGGGGGAGAGCGCGGGGCCACGTGAGGAGTCACGTGCCCCCCCCCACACACTTTAGTTGGTGCAGCATACCGGTAAGAAATGAATTCTACTTGCACACTGGGTGAATATATTTCCTCTAAAGGCTATAGGTCTGAAATTTTAAATTCAGTGGGACAAATTCATCTTGCGTGTAACTTGGATGATTTCAGTGGCATTGCACCAGGGAGGAAGTTTGTCCATTGTGCTTCTATATTATATATACGCACGTGTGTGTGCATTCATACACGCATACTTCCATACATGGATTATTCACAAGTATGCTGAGATAGGAAATTACACCCATGATTTTAATAAACTGGCAACTCCAAAGAAAAGCACCATGAGACTGCAGCCTGGCTCCAATATAATCTCCTCCTGGAAATCCCATCCAAGTTATGGTGTTCATAAGGAAAAGGTGATTCCCCATCCCAAGCTCCCTCCAAAAAAAAAAAAAAGAAGAAAAAGGGAAAGGAATCCATCAGTCCGGAGTAGAAAGTCCTGTTTCTCCAGGCTGCTCAGATAAGGAAAGAAACTTTCAAACCCTTCCTCTCGCCTGGGCCTTTAAAAACAACGTAGTTTGAATTTCTCTAAACCTGCCACTCAGTCAACCAATGGTAAATAATACAACGATCCAGGGGAAATCAAGGCTTTCTTGGGAAACGCACCACTGGTACATAACATGGATCCGGGCTCCCAACAGGCGCAGTTCTGTGTTTTTGTTTTCCCCGCAGCAGTTTCTAAAGTGAGGAGATATGGTAAATTGTATCTTGCTGCTTTCTGCTACACAGCTCAGCTTTTTCAGATGGATGGGGAGCTGATTAAATTTGCTATGGGACTGCACTGGCTTCCTCAAACACTTTCCCTCCTTGGCTCATTTTCTGTTGATGCTTCTGGTGTGGCTTGCTAGCTCCCGACAGGATTAATTTGCAGGCCCAACAGGGGAAATAAAATGCATCAGCTCCCCAGTTGCTTTCCTTTTGTCCTTGTTTGCTGTCCAGTTTGTGGGAGAGCAAATTCTCCCACCGGGTTAAGTGGCTAGCACAAGAAGCCAATTGCCCTAGAGCCCTGGAGCTAGATTCTGGCTCCTTCTCAGGCCCCTTCATGCCACTCCAGTGCCATATAAAAGCTCTAATAGGCTGGGGGAGCATTCTCCTGGCGCAGGAACAGTGTGTGACTGATGTAAGTGATACAATTCTGCTCCCTCTCCCTCTCCAGTATAAGGATGTACCAGAAGTAGGAGGCTATAAAAGCATGGGCACGAGAAGGTGTGCTCAAAGCCCTCAGCACTGGGGGGTATTCCACGCTACAGAGCAACCCAGTTAAGAATGTGGTAATTTAGAACAGCCTCCAGGGCCATTTTGGTCCCTGAAGCAGCCCAGAATGCAAAAAGCCCCAAAATGGCATAAAGACACCTCTGTCCACCCTCCCTCCCTCCTGAGCTGCATCTTCTGGACTGGGTCTCTCAGGGGACACGGCCCAGAGCCTCAGCCCTAGCACTTCCTTCTCTCAAAGCACCTTGTTTTCTCTTCACTGTTAGTCTGTTTCCAAGAGATATTTCTCACTCCAAAGTACTAATTTGCCAGCCAAGGGAATAAGATGGCCTGAAAATGTCCTTTCTTCCAGCATTCATGCCCACAGAGCTTTCCACCAGGCCTCCAGGCTCCCGAGGAAAGGATCTGTGATCTATAGTCATCCTTTTCTTTCATTATTATCATTACTACTGATCTGTATTACAATTTATAGATCCTAAGGCCACAAGGGGCCACTGTGGTTGTCTAGTCTGACCTCCTGCATAGCACAGGCCAGAGAACTACCACAAAATAATTCCTAGACTAGATCTTTGAGAAGAACCTCCAGTCGTGATTTTAAAATTGCCAGTGATGGAGAATCCACCACGACTCTTGGTAAACTGTTCCAACGGGTAATTACTCTCCCTGTTAAATATTTACGCCTTATTTCCAGTCTGAATTTGACTAGCTTCAATTTCCAGCCACTGGATCATGTTATACCTTTGTCTGCCAGATTGAAGAGCCCATTATTAAATATTTGTTCCGCATGTAGACACTTACAGACTATCATCATGTCACCCCTCAACCTTCTCTTTGTTAAGATAAATAGACTAAGCACTTTAAGTCTATCACTATAAGGCAGGTTTTCTAAGTTTTTAATCATTCCCGTGGCTCTTCTCTGAACCATCTCCAATTTACCAACATCCTTCTTGAATTGTGGACACCAGAACTGGACACAGGGTTCCAGCAGAGGTCTCACCAGTGCCAAAGACAGATGTAAAATAACCTCTCTACTCCTACTTGAGATTCCCCTGTTTATGAACCCCAGGACTGCATTAGCCCTTTTGGACATAGCATTGCATTGGGAGCTCATGTTCAGCTGATTATCCACCCCTCCCTCCAAAGCTTTTTTCAGAGTCGCTGCTTCCCAGGATAGAGTCTGCCATCCTGTAAGTATGGCCTACATTCTTTTTTCCTAGATATTGTCGGAATGCATTGCAATCCCCTTCCTGTCAGTTCTTTCTCTGCTTCCACAACATATACATTTACATTTAGCTATATTAAAACATATTTTGTTTGCTTGCACCCAGTTTACCAAGTGATCTATATTGCTCTGTTTTAGAGACCTGTCCTCTTTGAGGGGGAAGTTCTCTGACCTGTGTTATACAGGAGTTCAGACTAGCTGATCGCAATGGTCCCTTTTAGAATTAGAATCTATGAACTTGGGCAATCACTTCACTTCTCTACACTTCTATTTCCCCTTCCTCTCTTTGCCTGCCTGAGAGAGACTGCTCAGTGCCAACTCTTTGTCTCAGTGTCCTTGCCTACCCATTCTCCCCACCACCCACAGTCTTCATCTGAGATGGGTTTGGGGCAGGGGAAGAAATAGTCGGGCATGGGGGGCATCTTTTAATGGAACCCAAAATCCCTGCCTTTCACCATTCCTCTGCTGTCAACAAATATCTGTGAAACCCACTGGCAAGATGCGTCTGATCCTCCAGTGCTTGTCCCACATGGAAGACAACAACCTGCTATTGCTATCAGTTACTCCATGAGATCAAGTGGCAGAGGAACTGTGCAGTGGATCTAAAGGTCTGATGAACCATGTGAATATCAATATGGTGGAATTTCAGGGGTGGGGGTAGTTTTCTTTTTTTAAAAAACCTAAAAAATTACACAGAAAAACTATGTTAAAAGAATGTTAAGATTGCAAAATCAAACACTCCAAAGTTAGGAATTTCCAGAATTAAAGGAACCTGTGCCACCATAATTCAGACCCCTTGTGCATATGCATTATGATACAGAGTTTAATTACATGCTTACATACTATATTTTCCACAGTGAGACTTGCCCAAAATCATACAGGGAGTCTGTAGCAGAACCAGGAACTGAACTCAGCTCTCTTGAAACCCAGACTTGTGCCTTTACCACAAGTCCAAACATAAATTGTGAACCTTCTCTTATGAAGAGGGAGCTATTGTATCCCGTTGCAAACGTTGCCCATCAGGAGAAGTATGGTGTTTTGCAGGTGGCTGGGGTTATTTTAAAAAGGGTTTTCGGGTTCACCAAATTCTTCTCAAACTCCTCATCTCCTGGCAGCAGAAACCAGTAGGCTGGGATAAAGTTTACAAACACTGAACTCGAGAACTTATTATGGCAACAAATATAGCAGACATAAACTATACCCCCTTTTTGGGTCTCTCTGTCTCTTTCTCGATGTATTACAGAGACACCATGCATGTCACCCTGGCATGCTATGTTCTTTATCATCACTGAGCACCTAGGTAGGGGGTAGGTTGGAGAGAAAAATCAAAGGAAATGGTAGGGGTTTGATGAGAAAGAGGTTACTCGCCCTGTGCTGTAACTAGCTCTTCAAGAAGTGTGTCTCTGTGGGTAGTAGTAGTGGTAGTAGACGATCACAAGCTAAATCTGAGTCAACAGTGTAACACTGTTGCAAAAAAAAGTGAACATCATTCTGGGATGTATTAGCAGAAGTGTTGTAAGCAAGACATGAGAAGTAATTCTTCTGCTCTACTCCACCTGATTAGGTCTCAACTGGAGTATTGTGTCCAGTTCTGGGCACCACATTTCAGGAAAGATGGGGAGAAATTGGAGAAAGTCCAGAGAAGAGCAACAAAAATGATTAAAGGTCTAGAAAACATGACCTATGAGAGGGAGGATAGAAACAATTGGGTTTGTTTAGTCTGGAAAAGAGAAGACTGAGAGGGGACATGATAACAGTTTTCAAGTACGTAAAAGGTTGTTACAAGGAGGAGGGGAAATAATTTTTCTTCTTAACCTCTGAGGCTAGGACAAGAAGCAATGGGCTTAAATTGCAGCAAGGGAGGTTTAGGTTGAACATTAGGAAAAACTTCCTAACTGTCAGAGTGGTTAAGCACTGGAATAAATTGCCCAGGAATATTGTGGAATCTCCATCGTTGGAGATTTTAAAGAGAAGGTTAGACAAACACTGGTCAGGGATGGTCTAGATAATACTTAGTCCTGCCATGAGTGCAGGGGACTGGACTAGATGACCTCTTGAGGTCCCTTCTAGTCCTATGATTCTATGTGCCGCACATACCATCAATCGGAGATTTTCATTAGCAGTATCTGTTCAGCCCGCGCTGAACATCATGCCCCGCACCAAAGCTGTGCAGGTGAACCACCCTCAGTTTCTTCTCCACTGCCGTCTCAGAAGGAAACTCCAAAGCAGAGGAGGAGGAGAGCGGGTAGGGGAGCAACCAGAGGGGGACACATCTCGAAGAACTACAGTTACTGCAGAGGGTGAGTAACCTCTCTTTCTACTTCAAGTAGAGTTCCTATTGGTGCTCCACTTCAGGGGACTCCCAAGCAGTATCCACATCAGGAGGAGGGAGCTTTGGGGTGGAGTCCCTTACAGAGGAAAGAACTGCATTGCCAACTGCTGCATCAGCTCTGGAGGCATCGACTAAAGCCAAGTGTCTGGAGAAGTTACGTACCAAAGACCAGGTAGCAGCTCTGCAGATCTCAGCAACTGGGACATTTTAAAGTACAGCTACAGATGCAGATTGTGACCTCGCTGAGTGAGTTGACATGTCCGCATGTTGACCACAGTGTAACACATAATATGGGCAGAAATCTATTTTGATACCCTCTGGGTAGAACTAGCAGAGCTTTTTGATCCATGAACAGTTTAGGGGACTCACAAAATGGTTTAATCCTATGTAGATAGAAGGATAATACCCTCCTAACATCTAGAATATGGAGCACAGTCTCCATGCTGGACTTGTGGGTTATGAAAAGAAAACTGGCAGGTAAATTAAATTACCTGATTTAGATTAAACTCAGTAGACACTTTAGGAAGGAACCTAGGATGCAGCCATATGGAAACCTTATCCTTGTAGAAAATTGGGCAAGGAGGGTCTGCCATTAAGGCCCCAACCTCTCCAACACTGTGGGCAGAGGTAATAGCCATTACGAAGGCTGTTTTCACAGAGAAATTCAGTAAGGAGCTGGTCACCATCTGTTCAACGGAAAGCTTCATGAGACTTTTAAGAACCATGTTAAGATCCCAAAGAGTGGCAGGGACTTTCACCAGTGGAAAGAAGTTTTCCAGGCCTTTCATGAACCTTGTGCAGGGTGAATACTGCATGCAAATCTGGTTGAAAACTGCGTGTGAATTTGGTTGCCAAAAAAGATATATTGGAATTGGAAATGGTACAGACAAGGGCAACAAAAATGATTAGGGGTATGGAATGGCTTCCATATGAGGAGAGATTAATAAGACTGGGACTTTTCAGCTTGGAAAAGAGATGACTAAGGGGGGATATGATAGAGGTCTATAATTCATGACGGGTATGGAGAAAGTAAATAAGGATGTGTTATTTACTCCTTCTTATAACACAAGAACTAGGGGTCACCAAATGAAATTCATAGGCAGCAGGTAATTAAAACAAACAAAAGGAAGTATTTCTTCACATAATGCTCAGTCAACCTGTGGAACTCTTTGCCAGAGGATGTTGTGAAGGCCAAGACTAACAGGGTTCAAAAAAGAACTAGGTAAGATCATGGAGAATAGATCCATCAGTGTCTATTAGCCACGATGGGCAGGGATGCACAACCATGCTCTGAAGTGTCCCTAGCCTCTGTTTGCCAGAAGCTGGGAATGGGCAACCGGGGATGGATCACTTGATGATTACCTGTTCTGTTCATTCCCTTTGAAGCACCTGGCATTGGCCACTGTTGGAAGACAGGATACTGGGATTGATGGACTCCTGGTCTGACCCAGTATGGCCGTTCTTATGTTCTTGGGGTGAACAAAGAGGCAGAACCCCTCAGTAGTGGTATGAAGGGCTGTTAGGGCTGCCAGATGAACCTTGCGAGAACTAAGTGACAGATCAAGCAGAAGAGGGGCAGATTGCAGGAGAGTGTCCTGGACTTCATACCAGTGACTAAATCTTCTCCACTTCTGCAGGTAAGCATTTCTGGTAGATTTTTTCCTACTATTTAATATGTGTTGTATCACTACAGAACAGGACGACTCTATTCCTGAGAACCAGCCATGCCTTGAGGCAGACAATGCTCATATTGGGATGCAGCAGTTGACCAGTGTCCTGAGAGAGGAGTTGCTGAGTGACTGGGAGATTTATTAGTGGACAGAGCACTAGGTGGAACAGGTAAAGAAACCACGCTTGCCTTGACCACATCAGGGCTATTTGAATAACTCTGGTCCTGTCCTATCTGATTTTTTTCTCTGCTCTGAGAATCAAAGGCATCGGGGGAGAGCAGAAAACAGCTTCCCCATCCAAGGTATTAGAAAGGTGTCCCCCGGGGAATTGTGACCTAACCACCCCTTGAATAAAATACTGTAGATGGCATTTTTTGTTCATAGCTGTTGCAAAGAGGTCTATCTCCGGAAATCCCCAAAACTGAAAAATGCTGACCAGGACCTAGGAATTCAGCTTGTATTCATGGTCTTGGGAAAATACCTGCTGAGATCGTTGGCCATGACATTTTTGTCTGTCAGGAAGATACATTGCTGAGATTCCTACACAGTGTTTTATGCACCAGTTCCATAAACGTATCCCTTCGTGCAGGGACCGCTCTGAGCTCCAACAGGTTGATATGGAGGTTGGTTTCCTAGGGTGACCATTTGCTCTGTACTGTGAGTCATTGAGTGTGCCCCCCATCCTAACAGAGATGCAGCCGTGGTTATGGTTACCATTGGCATCAGCTGGAGAAAAGGAACCCCTGCCCCTACATTTTGATGAATCTTCCACCTAGGGAATGCTTCACCTGCTGGGGAACTGATACGGGCCTGTCAAGGCTGTGTTTGTTTGGTGAGTAAAGTGATCTGAGCCATTCCTGGAAACAGGTGTAAGCTCTCATGTTCTGTCACAAAGGTGCAAGCTGCCAAGTGACTGAGGAGTTCAAGACAGTTTTGGACTGAAGTCTGGAGACTCCCTTGAATAGTTCTGACAAGGTTCGATACTGTCACAAACCTGTCCATGGGAGGGAAGGCCTTGGTTGCTAAAGAATCCAGTGATGCCCCTATAAATTGTATGTTCTAAACAGGAGTCAGTGTGGATTTTTCCACATTCAACTGCATACCCAAGGCTAAGAACAGGAAAAGTGTTTTCACTGTGGCAGATGACATCTGTTGGTATGACCAACCCTTGAGCAGCTGTTCATCCAAGTACAGGAATAGGAGGGGGATAGCAGCAGGTAGGCAGCTACCACCGATAGGACCTTTGAAAACATTCTTGGAGCCAAGGAGAGACCAAATGGGAGCACCTGATACTGAAAATTATCCTGGTCTACAATGAAACGCAGGAACCTTCTGTGAGAAGGGTGTATTGCTATATGGAAGTAGCGCGCCTTGAAGGTCGAGGGCTGAAAACAAATCCCCTGAGTTTAGGGAAGGAATTATACTACTAGAGTCACCATCCTGAACTTTTGAGGCTTCACAAATTTATTTAGGAGTCTTAGATCTAAGATTGGTCGCCACCTTCCATTTTTCGTTCGTCCGAGGAAATATCTCAAATAGCAGCTTCTCACCCTGTGCTGAGCAGGGACTGGTTCTATCACTCAAAAGAAGAAGGGAGTTTATTTCCTATTTTAATGAAGACTCATCAGAAGGGTCCTGGAAGAGAGATGGGGAGGGGGAATGAGGAGGCAGGAGGGAGATAAAATGGATGGTGTAGCCCGATGATATTACTTCTATCACCCATTTGTCTGAGGTGATATGCTCCAATGCTTTTGGAAATAGAAGAGTTGATCTCCAAATAGGGTGAGGTGAGCAAAACATTGAAGTTGGCAAGCTAACAGAAGTGGTGGGTTCAAACTCTTGACCATCCTATCAAAACTGACGCTTTGATAATGAAGGCTGCTGTATAGATGAATCAGGTGGGTTAGACTGTCTCTTTCTCTGGAACCCTTTTTTCTAGGAGGTTCCGTCAGTCTCTGAAACCCAGAGAATTGCATCTGACGGGATCTTTAAGCCATTTGCGATTTACTACTGTCGACCCGGTCAGGGAACAAGGTCCCCTTGGGAGGGGAATTAGAGCTGCTCTTCTCAGGATGTTTAGAGGAGGACTCTGAGGATGTCCCCTTTCTGGGAGAGTGCTGTGTTGAGGTTGAAGGGGCACTAGCAGGCCCTGGGGAGTGATGTACAGGGCGGTTCTCCTGACCTGGCTCCGAAGCGGTGTGAAGGGAACATTCCATCATCACTAGTTGCAGCCTGCTTTCTTGGTTCTTCTGAGCCCTAGATTTGAGGACTCAACAGAAGGTATACTTCTGAGGGATGTGCGACTCTCCTGGGCAATAACTGCACATCAAGTGTCTGCCACTGATCAGGATAGCTTCTCTACATGAGAGGCAATGTCTAAACCTTGGTGAACTGGGCATGCCCCCCCACAGGGAGGATTTCCACAGAGGAAAAGAAATCCCTTTAAAAAACCCCTACAAACTACTACTACTACAACAAACTAAGAACTAACTAGCTAGCTAAGTTGGGATAAACAACACAGCAAAAGCCAAGGCAAACACCAAGCAGATGCTCCAAGTGCCGACTCAAACCGAGGCAACCTGATATGGCCTCAGTGCAGGGCCCGAGGATATCAGGCACTTGGCATGGGCTGAATGGACAATGCTGATGAAAATCTCCGGCCGAAGGCATGTGGGGCGCACTTGCATCTGAAGTGGAGCACCCATAGGGACAGTACTTGAAGGAGGGGGATATACATTCCCCTGCTCCCTGCCCTGCACACTTCCAACCTATCCCTTCACTCCCATCCAGCAGGGCAGTCCAACCATTTACTTCCCTCAGCATGACTGTATCCCACCCTCTTCTCCCATGCCTCTGGTCAGATTAGGGGGCTGTCTGTCATGGATATTTGTGGTAGGATATTATTTGCCAGGGTGGACTCTTTTACGGGATGGATAGTGGTTTGGATCCAGGTGACGCTATTATTTTCACACAAAAAGCAACTTGCTCTTGCTGTTGCTACAGGCTCTTAAAAGGTGTGTCTATGCTCGGTCTTCATTGTTGGCTCCCTCCCATTCTCAGGGCTGTTCCTTTGGGATGCACAGACTCTCGAGTCGTATTTCGCTGGGGTTGACTAGCAGGCTCTTTTGTTTCCAGGGCTGGCGTTCTGGAGCTAGCCAGCGCCAGAAGAGAAGTCACAAGAATGGAGGAGTCGCTCATTAAAACAAAGGATTCGCCTTGGCGTGAAAACATGCTACTTTGGGGCACACAATCTTGCCTCAGCCAATTGGTATTAAATATTTATATTGTGGTAGCACCAAGGGGGTCCAAACAAAAGCAGGGCCCCACTGTGCTAGTCAGAGACAGTCCCTGCCCCAAAGAGAAGAGCTATCCATCTAATCAGAAAAGACACAGTACAAGAAGAAACAGAGGCATAGAGCAGTGATGTGATTGCACAAAATCTCTCAACAGGCCACAGTTCCTATTTACTAGATCATGGTTAGCCATGTAGGAGTGACGTTAATAAATGAATACAATGGCCCTGATCCTAGCTGCACTGTGGCTGATTTACACTGCACCACCAACATTAAGCAGCCCTAGAAGGGGCATAATAGGCCACGGGAGGATCACCGCAATGTAGGGGGATCCTTTAGCGGCACAGCACCTCTGTAGCGTCCCCTCTGACCCTGCCACCAGTTTAGGGGATGTGGCAAGGGGAAGTGACCTCCTGTTGCACGTGTGATAAGCTGATGGCAAATGCTGCTTTCAGTTCTTTTTGCTCCTCCTTCCCCGACCCGAGGGCAATGAGTGTCCATATGCACTTCCTACAATGACTTATGCCAGTGCAGCAGGATTTGCATTCCAAGAGCCTACAGTAAGTACAGAATTATTAACGGGGCTCAATAGCCAAGACATGGATTGTTAATAAAAAACACTCCACAATATTCCTGCTATAAAGGATCTAAATGGGACTCAAACTCAGTCTAGTCTCAGAGTAAATGCCCTGACCTGCTGTTCCCTGCTTTGTAACACAAATTCAGCTATAATCAATTACTGCTTGAAATGCTCATTAAATATATAGAGAAAGCCATAGCGCATGAAAGGCCTCCGACGGTAACTGATGCACTAAAGCAGCCCGGGAAAGTCCTTTTTCTTACTAAACACTGATTTTAATCCTCGGCAGAGAGATGCAGTCACTGCATCGTGTGCTGCTAACCTTGAATTCACATTAGCAAGTGTATCAAAACTTTGCCTCCCCAGCTGAATAGTCAGTGAAGTCACTTTTATACGACTGGCTGTGTTCTCTTCCCCTCCTTCCCCACCAACCTTCTCCCTCCAAATGTTTCTGCTTTATCAATAAGGATCAAATTCTGGTCCCACTGGAGTCAAAAGCAAAACTATTGACATAAATGGGGTCACGACTCGCCAGTGTGCGCCAGGGAATGATTATAAAACAGAGAGCTAGAGACAGCCACAGATCCTCATTCTGGGTAGCTTTTGATTTACACAGCTGAGGATCTGGCCTAGAGAGAGAAATCTTTCATAACAAAATGTATTTTTATTTCCAGGATCAATTGTTGGGCCCGAAACAAATTTACATCTTAGCTTCAGTGCACGGGGGGAAGACCAGAGCAGCAGGGAAGGTCCCTTATTCCTAGCTATTTCAGAAACTTCTTGGTTGTCGTTACAATTACAGCCCACCACTGCCCATTAAGTCAAAGCAGGGCCTTTCAAAACAAAACCCAGCTTTGTTCTTGATTTCAGCAGCTGCAAGAAAAATCCCTGTTCTTCTCATTTGAGTGCCATTGAGGGATGAAAGAAAGCCTCCCTTGTGCCAGAAGAGGGCACTTTAACTACAAGCAACTATGAGTTATGCTGTCTGGTGCTGACCCAGGAAGGAAGGCAAGGGGGGCGGGGGGCTAGAGAGAAACTGCTTAACTCTACTGGAAAATAACTACAGGGAGGTGGAAAGATGCACTAAGCCAGTGGACCTCAAAATCTCCCCCTGAGAATTGACACTGAGTGTTCGCCCTCAGAGTATTTTCCTCAATGCTGCTTGGGAATCCCTAGTCACAAGAAACACTGATTTATACCCTGGGCCGCATGGATCCTGCATTCTGGGACTTATTTTGAGAAAGAAAAATGCATTCCTTTCCCTGATTACTCAATATGTGAGTCACAAGTAAGGGAGATGAGAGAGATGGGGAAAGAGAAAGAATGATGATCCCATATGTGTTAAAGTCAGATCTGGACATAGCAATTTTGTTTTGTTTAGCATAACATGCTCCTCACATGCCGAATTCAGCTATGACTGGAGACTGTTTGAGGTAGGATCACCCAGAGCTAGGATGACCAGACAGCAAGTGTGAAAAACCGGGACGGGGGTGGAGGGTAATAGAAGCCTATATAAGAAAAAGACCCCAAAATCGGGACTGTCCCTATACAATTGGGACATCTGGTCACCCGACCCAGAGTTAGGGCTGGTGTACCCCAGTCAGTCCATAAACGCCCGTAGTTGTCAAATGCCCAGATTTGCACAATCTAATTTCCAGTGGTTTGCTAAGCCGGGTTAGTCCATTTTAGCCTTCAAAGATTCTAGACACATATCTAAACCAAGCACGGATAAACTGGGGCTAAAGGTGCATTTCTCAGACGGAGCTGGCAGCTGCCTTAGTTTATTGGCAGGTCATTTATCATCTCAAGAAAAATATTGATGGCTCCTAAGATTCAGACACTCCCATTTGAAGGAGTGCTATCATTGTAGGCTGGCTGGGGGAAACAGGCAACAAAGCGAATTCCACCTCACAGAAAGACAAGGGACAGCCCGCGAAGAGAGCTCATTAAATGTGGAAGACGTGAGGAAAGGGTGGGTGTACCATGAGGATGGCAACACATCAGCCTCACCGGGGACCAGGCTAAAACTTTCAGCACAGCTGCGACATTCAGAAACATGGCAGCAAAGCATGGGGGTTAGATCTGTGCTACAGCAAACGATCCCAAACACTTCCTCAAGGGGGACTGTCACTCATAAGCAACTGTATTGTGGGGCCGGGGGGTTCGTAAGCTGATTCCAGGTCTCCTGTGTTCTGCAGCAGTGGATTTGCTCAACCTCTTTTCAATCAGGAGAGCCGAGACAATCCTTCGGCTACTGTACCAATTCCCATGGTGCCAGCAGGAACCCATGCAAAGGTTGTGGTGAAACAAGTATCTGACTACAGGAGTCATGGTAGCAAAATGTTTTAGAACATCTACTCTGGAACATTCAGCCAGCAGCCTCCCCTAGTGCCTTCCCCCAGCCCTAGGGAGCACTGAGCAAGGGTTTATTAAAAGATCCATTCAACTTCCACCGGGAACCCCAAAAGGGGCTTGTCCCTCTCCCCAGATATGCACACAGGGCTCCCATTAAAACCATTGGGATGGACAGTCACACACTATAAGGAGATCAAAATTCTAAGACGTTTGCCATTTTCATTTCAGCCACCTTAACGTGAATGTAGCCGATTCATCCAAGTGGAGCTGTGTGATTTGGGATTTACAGAAGGGAGGGGTGTATTGAGATCCACCCCAATACTTCCCCAAATAAAACCTCTGGGTAGACGAGGCAGATTTTTGCTTTTGATGCACATTACACTTAGCTGCCTGATGGCTGATTCTTAGTTAGAATTCAGCATTAGGGGTTTGATGCAAGTGACCTACAGAGGGAGGGATAGCTCAGTGGTTTGAGCATTGGCCTGCTAAACCCAGGGTTATGAGTTCAATCCTTGAGGGGGCCACTTAGGGATCTGGGGCAAAATCAGTACTTGGTCCTGCTAGTGAAGGCAAGGGGCTGGACTTGATGACCTTGCAAGGTCCCTTCCAGTTCTAGGAGATAGGATATCTCCATTAATTAATTTATTTTTATAAAATATTTGGGGCAGGGAAAGCAGCAATGGTTCAAGGCCTCCCAACTGAGATTTTGCAATGGCCATCCAAAGTAGCCGTTGTCTGGGTATTGGATAACTGTGAGCGCAGTAGTTACAGACTGGTAGAATCGTGGCAGGAGTTAAACTGGGAATGTTACGTCAAGAGGTGCTGTCGATGGAGGCTGAAGGCTGGAAGTGGCTGACGTGTTGTAGAGGAGTGCTCTGTATAGGTTCGCATGTGAGAATGAACAAGGCTGGTATTGCTTTAGCTTGGCATTTGTGAGGCTGCCTTAATGCAGCAATTTGCAAAGGAGGCAAGGAGAGCAAAGCAACAGTGCCCAAATCCCACTGACGTTCAGTTGGAGCCGAGTGCCTGACTCCTTCAGCCCCTTGGAAAATACTGCCTCAAGGACTGAGCTGACTCCTGGTGACTTCAGTGGTCTTTGGATCAGGCCCTAAATCCTGGGGCTGGAACAGTGGGGTGGGATACATATGGATTTCTTAAGCTCATGATGAATCACATGCTTGGTGATCACAGCATTTGTTTTACTGGAACACAAAGGGCCAAATCCCATCCAATTTATTCACGTAAAGCTCCCCATTGGCATGTTTTGCTTGAGTGAGGTGGGCGGGCTATTTGTGCAAATTGTTATATGCGTTACACACAGGACTAACATTATGTACCCAAATTATAAACACAGGGCTTGATTCTCCACTGCCTAGCCACTTGTATAATGACTTTCCGCTGGGCAAAGTGGGTGTAAAATAACACAACTTCAGTGCAAATGTACAGAGAAGTCTGATGTGGTAGCACTTTACACCCCCTGTCCACAGGAACAAACACATCTTCCGTTTTCTTGTCCCTTGGGTATCAGGCCCATTAAAATACAAAGATCACTTTGATCTAGTTCAGCAATGCTAGGAGATTGGCTCTGTTAACCACTGAAAATCCCTCTGTTTATTTGCCGTGGTATTTTATTCACTAGATATGGTCTCCTGCGGTGCTTTTACAAGTAACTCCCTATGTTCAGCCCTGTCACGTGATGAGAAATTGAGCCTGGGCATAAACAGATGCACTGACTTCCCTGGGAAGGGCCCCGCTATACCGCAATCTCTCTGTCTCAGTTTCCCCAAGTCTTACATGACGTTGTGCGGTGTTCTTAGTTAAGGTCTGCAGAGAGTCTTAAGATGAAAGCTGCTATATAAATGGGAAATATTAACTGATTGCATTCACCAATAGATTAAAAAAAACCAGATGTGAACTCTTTGGGGGCTTTGGAATTTGGGACTAAATAATATAAAGTAAGGGACATCTTAAGCTCCAAATCTTATAATTCCCTCTGTCATCCCAAAGCCCTGCTGAGCCTTCTGTGTAGAAAAGGGAGGAACAGAGGTGATAGCCTGCAGATCTAGGTGGAAGAGATGGAAAACGGAAAATAGTGTGGTGTGGATGTAAAGCAGCTATTGCTAATGGCTGAGAATGAAGTAAGGATCTACAGTCTGCAAAAAGTATCAAGAGATACAGACAGGAAGGGGAGTGCAAAGGGGCGTGGGAGAAACTGATGCAAGCCGAAAGGGAAAAAGCCTGAAAATTAAACACCGAGGTCCCAGAAACAAGAGACGCAGGTACAGAAAAAAACAAGGGGGGGAAAAGAGAGAAACTGTGAAGAGGAAAGAGAGTCTCACAGACATGGGGAGTCCGGTGGCACCTTAAAGACTAACATATTTACTTGGGCATAAGATTTCGTGGGTAAAAAACCCACTTTACCCGTGAAAGCTTATACCCAAATAAATCTGTTAGTCTTTAAGGTGCCACCGGACACCTCGTTGTTTTTGTGGATACAGACTAACACGGCTACCCCTCTGATACTTCACAGACATGGGCTAGTCTACACTTAAAAGTTAGGGCGACACAGCTCCTGTGCTCAGGGGTGTGAAAAATCCACTCCCTGAGAACTGTAGCTATGCCAACCTAGCCCCTTGTTTATATGTGGAAGAATTCTTCTGTTGACCTAACTACCACCGCTTGGAGAGGTGGATTGCCTACAGTGATAGAGAAACCCCTTCCATTGCTTTAGGAAGTGTCTACATTATGGCCCGAAAGCAGCATAGCTGAAGTGCTGTAGTTGTGTGTAGACATGGCCTGTAGAAGAGACATCGCAATTCTTCCATTTCTGACTTCAAAATATGCCCCAAACCCTGATTCCAATGGGTTATTTTCTTTTTATCCCGCTCCGTGGTCAGGAGAGCTCAGCGACATCTCAAGCCAACTCCCACCCTAGATCTTCAGTTCTATGGAAGTTATCCTATCGCTCATATTAAACTCACTCCCCACGGACATTTCCAACAAATTGTTAATATCTTTTAAGTCCTGCTCTCCCTTGCCATGCAGATTAGCCCTGCCCTTTCCATCGCACTTAAGTTTAGCAAGTGTTACTAATAGGAATTTAACATTTACCAAAGAATTATTTTAACTATAGGTCTAATCGCATTTTTATGGTGCTCTGAACACCCAAGAGCTTAGCTATCAGAGCCATGTGCTTAGTTTGCTCTGAAGTTGCTTATAAGACAAAGGAAAGAGACAAGTTTATAGAAAAGTACGTTCATAAGGGAAATGTACAAGACTTTAACAGTCAGCTCCCCTTTTGGAGCAGCAGGGCCCGTGGAGAGAGTTTTTCTCCCTGTTTACATCACAGCCATAACACCATGATCACTCATGCACTAAACTTTTCTTTCCCATCCCCATAAGTCGTTCATAAAAGGGTGTTGTTCAGGGTAAGGTCTGGCTAAGCTATATGTTATCTTCTCTTAGGTTTAAAAGAATATTTATCAGTAAATCCTGTAGGGGGTTTTAAAAATTATTATTAAATGGTAAATTTCACAAGCAGACAAAACATAATGAGTTATGGAGTCTTTCGCTTCTAGGTCACTGGTTTAAATCTAGCCTGGCTGGTAGCAATCAAAACCCATTGTTGGGTGTTTGATGGCTGATGTGGAATGAGCTGATGATTATTATAATCAGTTCTTAGAGGACAGCAAACCACCAGCACAATTTGGCACTCATTAGCACACTGACTGGCAGTCACAACAGAAAAGCTAAGGGCATGAGCAGCGGCGGCTCATGCCTGCGGGAGGTCGGCTGGTAACGCGGATTCGGCGGCAGACCTCCCACAGGCATGTCGCCGAAGGCAGCCTGACTGCCGCCCTCACGGCAACCGGCAGGCTGCCCCCTGCGGCTTGCTGCCCCAGGCACGCGCTTGGTGCGCTGGTGCCTGGAGCCGCCCCGGGCATGAGATCCTGCTAGCTCCTGGGCTCCCCTCGAGCCGGTCAGCTAGTGCTGAAGGGCACCTCACAGGACCGGACCCACACGGGGCCTGGAGAATGAACCAGCACTGGTCTGAGGTCTCTTGGTGGGGGAAGCTTGCCTTGCCACCATCCATGAGGCCCCTGTGCTGGGACAAAGATGATGAACAATTAGGATTATTGAAGTGGTGCTTGTGAACACAAGATATCTCAAATGCTCAGACTGCCGCTGACCTAGAAGAGTCAGGGACCGATCCGTCAGGATGCTAAGCACCTCCTGAGAGTTCAACAGCATGCAAGGGTGAGGAGTATATCTCAGAAGGTCAGATCCTTAATTTGCAAACTGACTTTTAGTTTGATTTAAAACAGGCCCCTGTGCAGGAATAAGAAAATAGCACTTACACAGCCATGAGATTGCTTATGGCACATGTGGTCTTTAAAACTCTTTGACATCGAGATAAGTGAAGGATGAATTACCCAGACTTAACCATGATTCACAGAAGGGACCATTGTGATCATCTGGTCTGACCTCCTGTATAACACAGGCCATAGAACGGCCACAAAATAATTTTGAGAGCAGATCTTTTAGAAAAACATTTCATCTTAATTTTAAAATGTATATGTGATGGAGAATCCACCACGGCCCTTGATAAATTGTTCCAATGGTTAATTACTCTCACCATTAAACATGTGTGACTTATTCCCAGTCTGAATCTGTCTAGCTCAACTTCCAACCATTGGATCATGTTATACTTTCTCTGCCAGATAGAAGAGCCCATTATTAAATATTTGTTCCCGGGTAGCTATTTTTAGATTGTAATTAAGTCACGCCTTAACCTTCTCTTTGGTAAACTAAACAGATTGAGCTCTTTGAGTCTGTCATCATAAGGCAGGTTTTCTAATCCTTTACTCGTATCTTGTGGCTCTTCTCTGAACCCTCTCCAGTTTATCAATATCTGTCTTGAACTATGGACACCAGAACTGGACACCGTATTCCAGCAGCGGTCTCACCAGTGCCAAATACAGAGACAAAATAACCCCTCTACTCATACTCGAGTGTCCCCTGTTTTGCATCCCAGGTTTGCATTAGCTCTTTTGGCCACAGCATCACACTAGGAGCTCATGTTCGGCTGATTATGCACCACAATCCTCAAATCTTTTTCAGAGTCACTGCTTCCCAGACTAGAATCCCACATCCCTTAAGTATAGCCTCCATTCTTGGTTCCTAGAGGTATACATTTACATTTTGCTCTATTAAAACACATATTGTTGTCTGGCCCATTTTACCAAGTGATCCAGATCTCCCTATATCAGTGACCTGTCCTCTTCATCATTTACCACTCCCCCAACTTTTGTGTCATTGCAACTTTATCAGTGATGATTTCATGTTTTCTTCCAGGTCAGTAATAAAAATGTTAAATAGTGTAGGGCCAAGAACTGATCCTTGAGGGAGCCCGCTAGAAACTCAGCCACTCAATGATGATTCCCTGTTTACAATTACATTTTAAGACCTATCAGTTAGCCAGATTTTGATCCATTTAATGTGTGCCATGTTAACTGTATATCATTCTAGTTTTTTAATCCAAATGGAATAGTTGTTAATTGTAAAACACTGTGGTGTCAATTTCCAAATCAACATCTACAGCTATAGCCACATGGCTCCCATTAGACTGGTAATGGGAGTCCCATGATGAAGTCTCCAAGCTGTGCTTTGAAAATACCATCCGGGATTCATGTTTTACAATTCAGCAAAATCCACAATTCCTCCCTTCTTGAACATTTGTAACAGCACGTTGCACTCCCATAGCATCTTTCAACTGAGCTAGATAAACAGATCTACATGCAAACACACACAGACTAAAACCCTCTTAAGAGGGAACTTTTTCTTACAGCTTCATTCTATGCAGAAAATCACTCTGGGGGGAAAAGGAGTTCGCAGATTGCAATATTGTAGCTTGCTCTGGACTAGCTTTCTCCTGTACTACACTTCACTAAATAGAGTTTTATTAGTTTTTAATTTGCTTTGAGCAGGTCTCCCTGTATACACCCTATATGAAGAAACAGGCAGATTCCTTCTGGGTATCGGCCAACAGCTGCAACCCTGAAAAATGTCAGCTTCTTATATCATTAACTGAGTTTCCATGGTGCCCCGAGGCAGAGAAATTGATGCTTGACAGCATTATCACTATAAAGTAACTTTACAACTCTATGATTTAACTCTATGCTTTCAGTGCTATTAAGAGCATTTGACATTATGGCTGTAAACTCGACACCCACCAGATGGGGGTGGGGGTGTGAATGGGGTTTACTTTAGTTGATCTGAGACAGAGTCTGAAGCAAAGGTGCTGAGAAAGAGCTAGGTTGTGGAAAGAGGCTGGCCAACAGGCGCTTTTGCCCCATCCGTTGTCTTACCAGCTAGACTTTAACAATGGTGGGAATCTGACATCAGCTGCCCTTTCCTGCTCAGCTCTCAGAAGGGAGCTTCCCACAGGCAGATGTAACAAGGACCAGAGCAGACGGATGAGAGGGAAAACCGGGCTCAGCAAGTACAGGTTGGGTCTTATTGTGGGGAACGGGCGGGGACTGATTTACAGACACCAGCTGGGCTAGTCTCTCTCTCTGCCTTTCCTTCCATGCAGTAATCTCAAAAATACAAGCCAAATAGTGCAGAGCTCCCTGCCTCAGCTTCTGGTCGGCTACTTCTCTCTCCCTAATTAGCTCCTGGCTGGTAATGCTTCCCTGACTGTCTGGGAATTCGCTCCCCCCTCACCCCCCGTGCCCCAGCTTATTGTTAGGCTTGGTGAAGCCTTCTCCTAGGGACCCCACTGAGGCGGTAGAGGCAAACAGGTCATCAAGACCCCTTTACGGCACCAAAAGTCCTGTGCTCCCCATTCTAGGGGATCATTAGTGTATCTCAGAAATCTCTCTCTGTCCTGTGTTACAACATGTGCCCTGAGTGCATGGTGTATTATATATTGTCTACGTTTATAGCTATAGTTTCTCATGTCTGAATGGTTATACATGGGATTTTTTTTTCCTGGTACAGGTGGAGGATGGCTCCTCCAAGCCATTAACTGGGATCCTACATGCGCTTTCTGAGGAATCGGTATGCACACTCATACTTCCTCAGGCACTAATGACCACATTCCTTTCCTGTGGCTCAATTTCTCCCTGTGGGATCTTTGCTTCTGAGCCCTCTTTGGTTACTCCTTCTGCTAACTTTTCGCTATTAAATATGGGTGAGCCAAGTAATTGCAGCTATATGCTAACAATTTTCAGTCAGTCTAAATTTCCTTAGTTATGAGTTTCAATTGCCCAAATGAAATGACACGGACTCATCTAAATTTTCATTTTGCATGCATAGACACAAATGCGCACACAGATTTCTATGGGGTGACTACATCTTGCATGTCCAAAATCATCTAGGAGATTTGGCATAATGTGCAATTATGCCTTCACTTATTTTTTTAAGGGGTGCAAGTTTTAGAGACTTACCTAGTGAAATGAAAGATATTAAGCCACTTTTCTTTGTAAATCTTTTCAGCTCTCATGTTAAAAAGCATAGATTTCATTCCTTAATTGTATACTACAGCGAAAAGACTTTACTAGAAATAATATCTAATGCTTGTACATTGCTTTTCACCTACAGATCTCCGAGCATTTTTCAACGGAAGGGAAGTATCATTAATCTCATTTTACAGATGAAGCAGAAAGAGGAAGTGATTTATTCAAAGTCATACAAGAGATCGATGTCAGGATTAAAACTCAGGTCATCCGACTTCTAAGCCTGTGTCTTATCTACTGCGCCATCTGGAAGAAATTCCAGCCAGCAAAGCTCTATTCAGCTGGGTTTGATTGTAAGGAATTGAGCAGACCCAGCTCCTACTGAAGTGAAGTAACTGTAAAGGTGTAAAATAAGAAGTCACATAACCAGGGTGATACACAATATGACGGCCCTGGTGCTGCCATAAAATGAGGACTCCTATGGCTGAGGCTGCCAGACAGCTTTGATTATGACAAGACTATCATCAAGCCCGGTCCTGCAAATCCTTGCTTATGTAAACAGTCCCATTTCAGAATTGGGCCCTTAGTTTTTAAGGGAGTATCCCCTTTGTGCTCTCCTTTTATTCTTCTTTACCGCTCCCCTACGGGCTGCCTACTTTACAGTCAGAGATCCAGTTCAGAGCTTCAAGAGAGGACCACAATGGTTAGAACATCGTCAACACGGGACCGAGAACCTGGCGCTGCTCCCTTGCCAGCCAATCATGGGTCAAAGTTCAGATGTATGTTGGATCCGAGCCCGGTCGTGCTGCATTCCTAATGGCAAGGAGCTCTGTGAGCGCTATCAGAGCTAATGAGCAGAGAGCCAGCAATTCGTTATCCCCCCTGATCCAGTAAGGAGAGGGACAGCGTTATCTAGTCTGCTCATCTGCTGATCCTTTGGTGAGCACATAAAAAGCCTTTTACGGGCATTGTGTCATAAGCCCTACAAATGCCTCATAAAACGTGGTGTTTGTTTAATGGAAGCATATCAGCTCCTTTTAAAGCATTTTTACCTGGTGCTGAGCAGACCCTTGGTGCTGCTTTTTTAATCAGCTGCTACCAAACGCGCGCATGTGTGAGAGGGGTTTTAAGTGCACAGAGAAAACCTTGTTTATTTCCAGGCAATAAACCCACAAGCCTACAATCCTCTTATTATGCCTTGCAAGCACAGGCCTTTCACTGTTATCTACAGTACATGTTATCATAGGGTACGCTGCAGAGCCGAGCTTACAGAACATATCCCTGGTGTTTCTGGTAAACCAGCTACATATCAGTTAGACGCAGACCCTACAAGCCAAACATGTATTTCTAAAGGAAGAAAATAATGAATATATAATAGTAAACGCAGGAAGCTATGTTGGTGCAATGTTGTCTGTAGAGTGAGACTAAGGAAATGCAAAAGTTAACATTTCTGCTGCAATGATAATTCAGGCCTGGTGCACATTGTAATATTGTTTATTCCTAATGTTATAAGGGACCAAGATTTTAAGTCTCATATGTTATCGTTGATGTCCTAAAATGTACACCTGAAAACATATAGCACATCTAACGTGGCTGAGTTAAGAGTTTAATACAAGTTTAATCTTGTATTTCCTTTTTATTTCAAGTAGGCAACCTCAGGGCCAAAATCTGAGCTTGGTTTCACCAGTGTAAGTCAGAAGTAACCTAGTGCCTAGTAAAGGTGGTATTTATTTAGTGTGAGCATAATACTGCATTTTAACTCTGTTTAAGTGAGAAGAGAATGTGACTTTTAACATTATATGAACTTTTAAAAAGAATTATTTCTTTGTTTTTGTGTTTTTAAAGAAAAAGAAGCAAAGCAAAGCAAAACAAAACAGCAACAACAAAACAAAACAAAAAATCCTCAGGATATTGGCCACGCTAAATGATATTAGAATTTAAGTAATACCAGTTAGTTTGAAGTTCACACATCTCTAAGAGGTGTCCATCTATCTAGATAATTATGAAAATGTCCTTGTAATCACAGAACTTTGAGCAAAGTACATGACTTACTGTGACCAGCAAAATGTAAACATATACCTAGTACAGCCAGACAGAAGTTCAGATAGACTATAGAGTCAATGGCAATGCCCTGAAACTGATGTAAAGAGACATATTATTGACATAAAAAGATCTTTTCATCCAATAACAGTAAAGTGTGATACGTAGATATACAGTACAACATCACTATTGTGAATTTATTTATCATGTACATTGAAGTTGCAACAGTGTAGCCAATGTATAGCATTTTGTGCCAAGCGCGTGAAAAGAACAGATTCAATTCAGTTAGCTCAGTCTATCCATCTGTAAAATGGATTTAATTATACTCCGCTACTTTATAGGAATATGAGGTCGAATTCATGTTAACAGAGCATTTGGAGATCCTCAGCCAGCTGGTCCCAGGAAATTGTATTATTATTATTAATACTTGCAGGACAAAATCCCTGAGTTCATATGGGACCAATTATGAACACTGAAACACGGGACAGCCTCTTGCAGTCTCTACTCATGGCTACAGAGTTCAACGGTCATAGGCACAGCCTCAGCCAAGTATTTGTCAAGCCAAAATTGGAAGCTTTGCAGAATTCTAGTTACAACATATTGCTGCCCAATAAGGCCCTGATCCCACCCCTATTCAGTAAAAAATACACCACTGATTCAATGGCTCAGACCCCAAGAGCCAAGTCTTTAAAGGCAGTTACTGTGTCACATCCTGTTCATTTCAGATTTGCTGAGCACTTGAACTCACCTGAAAGTGTTGGGACTTGTTATATTTTCTTAGTCTGTTTGCTTGACATTCTCCTTGGATGCAGCTAGATAACAAAAGCACTCATCTCCTCGGAGGTTAATCGTGTCTTTGGTTCAGAGCCATTACAAACCCCTCAACCTCTTGAACTAATTACTGATTTGCAAGCTGCTTCAAAGAGCAGTTTTGGCCTAATCTGGATGGTCCATTACTATTAATTTACTTTTGGTCACCAGTGCTTTGGCGACAAGGAGAAATCCGCCCTCACACACAGGGCTTAGGGCTTATGTGTTGACAAGCAGAGGGGCCCAGAGTTGTTTAAGTACAACCGCTCAACAGATTCCCTTAAGCAGCTCCCCATTTCCTCCTCTAATTGGGATATGGAGTTGATGAGGAAGAACAATCACAAACTGCAGCCTTTAAAGAGACCCTCAGGAGGAAAGGAAATATCAAACTCATTTGGTAGACACTGAGCCTGTAACCCCCTCACCACAGAATATCAGGCTTGGAAGGGACCTCAGGAGGTCATCTAGTCCAACCCCCTGCTCAAAGCAGGACCAATCCCCAGACAGATTTTTGCCCCCAGTCCCTAAATGACCCCCTCGAGGATTGAACTCACAACCCTGGGCTTAGCAGGCCAATGTTCAAACCACTGAGCTATCCCTTCTAGCTTGTGCTGTGGCAGTTAGCGAGTCAAACCCAGTCTGTGCTACTTTTAGCTTAGGGGTCAGCCCTGGTTTTATGAAAATCAAGCTGCCACCTAAGCTTTCCATACATCATCACCAACGATAATAATTGTGATCTGGAACTTGTTTTCTGCTCACTGGCTGCTGATGGCAATGATGTATGAAGCCAGAGCAATACAGCTCCATCTGCATACGACAAGTTGATGCCGCACAGATTAAAAAAAAAGAGTCCACATACCTGAAATAAAATAAAGGGCTGCTTTGAATAGCAAACCTAGCAAGCATGACATGTAAATCACCAAGGGAATGCATATTCAAGAGAAGCAGGATCTCATTTGTATAGGGACAGCCTGCCTCTCTCTCTCCACTAAGATTGTTCTTGATAAATAGGACTTTTAAAGGGAGAGTAAATAAGCAGTTGTCAACACACTGAGTGCCGAGTGAGGAGGGAAATTAAAGGTGAAGCTAACACACATGTTTCTAAAAGGCCAGAGAGCTGAGATAATAAGACAAGTTATTAAAACAGAATCTAACCGTGTGACAATTCCTCTCTTCAGTGCTGCATTTCTTAAGTGTTATGCTAGGCTGCTCAGGTCTGCAGTTGGGTTTGGGGAATAGAGAACTATTCCTTGGAAGCTGTTTACCTTAATGGACAAAGGAAGGGCTGAAGGGCAAAAGTAAAGATCAATTTGCTGCATCACTTGGGCAGATCCGAGCCCTCATGACCACCCACTTTTTGCTTTCACCAGGGAGAAATGATTTTCTCATCCATAAAATTTGCAAAGCTACACAGGGCAAGAAATATATAATTTTTCCAGGCGATGAAAGAAGAGGGAGTGTGGGGAAATGAAAATGGAAAACTTCAAAAACTGACTGTTTTTCATAAACATATTTTGCAAATAATTTTGCAAGAATGAAAAATGGTTCCATTTCAAACCCCAGAAAACAGAAAGACCTTCAAATTTTTAAATGATTTCCCCCCCTCCCCCCCATTGTTGACCACTTCTAGTAAAGATCGGATCCAGAGGCAGCACTGGGACCTAATAGAGCTTTTACGGTCTTTTTGCTATAGACTGGGGACAGGTAGGTCACCTCCATCTGGCATAGAAGAAGCTATGACTCACTGCTAAAGGTGTCTATTGCTCTGAGTATTAAGACAATCATACAAGTAAAGGGCTAACAGCAAAATAAGGAGTAAACTGAAACAAAGAAATGGAAGGTACATAGTGTGGGGAACAATCTTTTACCGGCAGTGGAAAGGACTATTTGCTCTAATAGGCCTTTCCCTTCTTGTATTTATATAGTGTGGAGCATCAATATTAAGGAGATTAAAGCATAAGGAACAAACACATATTTCCAGTTATGTATTTGCAACTCAGCAAACTATTAACTTTAGAGTAGGGTTTACCTTAGATGTCCAGTTCAGGTGCCCTCAAAGCACTCAGAAAGAAGGATGGATTTGTAAAGGATACAGGCTTCTTCTGTATAGGGGACAGTAGAAGTAGTTCCTCCAAGGATGTAGCTGTAGAATGAGACTTCCAGAGTATAGCAATAAGAAGAATGGTCCAATAAGCCGCCGAGGAAGCGTCGTCCTGTCCCTGCCTTCACAGCATCACGGTTGAAGGACGTGCTAGACTGCGTGGGAGAAAGACACAAGGACTAATCAGGAGAGATCATGGGCATGAATGTGTACGGCTTGGGAAGGCGATTGTATAGAAAGGTGTGAAATAGGATTGGCAAAGCTCATGTGTCCTGATTCTCATTTATATACTAACCCACTTCAAGGTCCCTTTAACATACGAACATAAGAATGGGCATAATGAGTCAGACCAGTAGCCCATCTAGTCCAGTATCCTGTCTTCCAGCATTGGCAATGCCAGGTACTTCAGAGGGAATGAACAGAACAGGCCATCTTTGAGTGATCCATCCCTCGTCACCCACTCCTAGCTTCTGGCAATCAGAGGCTAGGGACACCCAGAATATGAGGTTGCATCCTTGTCCATCTTGGCTAATAGCCACTGATGGACTTATCCTCCATGAACTTATCTAGTTCTTTTTTGAACCCTGTTGTAGTTTTGGCCTTCACAACATCCACTAGCAATGAGTTCCACAGGTTACAGTGCCAGAATGGTATAAAGACACCTTAGTATAAATGAGAATCAGGCACATGGAGCTTAAGATTCTGTTCACACTGTGAATTACCTAACTAGCTTGAGTTCACAAGTCTTTTTATGGTGTAATTTAAATCTTTTACCCCTGCCAAGGATACCATTCTGAAATCATAAAAGGAAGCCCAAGCTCTATAATAGGCAAAGCAGAACCCACCCAATTTTCCCCCGAAAAGCTAAGCTGGAACAGATGTCTGGGCTTTATAGAGTATATATTGTAAGTTATCATCTCTATCTTCCCCTGTCTGCCCCTTCTTTCCACAGACTCTCCTAAGCAAAATGTAAACCCAATAACATTTGAGTTCCAGTCAAACTTTCTAACGTAAGATGTTTGAGTGGGTCTGAAATTAGACCAAAAACATTTGCCCTTCACTAACTCAAAGTTTAACTAGCTTTGGCTAACTACTTATTTAAAAAAATAATAATCCTGCACTGTTCTAAAGCGCAAGTAACAGTGTAAAACACAGCAGATTGTACGACTGCTGAAGAATACAATAGTATTTTTTGGTAAGGTGGCCAACCAATGAACTTCAAAGTCAAACCCTACTTTGATAAGACACCATCTAGGGTTTAAAGGCAAGCTCAGTCTCCATTCCTGTTCAACTCTTGGGGTCTAGGGCACTACTTCCAGTGTGGTGATGTATTTTGCAATGTGCACTCTTCTCCTATAGGGATTAGGCCCAAAATAGCAGTTCCTTTCATACAGGCCACTATCCAATGGTGATAACCATTAGGCAGTACCAATCTGGGCTGAACATGAGCCAGTGACTCAAGAGCAAAAGACTTACTAGGTCTTATTCTGCTTTGCTCTAGTAGGTTCAAGGGACCTTACATTTCCACCCACTTTGAGGCCCTTTTACATAGCCAGGGCAGTATAAAAGGCCCTTAATGTAACTGAGAATTCAGGCTGCCACGTCCATTATTAATTCCTGGAGCCAGCCAGTCCCTTTTTACCATGTTTGTTACCCAACATCACAACAGGTGTCGAGCCTGACTGTTACTGAAAACAGAGAAAATGAGAATTTTATTTATTTATTTATTAAAAAATAATCTAGCTGCTCGAGTTGTTTCATTTCCTGCACCTAAAACTGAGAAGATAACACTAATATTCAAACGCACAGCAATTTTTGATCAATAGGGTATACAGGATTATATAAACAAAATAAATGTCTTCTGCTTTGTTAGGATTCTGCATGTTTTAAAGTCTAGCGTGTTATAAAAGTAGGATTTATAGGCTAATTGGAATAAAATGGAATCCAGTTTCTTATTAGTATTACATTTAGAAGCTTCTGAATGGGACTTCTTGTAATCTTTGCACTGATATCACTTTTGTTTCTTTGTTTTGTGGTAAAGGATGCACAAAATATATCCCGCTTAACGTATTCTAGGTGCTTTCACGGTAGGTGATGCAAGACTTAAATATGCACTGAATATCTATGGGGGGTGAGGGAAATAGAAAGGAAAGTGGAGTTAATAAGGACTGAAGTTGAAATTAATCATGAAATTGACATGGAGTAAAAAGTCAAGACCCTCTCAAAAAAGGAAAGCATTCTGACTTCCTCAGAGCTACGGAGCCCAAGACCTTCTGGCATTCGGAGGTGAATCACTCCAGGTTTGTTTCATCAGTTAATTAGAAACATGAAGAGGAAGAAGAGCACGCTAAATGCAGTGTTAGCTACTGAACCTTAGTGGACTGCTCTTAGTGGATTGTGCTTCCCATTAAGAGAGAACACGAGAACATTCCCTGATCCTTTTTGTTACAAACGATTCTCTCGGATGTTGATCACAGAAAGAAGTCCCAAACATTTCAGTGATGAGTTACCATATAGCTCTCATTTTGGCCAACACGAGAAAGAAGCATGAAGAGGTTGTGACGCCTAATGGTTAAAGTAAAGAATTAGCTCCAAGAGCTCCCTGGATTCTAATCTTTTCTGAGTCACTAGCTCCCTCCGTAACCTGGAGCTAGTTACTTAATCTTCTTCTCGTGCCTCATCTTGGAAATAGGGCAACAAACATAACCTCACCAATAACTAGATGCAGCATTTGAGCTGGTTTCCCTATGACAAATAAATAACCACAAAAAAATTACAGGTATATAAACAAATAGGTCAAATTATACATGAATGCATAGTGCCATGGAATCAAGGGACTACAAATAAATTGTGGGATAAAGTAAGACCCATGCTGACAGTCATCTGCTGACCACCTATGCTATCAGCCAGTAAAATCTCATTTCCAATGGGAGTTACACCATATTAACCACACTGTAGGATGCAGCCACCTGTGATAATGTCTATGAATAGTTTGGGCCCTTTAGAAACCAATGACAGGTTTCCCCATATACTAATATGAAGGCTGGATTTACCAATCCCATCCTCTTATCGCTCTGAGGCAATGCATAGGAACATACTAAACAACAAAGTTCAAGTTCAAACCAAAGTATGGTCACAGTTAAGCAAAAGTGTTCAAAATTGTGTCTAAATTTAAGCACCTAAATCTTTTAAATAAGTGGCCCTATTGTCAAAAATGTGGCACTTTCCAGGGCCTACCAGTAAAGTCAATAGATGCTACTGTGTAGAGCCGGTCAAAAGTTTTTGACTGAAACTACCTGCCAAAATGTTTTTTTGAAGGGAAACTTGTAAATGAAACAAAACTTCTCCAAAGATGGAAGAATTTTAAAAGGTTACGGAGTGGAGAACAGAAAAAGAATAGAGAAAGGAAATAGTGAAGAAAAAACCCAACCCAAACTCTGGACATTATTCACTTTATTACATTCAGTGGCAAAAAAGTGGGAGGGAAGAGAGGAAATATGGGGAAAATGAAATTTTCAAAATAAAAATATCGAAGTAAAAAAAGTTCCATTTGAAATCCTGCAAAACGAGGGTTGAAATGACTGAGAAATTTCAAATTTTTGAATGAAATGTTTTTTTTCGAGAAGCCATACTTCTGGGAGCTCAGCACATTTGAAAAATGAGGCCATTCATGGACTAAGGATCTTAATGTAAGGCCAAGATTTTTTAAAATGGGGCTCTATGGGAACACAGGCAGACTGATTAGATGCCCTGATTGCATGATTTGACTGGGCGTGTTTTAGAACTGCTTTTTTGGGGGAGGGGGGTGAGGGGAGGAGGAGGCTCCTGCACCAGGATGAGTTGGACAGAACAAAAACGTTTACATTTGGAGACAAACTAGAACAAAGAAACCCCATGTACAGCAGTGGAGGGGTTTTAGCCCTCAGATTTGTACAGCAGAGTCCTCACTGATCAAGTCAGGACAAGTAGACGGGAAGTGTGAAAATACAGGGCATTTGGCTGGGACGCTGAAGAAATGGTACAGAATGAACTAACCTGCAGAAATGAAAATTCTACCATGTAGGCAATCTGGGCATGCCAGAAAAAGGGGCATGCGGTTGCACGTGGATTCAATAAAGAGATCAAATGTATTTTTGGTGGGATGAGGTGGGATACAGGCTCAGGCAATGCAGGTAATGTCAGTGGCGAACTAGTCTCTTGTTTCCCTGGGAGACTCTATTATCCTGAATCCCTTGCAATGCAAAGTCATCATTAAGCAAATGCAGTGAGCACGCACAGCAGGAAAGTAGCTAAACAAATATTTATTTCTCCAAGTCTGAACCACATAAGAGTGTCAACAGCAACAAGAAAGGACAGAATCGGGAAAAAGAAAAACACAAGGGACTTTGAAGTTCTGGAATGGGAAGATTTGTATAAAATCAACAGGAATTCATTATTAACACACACATAGGTATACTAAAGCTTGCAGAGCAACTAAGCTTCCTGCCTCCCAAACGGTCCATGTAATAGAAGAACTTCTTGAGCTAATGTCTATCCAGAGGGCTAGGAGAAGCCAAACAAGAATCCAGGCCGTTAAAATAACGAAGCAGGTGGGAAGCCAGGATACAGCAAAACAGAATGGCAAGCGTCATGATCACAAAGTCAACCTTGCCCATTCCACCCCTCTTGAGTTTGCCTGTACCAGACCTGGTGCGGCCCTGCTCCGCGGGGATTACTATGGGAGATGTCAGTACCTCCTGTGTGCCTCCGAGCTGTGCATCACTGGGGATCTCTGCATCCTTAAGGGTTTTTGAGGCTGTGGCCATTGCAGGCCAGGGATAAGAGTGGGGTCAAGCCAGTGGTTTTAAGATTATGAGGATCTGCTAGCATTCCACTACGGAAAAGAAAGTACCAGCAGTTCAAATAAGCCTGGCTGCATGCCTGCACTGGGAAGAGTGTAAGGAGCACGTTTACTCCCCCTGGATGGGCTACCCGCTTCGATCCCAGTGCTAGGCTGCTACTTCCACTCCTGCACAGGTGGGCAGGAAGTGGATGGAGCCTAGGGTCTGTTCCCCCAGTGACTGGCCAGAACAGCTGAAAAAGCATGAAAGGGGAGCTAGACTAATAAAGGGCTGGCACAGCTTACTTCCCCCACGGATGAAGGGAGCAGTGGGGACCAAACTGTGACTCTCTGAGGCCCTGCTCCCGAGACAGTGCAGTTTCACAGTGCGCCTTACTCCGGCTGGACTACAAGCTGCCAATCCAACACAAAGAGAGCGAAGGAACACTGAATATAGACAGGAAACAGATGAAGTAAGAAGGAAACCATGCTGTCATCAACCAACTTGAAACCTGGTTGCAGCTAGCACAGTCCTGAACGCAATGTTGATAGGGCCTGAAAGATCAACTTTCAATATAGCAGAGCTAGTCAAAATATAATTCCCATTTTCTTCTGAAATTAGATTTTGGTATATAGGACATACAGAATGTCCGTAATCCATGTCTTACTGCGTAATATTCCACAGCATAGGTGCACACATAGACAGGGTTAGATGGAGGATAATAAACCCACCACAAAAACTCTTGTCAAAGTAACCTGAACGGCCACATGTTCCAAATTATCTTCGACATAGTTTGCAATGTCCGCACCCAAATACTGCACGTTATCACTTGTGCATGCAAAGAAGATCTTTTCCAAATAAAAAAAATTGATTTGAATACACAAATAGTTTAATGAGTGTAAATTCTGTCATTTGCACATGTAGGCGAATTCGTGCACAGATCACATATGCAACATTGGCAGCACACACACCCTCACACACACACACACACAGAATCCGTTTTGACCATTTGTCCTGATGGGTTGGATGGAAACCCATAAAAACAGAGGAATTCAGAGTTAAAGATAAATTGCTGCCCTTAATGCTCTTTGTTATGCTTTGGCATTACAGGGAATTATCAAAGATATGCCAGTTTATCCCATCTCATGTTTCTTTTGGAAAGAAAGTTATATTTTGCAATGTCTCCTGTAGGGTAATAATCCCTATATAGGATGCTCGTAGTTTGCTTGCTCAGTGGTTGAGCAATAAACGTGTTACCTACTGGGATAAACCAGGATTATGCATACAAATTGTCCTGTGATCTTTACACATGATCACCAGCAATGGTCAAGCGTAATCATTACTCAATTAGAACCTCTCTGAGGTGATCCATTAATGCTGTCCACAAATGAACTCTGTGAAAAGAATACTCGGATTTCTTAAACTGGGTTCACCTCTCTGAACCCGCTGCTCATAGCCCCAGAATGCTTAGCATGGGGGGGGGGGTGAAGATAGTTGTTAGAGGACAAAGAAAAAAAAAGAATGACACAGTTGTCATAAAGGAAGAACAGAGCTGCCATTGGGAAATGGACTGAACCCCAGTGTGTGCCAAATCCATCTCGGTGAAGAGTTTTACACCATCATCATTAACTCCCTCCCTCTCTGGATCTTTCTACCGAAGCCTGGGGAAGTTGGACATCTTTGCCAAGGATGATTGTAAATAGTGGTATTACAAATTGTTATTCTTTTGTTACCCTCCCAGCAGTGTATTCTAAGAGGGGGGCAACTGGCAGCTATTCTTCACCTTATGGATTGAACTAATTACTTCCATGGTGTGCCCAGCAGCCGCTGCTCTGACCCTGCCAGTTTCGCAGTCGGTAGCCCATCAAGCAGCTATGTTACCAGCAAAAGTGTTATCTCCTTACTTTTCTGAAAGCAACGAGGAAGCTTCATACTTCTAAGCCAACTTAACTATCTCCTCATGCCAGCTCCATTAACTCTCTTAATCGACTGGAAAGCATATGTTTTAGTGTTTCCCATGATAGCCTATCGACTCCGTGCGGAAAAGGTCTGGAGATATGGAAACCAAGGAATCCAGGAGGCAGACTTTTTGCTTTATTTCTTTTATAGCGAAATGTAGCCGGCCTCTGAAACACAGAGGAGATTGCTTAAAACAAAGGGAGATAGCAGCAGAAGTGGGAGGCTGATTTGAAGGAGGTGGCAAGTAAAAGGGAAGGATGCTGGAAGTAGAGATGTGATAAACTGTGATCAGAACTCCAATTACTCAGACTCACGTGCATGTCTCACCCCCACAGTCTCAGGACGTTTCTGATGCAGAGAGGGAGATGTATTTAATTTCTTAGAATAACTAACTATTGCTGAAGTGCAGGAGATTTGAAAGGTCAGGCGTAATTCGAATAAGCATGCCATAGTTTGGAGCTTTTCCAAACTCCTTTGGGTCAGCAGAACCAGGCTAGAATGGTGGCCAACCTATGGCTCCGGAGCCACATGCGGCTCTTCAGAAGTTAATATGCGGCTCCTTGTATAGGCACCGACTTCGGGGCTGGAGCTACAGGTGCCAACTTTCCAATGTGCTGGGGTCTGCTCACTGCTCAACCCCTGGCTCTGCCGCAGGCCTGGCCCCCACTCCACCCCTTCCCACCCCCTCCCCTGAGCCTGCAGTGCCCTTGCTCCTCCCCCTCCTGCACACCATGAAACAGCTGATCGGGAGGTGCGGGGAGGGAGGGGGAGGCGCTGATCGGCAGGGCTGCTAGTGGGCGGGAGGCGCTGGGAGCGGGGGTGGGGAAGCTGATGGGGGGCTGCTGATGTATTACTGTGGCTCTTTGGCAATGTACATTGGTAAATTCTGGCTCCTTCTGAGGATCGGGTTGGCCAACCCTGGCCTATAAGAATGGGTCCTCCCCCACAAGATTCTGGTTCTTCCTGACCACGGCTGGGAAGATAGCATGTCTCACGATATTTGGGGACTTCTGCTCCCAGCTGGAAGCAGGAAATGCCAAGGTGGGCAGCAACAAGAGAATGAGAGAAATTGTCTGACTTATTTCAAGCCTTGCAGTTCACAGTCAGAGAGGGTTCATGGGAAGGTTCTGATTTGCTCTGAACCCGTTTGTTAAGAATGAGATTGGCATAGGCCTGAACCCAAACCTCAGAACCAAAGATCCTCAAACTGTAACAAGCTTTATCAAGTTCTACTGAGATGCCTCATTTTTCTTTCTTCCTACTATTCAACATGAAGTACCCCGCAATACAGCACTGCAATCACATTGCAGGACCGACATAAACAACCCACACTGAGCCACTCTCTGAGGATTTAAAGTGTGATTCTACTCAGAAAAAAAGATGGTTAAAAAAAGCACTTTGTTACTGCACACACCAATATTCTCCCTAAGGGGGTCCATTATCCCCTTTTTACGCCAGCACAACTCCTATTAGCATTAATGGGAGATACACCCATGCATCAAGGGGATATCAGAACCTTTCCCCTCTTAAGTGCCTTCTGAGTCATGCCTGCTTAAGTTTGCTGACAAAAACAGATTGTTTTGTCTGGTCAGCAGCCCAGAGCTGTGAAGGAGGGAGCTGTTATGCGCTCCTGTCTCATGCATCATCAACAAACAGCCAAGTTACAGTCTGACTCCAGAATCTCTGTGGCTGAAGGAACTAATGCTGTCCTCCATGGAAGTGAATGCAGCTGGAAGCCAAAATAAAGCATATTTGCAAATAGAGGGTGGATTCATAGACTGATCAATTCTAAGGCCAGAAGGGACCATTATGATCATCTAGCCTGACTTCCGGTCCAGGACAGGGCACAGAACTTCCCCCAAAGTAATTCCTGGAGCAGATCTTTTCGAAAATCACCCAATCTTGATGTAAATATTGAAAGCGATGGAGACTCCACTACGGCCCTTGGTAAGTTGTATTCAATACACAGTCTGGAAGCACACTGGGCATAGCACACAACGCAGGACGCAGCTGGTGGTGGAGCCTGGCGCAGCACGAAGCCTAGTAGTCCGTGTTTGCAGGGTGGCATCCACTCTTCCTAATTCTTTCCAGTCCTCCAGAATTCCATCAGCGACAGTCTCTGTCTTGTAAGCTGCTGTAACAGGGGCTGACCTCCTCCATCACTGGACTCTGCCAGTGCCTCTATTTCCACACTCCTGGGGGTTTCCAAAACTGTCCCAGTCACCCATTCAAGTGTAACATGCACCCCTTCTGGGATCTAGTTATTAAAACAATGCAGCTCAACAAAACAAAACAGACCTGCAGCAACCTCAAGCTGGGTCTTCTTGTTCGATCAAGGGCAGCCTCATGGGTCTCAGCAGTCCACGGCACCCCTCCTGGGCTATTAGTCCACTGTAGCCTGCTGATGCAGACCAATACAAGGGGGACTCCCTCCCACACTTGTTGGAAGTCCCAGCCTGGCCACCTAAACCAATGCAAGTGTCAATTCCCTTCATCACCCCTCGCATTATCTGTTACAGACTCGTGTCTTCTAATCAAACCCTTCCTCAGGGCCTCCTAATTCCCTCTTTTATTCCTGTCCCTCACTGCAGGTAGCACCAGCCAGGGCTCCCTCTAACTGGAGTTGGAAGCCCCTTCTCCGGTCGTGTCTGACTCTGCGTGCCCTATAGAATCCTCCTTACAGATCTCTCATCTGTCGGTCTCTCTTCCAACTGAGCAGGTTCCTTTCCATCCTGGGCTACCATTACGTGCTGCCTGGTCACCTGACTCATCCATTGGCTGACACCGAACCCATCACGGGGCAGGCAGAAAAGTCGGCACAGTTGGAGTTGAGCCCAGCCTGCCGTAAAGGCCGAGCCCATCCTGTGACGGGTGCTGGTTACGTACATATGTTCTATAAATGCCTCCCAGCCATAATCAGGAAAAGACTAGCTGCTCTTTGTAGAGACAACCTCTGCTTCACAACACGCACCTTGCCGCTGAAGAAGCCAGAGTTGGCATTTTGTAGTATTCTTTTGAGCTGATAATCAATACTGTTTAGTATAGTGCAGCCCTCACTTCCCCTGCTTGTCAATGAAAAAATGAGACACTGCCTCAAAAGATGCACAAGAATATCCTGTAGCAATTGCCTGAGGTGCTACAGGTTACAACAGAGGTATGAAGATCGGAGGCAGGAGGGAGGGCATCCTGGCGGGGCACTGACACAAATGACACAAGTTTCGGACATCGCCACAGAGCCAGACAGACAAGAAGGCACAACTACCATAGAAGCAGCAACCTAGATAGAATAACCCGTTGGGAAACTGATAATCCCATCATTAAATGGCAAGCCCACAATTAATTCCAAGGCGTGGATGGCGAGATCACAAGCTGCTCTCAGGCAGGGGCACTGGAAAGCTAAGCTGGGAGACTAGGACTCTGAATCTCAGGATCCTTCTGGGTTCCCCCCTGCTCCAGGGAGGGAATAAACTATGCTGGGTCAGAACCTGATGCAGGATATGTTCCCCAAAGCACTGGCAGTATCTGGCAGGTTTGGGGTGCGGGAGCCAAAGCTCCACCCATTTCCCACCCCTCTGTGCCAGGAAAGGCATGGGAAAGTAGTAGCTCCATGGAGCCTACTTCCCCTCCCATGGTGTGGGCGAGGCTGCAGATAGCCAGTTCCTTCTTATTAAGTCTATGTACTGTGGTAGCACAAGGTGCTGTCCAGTTACACCTAACAGCCCTGTGATGCAGCACTCGCCAGGCCACAATCCGGCCCCAGATGGTTGATTAAAGTAATGGTGACGATCTGTGTAACTGTTACTTTACCAGACTAAGTGCTCGCAATTTTAGAGTAACAGGAAAGCTGTTTCACCCTCAAATATACAGGATTTCTTCCCCTGGGGTTTTAAAAATAATGCATTTACAAGCAAAATGATAAGAAAATAGCAGAAAGAAAAATAAACAACAACAACTGCATAGCTTGTGGGTGTTTATTCCCCCTCCCCCCTTAGTGGAACAGATTAATTCAAAGATAAGCCTCTGGGTAACATGGGGCTGGACTGATTCACTATCATGTGACAGATCAGTTTCATTTGGCCAAGAATCTCCAGAGGGCAGCATTCATGGGAGACTCAGACATACACTCTCAGAAACATGCAGTTTACAGACTGTTGCCTGGGTCGCCACAAACACATCCCCACTTCCCCCTCAAAGTATAGAGCAGCATGTCCAAGGAGCAGTGAACAAAAATGTATCCCAAAGGGGAAACAAATAAATAATGGATATATTTGTCTTCCTGGAAATGCTACTGGTATAAGACAACAACCAGAGCATTCGAATCATTTCTATTGTGTTCTGGTTTTGAGAGATTTCTGGGGAGATCTGTTTGTCTTGCATGATGTTGACAAAGCCTTCCTGAACGCAGCAGTCATTGGTATTCCAGTGACAAGGGAGTTTTGTCTAAATGACCGAAAGATATGTAGAAGGGATGTATCCCTGCGCTGGACAACCACACACACCTGTTCCCACCCCCCGATCCCATTTGCAGTGCCAACCGCCCCTGACCAACTCCAAACCAACTACCCTTCTGATCCTTTGCTTGGTCCACCACTTGTCTCCTGGGATTAGCCCCGGCATTGGTCCACAGCACTTCCCTCAGTGGTGCCCCAGAATGCAGAGTGATTTCAGAGATGAGTGCTGTGGATCACAAGATTACAGAACAGGGTGCCCAGCATGCGATGGCATTGAGAGACTGGAGCAGCTGTCGCTAGCATATGAGAGAAGGCTTGTTGAATGGTGCAGATCCAGGAAGGCTGTAAGGAAGGATAGAGGGATGGATGTGGGGGAGGAGAGAAAGAAAAGAGTTTTATTATCAACATCAGGAAGCAGCTAAGGGACGAGAAGCTCAGATGGAGTGGGTGAATGAAGACTCGAGAAGCAGTGAAGTAAACAGGAATGCAGGAGCTAAAATTCAGCTCGCTAATTTAAGTGTGTCACCAGTTTGCCTAACCCAGGGGGGTGTCTCGTGAAGTGAGCTCACCCGGTTTTCAATAAACAGACCAATGTCTAACTCAGGTTGGCCCACCTGGGCCTTACATTCCCACAGTGTGAATCAAGAAGCCTCTCAGTGACCTAAACACAAAGTGTGGTCAGCAATAGGCCCTGACCAGGCCTGCCTTCTTGGGTTATGGTAGAGGGAACACCCTTTTTCCCTCCCCAGGCTTCACCCAGGTACTGTTCTTTGACAGAAGCAACCAGCCCTTTTCATTTGGTCTGCTGGGCCCTGATTGGTTGTCATCTGCTCCCAGCCCTTCTAGCCACTGGAAGACCAAGTCTTGCTGGTTTCACCTGCAGATGACCCTGGAAGGCCCTTCTAGGTAACCCTGAAGTTCCAAAACTTGCTGATATGGACCAGGACATAGGTGATCTGGCTTAGTGGTCAGAGCAGGAGTCATGTTTAGTGGGTGGAGCAGGCATCCAGGTTGGGGAATGAAGCCAAGGGTCAGCACCAAAGTCAACTGGCAGTTACCAGAACCAGAGGGCAAGCCAGAGTCAGAACTTGGAATCGAAGCTGAGGGTCATAGCTGAGGTCAGATACCAAATGCCACAGCCAAGGATCAAGCCGGAGTCAAGGTCAGAAGTCAGAGTTGGAGCCAGGGCTGGTCACTGAGGATTGGAGGTGATGTGTAAGGACTGGAGGAGAGGCAAGGATCAAGCAGAGAGCAGGAGCATGGTGGGAACAGGGGCAAAGGCAGGAGCCAGGAACAGGGTTGGGTGTTGGAAGCAGACACAAGCAGGGCCCAATGCAGTCACAACAGGAAACCACCCTGCTGCTCAGACAAATGTGCTGTTCCTTCTCCTGGCTTAAATAGTGTAGCTGGACCAATCGGCGGAGCCGAGCGATCCTCCAATCACAGCTTCTGTGGGTGGTGCCTTGGCTGGAGCTATAGCCCGAAGTAGCTTCTCGGCCCACCTGGTTTCAGTAGTCATTGGGTGGAGCCCAGGATGTGGCAGCTGTCTAGGCACTCCCAGGCATGGCTTCAAGACCCAGGACATCATGCTCCTGCCCTTCGTTGCTCAGAGATCCGCTTCCCGGGGAAGAGCACAGCAAAGGAGTGGGATCTCCGGCAGCGAACGGCTAGTATATTGCCATCCCTAGCTGCCTAACTTCTGGCATCCAATTTTAAAAATGGTGGCCTCAACCTCTCTGTCCCGCAGTTGCCTCACCTGTATGATGGAGATAAAAGGCACTGCATTAGTCCAGAGTATTGCTAATCAGGCCCAAAGAGCAGGCAGATCAGCTGTAAGACTGGCTGGACTGATTCTTAATTGTTTATGTGCTAAATATGAATGCCACACAGAGCTCAGCCTCTGGGGAAGACTGTATGGTCTAGTGGCTCGGGCACTGGACCTAGAACACAGGAGAGATGGGTTCTGTCCTCTGATCTGCTGTGTGACCCTGAGCAAGTCACTTCACTGCTGTCTCCCTCCCCACTCTGTGTCTATCTTTTCTATTTAGATTGTAAAGACTTCTTGGCAGGGCCAGTCCGTCACTGTATTTGTACGGTGCTGGGCAGAAGGGGGCTCCTAGTTGCTACTGTAAAAAATAATGAGAAATCGGAGTAATAATGTAGCCATTCTGCTCTGAGGAACAAGGTGAGCGAAGGAGGGGAGAGACGTCAAAGAAATAGAAAGGATTTGGGGTGTCACCTATTCACGGTGTTGCTACCTGAACACTGATCTTTGACCAAAATCTTTTTCTCATTTAACAGCCAGAAAAGCAATCCATGGGAGACAATAAAACCATTATAGAGTGGTGCTGGTTGTTACTTTTAACTGAAACAGAGACAACAGATGGTCTCCTTTAATACTGTCACAAAGGTCAAAATTAGCCATCCCTAAGGCCAACATGTTCTTGAAATGCTCAAGTGCTTGTATGTGGGCCGTTATGACTAAGCCACTCTCCAGAATGAGAAATGTCCAACTAAGAACACCACTCCAACTAGCGCAACAATTCCTATCTATGGATAATGTGTAATGCGTTCAGAGATGGTGTCAACGGCTGCTCATAAAACCGGATTCGTCAGCCGTTTCAAAGGAGTCTGTCAGCTCTTTCTATTATAACTTTGGAAGATAATATATTTATGCTGTTGTTTAAAAATATCTTTCTAGATGCTTGAAAATATAAAAGCTTTTCCTACCAATTCTGAGCTTATTTCCTCTACCGCAGCCCAAGTAAATCTGACTTTTACATATTGGTCTCAGAGGAAAACTTCATAGCTTTTCTCTGCCTGTTTCCTTATTTATGCAGCAGCATCCAGGTGAATGCCGATGCAGGAAGTGGGATCTGCAACCGCAAGCTAGTGCGGTTTTGGTGAGACCTACAGAAACAGTCGCTGGCTTTTCATTTTCTCCTGGCGGAGGCTCTTTTTGGAAGTTGTTAAGAACATGGAAGATATTCCCACATTTCAAGACAGCCATAGTTGGGAATTAAAATACCTACTGATACCTTTAAAACGGCATTAGTTTCCAAAGAATTTGTAGCACTTTACACATTATTTATTGTGTAGACTAATTAATCCTCAGAACTCCAATGAGGCATGCATTTTTTTTTTAATCTCCCACTTAGCAGATAGGGCAGAGAGAAGTTAAGGGACGTGCCTGACGTCATGCAAGTGAGTCAGTAGCAGAGCCAAACACAACACTCTCATCCCCTGCTCTAATCTCTAGACCACTCTCCTTCATATGCTGTCATTTAAATAAAAAGGCCTATTGGCAAGGATAGGTGAAGAAAGCAGCCATGCATGAAATGTGCCCTACAGTATATTAATGGGAGATTGCCAGACAAACCAAACAAGGCCTTTGATCGCATCATCTTAGGCTTGTTGTCTCTGCTTGTTTGCATCTCACTGTGTGCTTGCTGCCAGATTCCTAGCTGGAAGGGAAGGATTTGCTTTCCGTAGCCCACTCTGGACTCAGCTGCAATCATGCAGAGCATTGAAAAAAATCCCATTGAACCGGGATTCATTCTGAACGCGTAAAACCCAGACAAATGACTGCTTTCCCAAAGTGAATCCCATTTCACAGCAACTAGGTTATTAGTGTGGAACGCCATACGAGTAGCCTGCATTCAAAAGCCCTCTGCATTATTAATAGAATATGAGCTTTTGACATCAAAGGAGATCCATTATATATGCTAAATGGTGGCAAAAATTGTACCCGCACTTCAAAACCTTTTCAGTTCTTTGTCCCTGGTAAATCAATCAAGGTTGACAGACGCTTTAAGGAGAGTAATCGTTGCAATGATCCTGTCAATGGATAACATAATGGAACATTGTCTCTGTGCTGTGTGAAGACATGGAGCTAGTCAATTATGGACAACACTTCACGCAGCCGCCTGCTTTCACGTGAAGTGCTGCTGTTGAAGTATTAGAATCCCAACAAATGTCTGCAGTGGCATACAATGTAAAATGAGACCTGCTGAAGCTTTGGAAAATTAATTAGCAACAACACTGGCCTATTCCCACACTTTCAAACATCGGCCTGATAACACTAACGATGCACTTCCCCCGCCTCTTGGAGCATTCAATGGACCGTATTTACATACACAATTTTTAATCTCCAACACTTTCCCCCCCGCCCCTTCAAACACACAAAACTCTCAAACAGAGGCGTCTTTTTATATCTTTTATGCAGCGATCCTAGCAGCGGAGTCAATGATATTTCCAACGGTTCGCACAACTCCTACACATGCAGCTGAAAATGCTACAGCTTGGAGACTATTTCATTTGGAAAACAGTGGCAACTTCCGGTGGCTCCTTTAAATGCATCCCCTTGGTGTTTTCAAATCCGCAAGCATTCCCATTCACATCTAGATACGTGCATATCAATACACATTCTGCTCTATGCAGAGATTAATGCTTTGGATTGAGGACAGGGTATATCCTCCAAATGAAACAGGAGATCAGTGGGCTGAAAAGCCCGCCTCTGAAGTTGAACAGCAGCGTAGCTATTGTTTGGGGACCTGCCACTGAACTGGTTCATTGTGCTCCCTTGTATGACACATTGGCTCGCACTGCAAACAAACCCTACGCTGCATTAAGTGACACAGCAACTACATAGGTTGGGGGCGCTGACACTACATAATATATTGCCTGCCAGCAGCACCAGAATGAACTGCAGTGGGCTGGGAGCCAACATGCGCTTTCAGCTTCCAGCTACCACCGAACACAAACCTACGAGTCAGAGGGGGAGGCAGCGTTTTTTATTTAATTGTTGGCACCTATTTCCTACATCCCTTTTTAAGGGAGAGTTTGGACTAATTTCCCTTGTTAACAGAAAGAACCTGTCACACACACATGTTAAGTCTCCAATTTTCTGTCCATTTTAGGGACTGTTACGTCACTGTAGCATCTGAGCGCCTTGCAGTCTTTAATGCATTTAGCCACATAACCTCCCTGCGACGTAGGGCAGTGCTATTCCCCCATTGTACACGTGGAAAACTGAGGTACAAAGAAACAAAGTGACTTGCCCAAGGTCTCACAGGAAGCCTGTGGCAGAATCAGGGCTTCAACCCAGGACTCCCAAGCCCTATATTATTGCCCTTTGGGGGCGGGGGATGGATAGCTCAGTGGTTTGAGCATTGGCCTGCTCAACCCAGGGTTGTGAGTTCAATCCTTGAGGGGGCCACTTAGGGATCTGGAGCAAAATCAGTACTTGGTCCTGCTAGTGAAGGCAGGGGGCTGGACTCAATGACCTTTCAGGGTCCCTTCCAGTTCTAGGAAATAGGATATCTCCATTAATTCTCCCCCCCTCCCCCCAAATACTGAGCCATCCTTCCTCTCTCGCAAAGGAGCCTTCAAGAGTTAGGCACCCAACTTGAGGAACTGGGTGCCTAACCCCCTTAGCCTCCTTGGAAAATCCCAGCCTACTTTATTAAGCACCCTCAAGTCTAATATGTATTTGAAGGGGTAAACTGGGACTGTGGTACAGAGAGGTGAAGCAACTTGCCCCAGAACTTCTACAGGGTCCTTGACAGCACCATGAATAAATGCCAACAGTGCTGATGCCCAGTCCCCGTTCTCCATGCTTCCCACCAAATGTAGTCAACACACACCTGGCAGTGCTTTTGGGAAGAGAAGAACTGGCCAAGACTTTCTGCCATTCCTTGCACCTAATCTCAGCCCCTTTCCCTTCTTATCTAGCGTTGGACTCTGCTGTTCTGTGCTCTGGGACTTCTCCTCCAAGGACATCCTGGAATGCACAGCGTGCCTAGAAAAGCCCAAAACTACAGCATGCCCTGAGTGTGTCATATTAGAAAAACACTAGGGAAGCAGCTGAGAGGTGATGGTTAAAGGCTGCCTGGAACGGGCAGCTGGACAGCGCTACCAGGCCAGCTGCCACTGCTGATAAACCTGCAGCGAGCGTGGAAGAAGCCTGTTCACTAGAGAGCAATCAACGGGAAAGTGGGGGGAAGAAGGCCATAAGGCCCTGAGGCTCCCTCCCTATTAATGAGGGAGAGGCGAGGAGCTGTACCAGTCAGACAGCAGTGTAAACACACTGAACCCAAATTCTTGAGGCAGAGCAGGATCCCTTTTGAAGCTCTCTCCTGGCAGAGCTGGAGAAGATCGTGAAGTCCCACCCCCAATGTGGAGCAAACCTGCTGGACATATATCCTGAGAGGCAGCTGGGGCACAGACACTCTCGTGTAGGTCGGTGCTGGCTGTAGAGATTCCCTTCTGAGAATACCTGCCAGCCCAGGAAGGGCTTTCCCGATTCCCATTTAGAGTCCTCCTAAAAGGAGAAGTGCTGCCTGAGAGGGGAGTAGGTGGCAGCAGTAGGAAAGAATGTACCGAGACCGGGTCCTCAGAAGAGCCAGCTAAGAATCCAAACATTTCTATGCTGATTCTCCCAAGTTCGAGTTTCATGCATCACTAATTTAAACAGAGGACCTCGAAATTTGGGAGGGATTAACAAGCTTGTCTCCCTAGTCCTTCTGCTGGTATACACCTTGGCACAACTCCATCTCTAGTTCTCTCTTGTCCGCTCTGTACTTCAAAGCAATTACAGACAAGTCTCTATTACGTGAGACCACGAGAAACAATTTCTGCATTGCTCCTTGATGGGAAAACTTTGGGCTGGCATTACTGCCATCAGGAAAATGGCCTTGTTTCTGATCACCTCGCTTCCAGTCCTCAGACTTGGCTGCTCTTGTCTCTGATGCAGTTAATGCGTTGTTTTCCTGAAGCCAAAGGTGGGAAGCTCCTACCCTTTCCCTCTACCCTTCTGCCCCCGAATCTCTCACTTTGGTTAATTGAGATGGCATTATGGAGACAGGGAGGATGCGAGTGCCACACACCAGCTGTCATGTCATTCACAAGGAACCCCCGCTCATACCACAGAGCTAGAAACATAATGTGTGGAGGGGTGAGGGAGGGAGAAAACAGAGATTGAGGAAATACAACTGTGGTCAATGAAAGGAGTCAGAATATGACAAACTAAAACAGATTTCTGCTGAGAACCGAAGCCTCCATCCTCTAGAATCCTTCCCTCAGTCTAGCTAAAAATGCGACTGATATCTTACAGAGCTGCTCAAAAAATTTCTGACTAAATGGTTTTCCATTGAAAAAAGCTGATGCCAAGAAATCAAGTTTTTTGTATGTGAAAATGTATTAACATGATCAACATTTCCAACAGGAAATTATCAAAGCATTTCATTTTGACTTTATCATTGTTTACTTTTATGAATATAATATAATAGTTGAAACTTTTTTATTATAACGTAACATAAAAGTCAAAATTATAAAGCTCTGGTTACTTTCTGCAGACCTCAGAAAGCTGTGAAGCTCAAAACCTTGTTCCCTTCCACCAGAGAAGTTGGTCCAGTAAAAGATATTACCTCACCCACCTTGTCAAAGTTAAAATGAAACATTTAGACTTTATCAAAATGAAATGTTTCAATGAGGTTGGAACAAAATAGTTTAGAATATTTCATTTTGTGAATAATAATAATTCCAAGATTTTGACTTTTTGTCCAAATTTGGAAATCTTGGATTTCTGGAGGGACTGAAATTCTGTTTTTCAGCCTGCTCTAATGTCTTACAACCTTACAAGTAGGATGACTTAGGCTGATAATATTTTGTATGTGGACAACTGTAAGATGTATAACCACAACATACAACTTGGAGAGAAGGGGTTGTGATCTCCACTGGTAATTGACGGAAAAATGGTGACAAACATATTGTCATTAACATTTGAAAATATTTCATGCTTCACATTAAAAACAAAATTCATAGACTTTCATTAAGCCTCACATTTATCTTTTTTTTTAAAGGGAAAATAAAAACAAAATAAGAGAAATGTTGCTTACAAACGAGAAATCTTCAGCATTCTGACAGAGTAGCTTGGGGAAAATAGCCTGTCTCTGAAATCTTTCTTCCTCTTCGAAGATGTTCCCATACATGAAGCCATTCATCATGGTGGAGTGGGCATGGATGTCAATATAGAACTCCAGGCTAATTTTCTATTGAGGAGACAGACAAACAAGCAAACATGAGATAGACCACAAAAACATTTTAAAGGAGAAGCCTGTGTTAACAGTAAGGCTGCCATCCTTAAAACCATATAGTAGTTGTAGGGTCTGCATAATCAGAGAGATATGCTGGCTATATTGCTTTGATTTATGCAAACCTATCCATGCCTCTTTGGCTCTTCAAAACTGGGGTTGAAATCTTGCAAACAAATGTGCTCTTGTGGGATTGTCAGTATATGCTGATCCCCATTGGGGTGGAAATATCCGAGTCTACTAACTCTCTAAACACTAAGGAGGACCCAATGCAGAGAAAAAGGCAGAGTGCCCTCAGTTCTGACCTTTCTTTTCTCTGCTGTTTGTAGCCCCCTGTGCTTCTCTTCTTCATTGTACTCCCTAAATGGCTAGCAAGCTTCACTCTCCCTACCCAACTTGATTCCCCTGTGTTCCAGGTGTCAGCCTGACCATCTAATGACAATGCAGTCCACTTCCATGCAAGGACCTTAGTTTGAGGTCAAAGTCTCCAGGCTCCATTGGGAACCCTCAGAAGTGCTTTGCTCAGCCCCTTAGGGAGGGGTTGCTTTGGGTCACTCTCACGTGACACATCCTGATTTGTTTTTCTACTCTTAAATGCTCAGATTTCCAGGCCTCAAGTGTGACATAAAAAGCTAGAACAGACTAGAACTCCATACACAGCCCTCCAACCCTCCTGAGCCAGAGGAAGAGATCCTGCAATACAGGGACTTGGGTGGTGAGAAGCATGGAGCATTACTAGAAGACTCCCTGCCTATAAAATGGACCATAGTAAAATCTCACAAGCAGCCAGAGTCTCACATTTAAGACCAAAATGTTTATAATACCCAGTAATTTAGTTACAATCAATACCTAGGGCCAAAATAATGACCTTACTCTTCAAGTGCATCTCTCATTGATATAAATGGGATATCAACAGTCAATCATATAGAACACTGTTATAATATATGTACATTCCTGATCCCAACACAGCACTGGAGCTGCCCTACAGACATAGGTTACCCTTAATAGTAAACTGCAGGCAAAAAAATTGCTGTGAATATACGCTGATAATAATATTATAACAAATCCACCCAGGTCTTCACACTTTTCACCATGCTGCACAACATGGGGCTCCTAGGAACTTCATGGTGACAGCAGGGATAAAATTCAGATCTTCCTGCTTCAAGGGTGAAGGCCCCCTTACTGGAGCTAAGGGGAAAAAATTCTGTTAGCACTATAGGAACTGTAACACTCAGCTACGTAGTCCTGCCACTATCCAGTACCAGGTGGTGGTACGTGAATATACCAGCCAGTATAGTACAATGCATAAATATATGTAGTAAGTTTAGGCAGCATATAATGTATGCTAAGCTTGCTAAGAATACCTGCGGCTGCCGAACAGTATCTAGGCGGACACTGCATTACAATACAGTCCAATGTAATACAAAAGCATTTCACGTGACACTAGTGGCAGCTCTCCTAGATGCTCTCTAATGAGGGAAGAACATAATTTGGCATGTGATACTAATATGATTCAGATTTACTTTCCCTTGGCAGTAAACCAATGCACAACCCACAATGACTGTTTAGTTTAATTAAACAGCCAAGAGAGTAATATTGCATCTTATTAAGCCTCTCCTGTGTTAAGATGCTAGTTAATGCAATATCAATAGGTGACTATACTACATAGAAAAAGGAGTACTTGATTGCATTTGACTCTAATATAATATAGTTAATTGTTTGCTACTGCCAAAACATTATACTGTGCTGTAGAGGACCAGCTTAACAATAAAAGGACACCAGCAATTCAGAGTTATACTATGGAGAGGAAAGATTAGCATATATTGTATGAAATATCAAGCAGCATTTTCCTCTTTAGAAAAAATCAGTTTCAAAGCATAAAGAAATTAACAACACTGGAGCATATTACTTTCCATATGATAATTTCCCCATCAGAAAGAAAATCTGATGCAATCGGATACTTCTCAGCATTTCATAATAAAATACTGTAGCACATTATAATAGTAGATTTGTAATGAGTGAATTGACATCTAAGAGGATTTATGATCTAGATATCTAAGGTATTTCTAAGGCCTCTTCTACATTTGTATCTAAGTGCCATACAAATTTAAGATACATAAGAAACCATAACCTAAATGGTGTTACTTCCCTTCATTTCTCCTCCTATGGGTGTGCATTAAAGTAAGATTTAGTTGTAGAGATGGGATTGTGTTGTCATTTACACACACAGTTCTTGGAGGAAGACCCTCAAACATGCCTCATATTTGGATCTAAATTCAGTCACCTTTGGGTTCTTCTGATAATGATCTTATCTATGGATATAGGATACCCATCTACATGTATTTGAAAGTCCGACATCCATGGAAGCAAAGGATTTTTTTAGTTGGTCTAGCAGGCTGTAACTAGGAGCAATAAGTTAATATAAGCAACATTTAGGCTGACCTCCTGCATGACCCAGGCCATTGAATTTCACACAGTACTTCCTGCATCAAGCCTATAACTTCTGGTTGACCTAAAGCACACAGTTAGAAAAACATCCAACCTTGATTTAAAAGACTTCAAGGGACAGGGAATCTACCATGACCCTAGGTAAATTGTTTCAGTGGTTAATTATCCTCACCGTTAAAAATTAGCAGCTTATTTCCTGTCTGAATGTGTCTAGTGTCAGTTTCAGCCACGGGATTTTGTTATGCCTTTGTTTTCTAGTTTAAAAAACCCTTCACATGAGGAAGGATTTCTGATGGTAGTTACTTTTCGACCACAATCATGTCACCTCCTTAACCTTCTATCTGAGAAGTTAAATAGATTCTGAAGTCTCACACTGTAAGATGTATATCATTTAATCCTGTACTGGACGGGGCAAAGAACTGGAGTATAAACTGGCAAGTGTCTTGAGATAGGCACCAAAGTCTAGGAGGAAGAGTGCTAATATTGCACAATTTAAAAGAAAGTGTAATATAGTTGACACAGCGGCCTAGAAGTCACTCAGTTTCATTGTCACAATAGTAAATTAATCCCTGGTGTATCTCTGACGCAGTCAAGGGAGTTACAGCAGAGATGAATTTAGCCTCTGTCTCTGGGTGCGGTGGAGTTGGTACTCTCCTCTCACCTTTCCTTGATCTGAGTATAACCTGCTCTAAGCACCCATGAATCCTGAACCCAGGGCCGGCGCTTCCACTAGGCGACCCTAGGTGGTCGCCTAGGGCAGCAGGATTTAGGGGGCTGCATTTTGCCGCCCGAAGTGCCCTGAAGACGCGGAGTGGAAGGACCCCCGCCGCCGAATGCTCAGAGGAGGAGCGCTGCCTCCTAGGGTGGCAAAAACCCTGGCGCCGCTCCTGCCTGAACCACTGCCTAATATCACTTGCACCTTCTGAAGGCATTCCGTTTTTGTGACTTACACACACGACGCAATAAGAATACCGAACTATTATAAGGCTCTTTTAATCCGTAGGTCTATGTGTTTTACAAAAGTGGTAAGTAGCATCATCATGTTACAGAACTGGACCCTGAGGCACAGAGTTGAAATGACTTTCCCAAGTTTACACAGCAGGCCAGTGGTAGAACCAAGAACATATCTCAGCTCTCCTGAGATCCAGTATAGTATGCTAGCGTGGTATTATTAAAGGGTATTCCTATCTTCTCCCAGTTTCCTGGATAAAATAGAAGTCTTCTGAGGAACTAGAATTCTCTTGGGATTCTGAAATTCCTTTTTTTTAAATGATCAAGCCTGCTGCATTCATGTCACCACCTTCTAAGCACAGTCATGTGATTAATTAAAAATTTTCAAATAATGCTTTTGAAAAATATAATGAGATTCAGCAGATAAATTATCTGATGGGAAAATAATTTAAAAATATTAATCCAATATCTTGAAATTTATCATATAAATTATCTAACGAATATTATTTAACCAGTTCTTCTTCGGATCATATCTCATCTTTGTCCCTCAAATCCATATCAAATCCATCTCCATCCCACACATCCCAGTCCAAATCTGCAGTAGCCCATCCTATTCAGTGACATGTTACACATTGCTATAATAATTGCCATTTACAGGAACTGCTCCCAGATGGTGATGCATGAGCAGAACGATAGTTCAGTGTTTCACATCTCTTTTCTTCTGAATCACGTTTATTATTATTTTATCAAAGGGAAACATCTTGCACATTCTCCATTACAGAGTAGATTCACTCACAGCATTGTTAATATAATACAAATGTTCCCAGTAGAAAGATTCTCTTTGTTCACAGGCACAAAGGAGCTGGCCTGGAATTACAGTGGACAATGGCAGCATAGATAATAGATAATACTTACTCCTGCCATGAGTGCAGGGGACTGGACTAGATGATGTCTCGAGGTCCCTTCCAGTCCTATGATTCTATAGTTACTGTGCTGTTATACTCAATCATTTGCTATGTCCCAAACTGTGGAGGACCAGTTTGGAGTTTTGTTTTCCAACTGAATTAAGTTGTATTCCCTAACTATAATGATCTCTCTCTGTCTCTCTCTCTCTATATATATATATACACACACCCCTCTACCCCGATATAACGCGACCCGATATAACATGAATTCTGATATAACACGGTAAAGCAGTGCTCCGGGGGGGCAGGGCTGCGCACTCCGGCAGATCAAAGTTCGATATAACACGGTTTTACCTATAACGCGGTAAAATTTTTTGGCTCCCAAGGACAGTGTTATATTGAGGTAGAGGTGTGTATATATATATATCCCAAAGCACTTTAAATACAGGAATTGTTTAGAGATGGGTAGAATTTTTCAGATGAAACTTTTTTCCTCCAAAAACTGCAGATTCGGGTGAACTGAAACATTTTGTGAATTCACATCAATTTTGCCAAATTGTTTCAATTAATAAAAAAACCCTAAAACAGTGAAGCACATCATTTCAACATTTCCTAAATGAAACCTTTTGATTTTTTTATTCAAACCAACTGTCTGTTTAGAAATTTGCTTCAATTTTATTTTAAAAACCTTTAAAAGAACTCCAGACCTAAAGTAAACATTTTGTTTCAGGCTGACCAAAATGTATAATTCAATCCCAAACTCTTTTCCCCTGCCCCCAACATTTCGGTTCACCAAAAAATTTCCATTTTGGGGTGCCCTAAAACAATTTGTTTTAAATTGGTGAATCATCCAGCAAGCTGAAAAATCAGTTATTGCGCAGTTCTAATGGTTTCTTCCATTCCTGACACATAGCAACTTCTCAGGTGTAATGCTGGCAGAAAACCTATACACTTTTAAGATCGGAGGTGAAGAATACAGAATCAGTCTGAAACTTCAGCTAAAATTTGCTTGGAGATTTAGATGTAATTACTTGAATGGGCATTGGCTAGGACTCTGGAGCTAGCACTGACCATCTTGCCAAGAGTGCTAGGAGATCTTTAGTGGCCATGAATGGTCAGGACCTCTGAAAGATGAATGGAACACTGGTCTTTTGAAGTTATTTTTTGGAGAAAAGATCCCTGTGAGCAATTAAAACCAATCCAAAATGGATTGTACAATCTGTGGGGCATCTGTACAGCACTTGGCTCAATGGGGCCCAACCTGGTTGTGGTTTTTAGACTGTGTCCAATATAAATGTTTAATAATAATAGGAGAAGAAGGAGAAGGAGAAAAAATTTAAATGTGGCCCAAGTCCTTACATTTGCCTCAAATGCTATGTAGAAAATAATGAACGGCCAAACTTTTCCGGCTGCCATCAGCTGTCATTTGAGAGAGTTACAAGTTACATTCTGCTATACGATATTCAACTCCTCACTTACTCCTTTACAGGTAGAATGCAAAATGATTCAGATTCCTTATAAAAATCATCTAGCAATTTAATTCCCTCGAGTGTCTTTTCTTGGTGCTGACAATAAGTGGCAGAGATTTTCTCTCACTTGCTCTTTTTTTTTTTTTTTTTTTTAAGTAAAGCTTTAATTACCTATGAGAAGGGCTGACTCGGCTTAAAGAGCTAGAGAAAACAAAGAGACTTCTCTCTGCGTCAAACCAGGAATCCTTTGGAAATAGTTGGAATCACTTGGAGGGAACACCGCTTCATCTCCAATAAGAAATTAAGTGTTTCCTTCCTTTAAAAGAATGGGCTTCACCTCTTCTTGCTCCTGACAGCAGGGTAAATGAGTGAGTAAGTTGTTCTTTGCTCTAGACTTCATTTGAACCCCTGCTAACATGACCCATGCTGTAGACAGATATCCTGGGTCAGCATAAAGTTTCTGGCAGATATATATATGAAATAGAAGGAGAGGGGTGTCATAGGAAGAAAGCCTGAGACGTAAGCCCTTGTATTAGAAGCCTGATATGAGGCAGGACCCGCTCACAGAATTTGGCAAGAACAGGGCTAATATTGCAGAAATACACATTTCTAAGAAGTGCTAGTTACAGAGTGTTCATGCAAACGCATCCCGATATCAAATGGTACCAGCACATCCCAATATCAAGCATGGTACAAAAACATTTCCCAAGAATAACAGGAACACACTGACCCCCTCCTAAAAGATAAGGTCAGGATAACAGTACATAATAGACATGTATTAATTGAACCAACATGTACAAGGTGATGGGTGATAGCTAGCCACGTCAGGGGGCAGTAACTACCTATGTCAAAGGTGCAGTAATAACTGGTTTTTATCAGGATATAAAGATGCATCTCAGAGGGAGTATTTTTGTCTGGCCTAGGGAGAAATGGAAAATCCCGCCGTTCACTGAGCTGGTCCATTATTACAGGCATACATGTATTAGTGATCCGGTAGAGTCTCCGGGATACTAATACCGTGCTTCATAGACAATAAACCTGGCTGGGTGCCTTCATCCCTTAACGGATCTTGTGGTCATTGGGTGGTTCACTCGAGGTCTGCCATGCCAGCTGACTGCACAGGGCTCGGGCGGCACACAGGGGGAACACACACACACACACCCCTATCAACATCTAGCCACAGGGGGGAGAGGCAAAAGAAGTCAGGGATAAAGAATAAAAGCATGTGTCCATTGTCAAGGCACCAAACAGTCAAAGTAACAGAGAGGCTGGAATTTGGTGCATGTTGCTATTAAAAGGACGTTGGGAAAATAGATTCTTGCTTTTTTGCATTTTTATTTCATTAGTTGAATGCCTTTGGAAGGTCAGTAATTAAAGGACCAAAAGAAAAATGATATTAGTAGCTCGTGCTGATATGACCAAAGCTAGAGTCTGAACAGCGCAATTATGATTCTTAAGGAAATAGATCTTTTTTTTAAAAAATCAATAAAAGCTATAATAAAAGGATAAATGTGCAGTGAGCCCAGAACATTGGCCACTAGAGAGGCAAGCGATGCAGGGAAAAGCCAAGCCTGTCCACCAGCTGTCACTTCAATATGGATTTTATTAATTCTCTGGTATAGCAATTCATTTAGAAGTAGCGTCAAAGAGCTTCCTTCTCCCACACAGATCACATGCTGGGGAGGGGGAGGAGGGGGAGGGCAGGGCTGCCCAGAGGATTCAGGGGGCCTGGGGCAAAGCAATTTTGGGGGCCCCTTCCATAAAGAAAGTTGCAATACTATATTCTCGTGGGGGCCCCTGTGGGGCCCAGGGCCTGGGGCAAATTGCCCCCCCCCCCCGGGCAGCCCTGAGGGAGGGAGAGAGATACCTCCTGTCATGCATCATACAGGGGTTAAAACCACAGCTTATCATTAGCAATGCACAAAGTAAAAAACTATCCCCAGCCAGCTCCGCCACTGGTGTAAATTGTCACACACAGGGCCGGCTCTAGGTTTTTTGCCGCCCCAAGAAAAGAAAATTTTGGCTGCCCCCCGTCCCAGCCCTGGGCTCCTCACCGCACCCCCCTGCTGCCCCAGCCCTGGGCTCTCCCCACCCACCCACACTCCCTGCCGCCCCAGCTCTGGGCTCCCTCATTCCCACCCACACACACCTCCTGCCGCCCCAGCCCTGGGCTCTCTCTCCTCCCCCCCCACCTGCACCCTCCTTCCGCCGTATGCAGCAGTGTGTCTGGCGCTGCGTGGAGCCAGGCATGCTGGTCTGAGTGGCACGGTAAGGGGGCTGGGGGGTTGGAGAAGGGGTAGGGGGTTCCGGGGGGGGCAGTCAAGGGACAGGGAGCGGGGGGGTTGGATGGGGCGCAGGTTCGGGGGGGCAGTCAGGGGCAAGGAGAAGGGGGGGTTAGATGGGTCAGGGGTCGGGGAGGCAGTCAGGGGACAGGCAGCAGTTGGATAGGCATGGGAATCCCGGGGATTTGTCAGGGGACAGGTAGGGGGTGGGGTCCTAGGGGGGAAGTTGGGGCGGTCTCAGGAGGGGGCAGTTGGGGACAAGGAGAAGGGAGGCTTAGATAGGGGGTGGGGTCCTGGGAGGCAGTTAGGGGCAGGGGTCCCGGGATGGGGCGATCAGGGAACAGGGTGCAGGGGGGGTTGGATGAGTTGGGGTTTCTGTGGGGGGCAGTCGGAGGGGGTGGATGGTGGCAGGGTGGGGCTACCCGCCCTCCCTGTGGAGTGTCCTATTTTTTGAATGTTAAAATATGGTATCCCTGCCCTTCCCAGTGCAGCTCTCCATTCATAGCAGGCTGCAGCATGAGGTCTCAGCTACCTCACTCCCTCCCCCTCTTTCCTGTTGGTAGTGGCCAAGGGAATGCTGGGAAATGTAGTTCTTTCCCTGCACCAGGGCTGGCTCTGTAGGCAGGGAGCTAACCAAGGAACTACAGCTGCCAGGGCCCCCTGTTGGTTCTCAGCTCCCATGCTGGATCCCTGCCGCCCCTGCAAATGGGCTGCCCCAAGCACGTGCTTGCTTTGCTGGTGCCTAGAGCCGCCCCTGCTCACAAATCCATTTATTTCAAGCAATGGGCAGAGCAGTTTCACTGAAATCAATACAGCTAAGACAATTTACATTAGCTGGGGATCTGGCCCTCCAAGTTTCAGAAGAGTTAGAGAAACTCCCACCAGACTAGGTCCTATGCTAAGCACCTCCTTTAGTCTAGAAACCCCACAATACAAAATTCACAAGACCTCCAGAACTTCCAGCTGTCTCTGGACTCCAGAGAGAGAATACAGAATAGAGAGAGAGAATAGTCTATTTTCTGTTACACTGGTACCAGCAGGAGCCAGAATGTGCAGATGCAACATAGAAATTAAACAACAAAAATAAGAAAGTTAGCCACATATTTTCAACCCACTGGTGAGATGTCTGGGTTCATGACATGGGCATGCAGCCATGAAAGCTTATGCTCCAATACTTCTCTTAGTCTTAAAGGTGCCACAGGACCCTCTGTTGCTTTTTACAGATTCAGACTAACACGGCTGCCTCTCTGTTACTGAAAATGAAGGGCCTTATTACAGACAGATCCTCCCATTTCACTCACATGGACAACCTCCTCCCATTTGCAACCACATGCACCACCTCTTCCATCTTCTCCTATTCATCATCTAACAAGTCACCTTCCCCCCTTCACAATCATGCAACATCCCACTGGCAACTACAGCAATTGTTCATTTTTGACTGTTTCTTGGTGGCTCATGTTTCTACCCCTTCCTCTGGAAACAAGGGGAGAAACGCAGCCAAGATGCCCACACTAGGAGCCACTGGTACATAGGAGGAGAGGGCATCTAGGCTGGTTCCTGCTCTTTGATACCAAGTGCCTTGATAAGCTTCTGGGGTCATCTTTTCAATGAGGAGTCTGGACAACCGTAGAAGAAGCTCTCACCATCGAAGTGGTGATGACACCAGATGTGACCTACCAGCTCTTCATGAAACAAATGCAAGAGCTCTTCAGAACACATGGACCACAGCCTGACAACCATCATCTTTTGTGGATGGGATACCCCACCAACTTCACTGGTTGCCATGTAAAAGTCAAGACTTGCCCTGCTCTAAGTACACCTCTACCCCGATATAACGCTGTCCTCGGGAGCCAAAAAATCTGACCGCATTATAGGTGAAACTGCGTTATATTGAATTTGCTTTGATCCGCCGGAGCGTGCAGCCCCCCCCGGAACGCTGCTTTACCGCGTTATATCCGAATTCGTGTTATATCGGGTCGCATTATATCGGGGTAGAGGTGTATAAGGAGATACTGCAATGTATCAAGTATCCCCGCTTGGTGAGTGTTGGCACTGAATGTTGTCAACTATTATATGGCTGATATTGACACGAATCTAATATAGCTATTAACTCTTCAAAAAGGCTGGGAAAGAGCCCACTGTATCACATACTCTTTTAGTTCCATGGGTTCAGTAAATAAGATGAATATAGTGCTCATAAAAGTTGCTAGACTGACAGCTGTAAAGACTGCAGGCTTCTGTTTATCCACAGAATAGGAATACAATGCCCTAGTGTGTGTGTGTATCCTACTCTGAAGTGACCATCGGTAGGGCTGAGAGAGCAGGTGAGGGCTGGTTTAATGGTTCAAGCACAGGACTTGGAGTTTGCAATTCTGAAGTTCTAATCCTGACTTTTTCACCTTTTGCCTGTTATTCTCACCAGTACAGCATTAATAATAATACTCTTCTCCTGAGGCCTGGCTTGGAAAGCACTTTGAAGACATGAAGCACTTTAGTGGATTCATGTTAAGTATTAATTCATCTGCCAGGCCAATTCACTCTTTGACCCCCCTGCAGAGGCTTCCAGTTAGTGTCAGCTATGACACTTTGTGCGATTTCGGCAGCTGGCCACCAGCAACTGGACTGAAACCAGCCACTCACACAGGACACAGATGAGTCGTCAGATGGTAGTAACATTTGGTCACGACAGGCCTGAACTGGATTTGAAAGGGTGACCTAGAGCTGAAAGACTCCCTCAAGAAACCTTTTGTATTCAAATGCATATTAAATTAGACATGGGCTGAGGAGACCATGTTAAGACCCAGATTAGGTTTAGACAAGACTTTGAGGTCAAATGCACACACAATTTTTGTGCAACTTTAGCCTCAGCTGAATAGGAACCAGGAAATGAGCTCCTTCTGATTTGGGGTCTGACCCAAAACCAAAACTATAAAGGTAGGTTGAACAAGGGCATTTTAATCATATCTCACACATAAATTCAGAAGGATTTGGATTCAGAGAACTGGTTTTCACCTACATCATAGAATCATAGAAACGTAGGACTGGGAGAGACTTTGATAGGTCATCTAGTCCAGTCCCCTGCACTGAAGCAGGACTAAGTATTATGTAGACCCTCCCTGACAGGCATTTGTCAAACCTGCTCTTAAAAACCTCCAATGACAGAGATCCCACAACCTCCCTAGGTAATTTGTTCCACTGTTTAACTACCCTTACACTTTGGAAGTTTTTGCTAATGTCTAACCTAAATCTCCCTTGCTACAATTTAAGCCCATTATTTCTTGTCCTGTCCTCAATGGATAAGGAGAACAATTTATCACCCTCCTCTTTATAACAATCTTTTATGAACTTGAAAACTGTTATCATGTCCCCACTCAGTCTTCTTTTCTCCAGACTAAACAAACACAATTTTTTCAATCTTCCTTATAGGTCATGTTTTCTAGTCCTTTAATCATTTTTGTTGCTCTCCTCCAACTTTCTCTTTCCCAGAGTATGTTGCTCAGAACTGGCTGCAATATTCCAGTTGAGGCCTCAACGGTGCTGAATGGAAAAATTACTTCTTGTTTCTTGCTTACAGCACGCCTGCTAATACATCCCAGAATGTTGTTTGCCTTTTTTTGGGGGGGGGGGGGAGAGGGGCAACAGTATTACATTATTGACTCATATTTTGTTTGTGATCCACTATGTCCCCCAGATCCTTTTCTGCAGTACTCCTTCCTAGGCAATCATTTCCCATTTTGTATTCGTGAACTTGATTATTAAGACCATTTGGAACTCTAATCCTGTCCTCCAAAGTTCTTGCAACCCCTTCCCAGCTTGGTATCATCTTCGAACTTTATACATGTGCTCTCTGTGCCATCATCCACCTCATCGGTGAAGATATTGAACAGAACCAGACCAAATACTACAGGTTTATAGTAGAAGGCTGTGTGATTGTGTGATTAGAGTAAAAGCAAAGGGCAAAGAAAGGTCCCAAGCTGTTATCTCACTGTGGGCTTTTGATAGACCCACTGGATTCCACCCATCTCTAGGCCCCACGCCCAAATCCCTGGCTACTCAGTTTGCACAGAGTGCTCACAGAGCTGAGCACATCCCCTGCACGGACTCTTTAAATCTCACTCTCTCACCCTGCTGTTACCTAACAGCTCTGTGTTCTTGGGGAACCAAGGCACAGTATCCAGCCTGTCTGACTCATGAAAGACCTTCTCCCTCCACCCCCCACCCCCAACCTCTGCTTGAACCAAAACCGATCAGAAGAAAGACTTACAAAAAGCAATGGAAAGGCCGTGGGAGACACACAGAAACCCCTGGGATAAGGATGACAGGATTAAGGAAACTCCCCTAGCCTCATTTGCATCGAAGATGGGACAAAAAGGCATCTCCATTAGCAAACAGAATGGAGAACAGAGATTCCAAAGCAAGAACCGCATAGAACTCTGGGACCAGAAAAGTAGGGAAGCATTGCATGATGGGGGATCTCTGCTCCAGATGTTAATGAACCCACGCCTGCACACACCCAGCTCAGTAGTTGGCTGGGATGGTTTAGTTGGGGATTGGTCCTGCTTTGAGCAGGGGGTTGGACTAGATCACCTCCTGAGGTCCCTTCCAACCCTGATATTCTATTATTCTATGATCAGACCAATTCTAGTAATAAATCCTTTATTGGTATCCAAAATAGTGAAGCTCCCTAATTGCATTGTGAGCTCTCTGGAAGGAACACCGCCCACAGCCAGGAATGATCAGCTCCTATGGTCTAGCCTGAACAAAACAACTTTGGTATACTCCCTTGAGCCATCAGTTTACACATAAACAAATCTAGTGTTCTCCTTTGAACCACTGTTGTTTCTCTACAAAAACCCCTACCCACGCTCAAGGAAGTGTTCTGATGCCTGGATCCAAAATCTGCATCAGTTCCATTGGGACTTCATCTTGATCTTCTCCTGACTGATCGTGCTGCGGGCTCTGCCTGTCTCCAGCACTCCGGACCCTCAGCTACCACCACCACTTGGGACCCCCGATCGATTCAAGCTCTCTCTCTCTCTCTAGGTATAGCCTTCTGACCCTGACTTGTGTGATCACTTATAGTTTTCTAAACTGGACTTTTATAATCAAATTTAAGTTAGATTTAATATTATCACTGTTTTGTTTGTTTGGCTCCCCTTGTATGGTTATTACCTGGCAATAAATAACTTTCATGGTTAAGCTGGTTGCTTCTCTCTCTCTCTCTCTTTCCCCCCCTCGTGGATGTTTTTTGGCTTCCCCATTTGCTCTGCAGCAACGCTCCCTGTACCTAAGCTAAAGATCCCTGCAGCGCCCAAAAAGCCTGTGGGGTTTGCTCATCAAGTGGGTAACCACCAGAACAATTGTAATGTGAAAGTGCGGATAGAGATGTGTGGAACCTGGGACATATGAGGGTGGCAGCTTGGAGGTGCTGCTCAACCCAGCCTACTGAGTCCAAGGGTGTACGAGGGTGACAGTTTGGAAATGCTGCTCGACCCAGCCTACTGAGTCCAGGGACATATAAGGGGTCAGCTTGGGAGTGCCGATTAACCCGGTCCTCTCAGACGCGCTCTGTTAATGTGTGTGTGTGTTCATCTGATTCTGGGGCTGGAAGAACCAAGCCCTGGGGAACCTAGGTCCTGCAGGATAGCTCCATTGGGAGGGAACTTGCAGCAGGGAGAAGTAGAGCTCCATATGAGAACACAAGTGACACAAGCAGTAAATTGACAGAAGTACAGAACCCCCCTCCCCCCAAAGAGTAACCCTAATAAATGAGCGCACCCCAAAATAATGGGCAAAGCTGGTAACACTGCACAGAAGAACTTCACTGGTTCTGTTTCAAGAAGGCTGTCCATGAGAAGGGATGGGAATTTGGCCAAAAAACCAGGAGGTTCAGTGAAACAAATAGATGCCCTCTCCCAGCTAAGACTTCTTAGTAAGTAAGACCTAGAAATAACCACTGTTCCTTGTGATAAGAAGTAGAAGGATGGATCTGAGCGGGAAAAACTGTCTATGACCACATTCCCTATTGCCAATGTGTCTTAGTGAGATGTAAGAACTTAAGTGTTAAATCCAGAATGCATCTGCCATGGTGCAGGTTTCCTTGCTTGATTCCTCATGGCAAGTTATGCTGCTGAGGGGACCAGTGAGAAATGTTGCAGTTCTGAAAATAGAGGTTCCTGCCTGTGGGCATTTGCCCACTTGCATATTTCTGACCTGTCCTTTGTGAAACACAAAATGAAGCATTTGCCACATCGAAAGAACACTTTAAGGTGTAGCTGCCAAATTTGTGTATTGTCCCCCAAGCCCGTTGGACACCGGTTTGTAGTCTGTTTCGGTAGAAATAATTTTGCAACTGCTGATATGCAACCATCTCTGGGGTAGAACTGACACACAATTTGTTTATAGTACACATCGAAGTGACAACAATTTAGGGCAAGAAGTGAAGAATATTGTATCCTGATGAAATTTGGGGGGGCTTAAAATGTAATCACTCACACTGGAATTTGACCAGTGGCATTTTGCAAGAAGGAATCTTTAAATATTTAATGACCACAAAAGTCTTTCAGATCTTGACTGAAAGCATTTAGGGTATAAGAAGAGGGGAAAAGAGAATTCCTACCTGAGATATAAAGGGAATAGTACGCGTTAGAGTGTATAGTAATGTGTTTCGAACAGAAACACTATAATCCAGACCTTGGACATGCTAATTGCAACACCTGTCTGGGCAAGTCTGTTTCCTAGACAGGACGTGGCAAAGGCAGCAAGATGGAAAGAAAGCCATACACACGGCTTGTTTTCATGTGCATCTCTGAGCACCGACTACTGCTAATCATAACAGACTTTATGGTCTGATCCTAGAGCTGCAGTTTGACTGCTGCAATATTGAGTTCTTAGCAATTGTGATACTAATATTTTGTGCTTTATGAGCATGAATTAAGGAAGCCTCCCAACACCACTGATGTGGGCATCCTGTCGCTTTACAGAGAAGTCACTGTGTCCCAAAGATTAAATTGCCTATAGTCACACAGCAGTCAGTGGCAGAGCCAGGAATGGTACCAAGGAGTCCTCAGTTGCAATCCCCTACTCTAGCAGGTAGACAGCACTCCAATTAAGTGATCTTTCAGAGCCAAATCAGAATCAAACTGTGAAATAACCAGTTTTCCTAGCATTATTTTACTCTCTGGATTAGGACCCCTGTGATTCTTGGAAATTACGTGTAAAATAAACAAGGGCTCTTCCTTGCTGTTAGAATCAAACTAAAGAAAGACATGTTACTACGATTGCTGGTGTCCAAAATATCAGTCAATATCCATGTCACTGCATGAAGGATAAGTAAAAAGGAGATATATTAACTGGATTCAAATGGACAAGGCCCTGCTTGTCAGAATCAGCACATCTGTCAAGTTAGGTGGAAAACACAGAGCGAGGGGGAGTTAGCATACAAATGTCATGTGACAAGCTTTGTTGGTTAGTGGGAGTTTGCAGTACATGGATGCTAATCATATGTTCCAGAACTGAATGGCACAGACAGAAAAGTACACTTGCTCTCATTCCTAATCTTCTCAATGTAGTCTTACAGCAAGCAGAAATCACCGATTGAGCAATGTCAAATTCATGGTCATTTCCTATTTGGTTTCCTCTTCTCCCTCCCTTGTCAACTTCACTCTACGCACAACTGGATGAGAGCAGGCAACAGAGCACCTGCAGGTGAGAGATGAGAGGAACGATTTATGTGGCAAGGGCTGACAAACAGTAGCCTCAAGGCACTGGGAGTAGCTTTGAAACAAGCTAGATAACTGGACACTTTTTTTCTTGAGCAGAGCATGATAACTAATACAGCCAGGGGTTCACCTGATGCACCCTTCCAACTCTGATTGACACTAGCACCCAGGCATGGACGGAAGAATAGGATTTCTTGGATTTTAGTGACACAGAATCCAGTTGGCAGCACAGGTCTCTTTCACTGCGGCTCAGGCCTTCCTCCCTATGCTTTACATTTCGCAATATTGATCATCTGCATAGTGTTGTAAACGTGCATGGTACAGACGAAGATGGATTTGTCTCAAGCCCACTCTGGTTGGATCCCCCTTAGGGGTGAAAGAATAGATCCACATGCCCTCCGGAGGCTACTCACAACTAGTCCTCCTTGGGTGTATCTGAGAATCCTTTTACACCACTTCCTATAGGATTTCAGGCCTGGACTACACTATAGAGTTAGGTCGATGTAAGGCTGCTTACGTTGACCTGTGTCAGTGTTCACGCTCCAGCCTTGCTCCTGCCGATGTAAGCGCCCTACTACCCTGGCATCATAACTCTACCTCCACGAGAGGCGTAGGGCATATGTTGGTGTCGTTGGGGCGATGCAGTGTCTGTGTAGACACTGAAGGCTACTTACATCCACTGCTGGCTGTCATCCTTGTCAATTTCACGGGTCCAGCATGGAGTCATGAAATTGACAAGAAAGCCACTCACCGCTCAGGCTGTCACCCTGGGGCCGGCTCCACGCTCTCAGCTGGCCTGCTGCTCAGGCTCCCCACCAAAAGCCCAGGTGCTGCCCGGGCTCCTGGCTCCCCATTGGGAGCCTGGCAGCCGCCCAGGCTCTCGGCATGGACCTCCCTGCTGGGAGCCCAAGCGGCTCCCCTGCTAATGGTGGGGAGCGGGAGCCCAGGGGGCAGCCATGCTCCCAGCGAGGAGCAGGGATCCAAGAGCCGGGGGGAGGGGCGGGCAGCTGGACTCCCGTCGGGGAGCTGTACAGAGCTGAGAGCCTGGGTTCTCAGCTCCCCACACTCCCCCTCAAGTCAATGGAAGCGCTCCTGGTGAGGTCGCACACCACCAACAGAAGGAGGGCAGTGTGGACATGAACTACCGCAGTAATTACTGTGGTGGCTGTAAGTCGACCTAACAGAGGACTTGAGTTTGTAGTGGAGACATGCCCTCAGAGGAGATGTCTGATCCTATAGCCTCTGAGAGGAGCTGCAGCAGGAATAAGCTATGTGGTGTTAGGATGCTCTGAAGAGGACCCAGCTAAAAGTGACTAAGCAAATCTGCATCAGCTGAATTCTGAAGAAAGATGCTTGTCACCTCCAGACAACAGAGATGACACTGGCTGCGTTAGAGACTTAGGATTTTTTTTTTTTTTTTTTTTAAGAAAATGAAGTGTTTGACAGGAAAGATTTAGATAAAACAAACTCCAATGACTAAGACTGTGCCAGTTATTTAGTGGGCATTTGTGACACTTTCTTGGGGTGCCCAGAACTCTGGGTGACCTTGCTACCCCATTGCCTTAGCAAAAGAGAGATTTGCTGGTGCTAAACTGGGTGACAGCTCCCTATCAAAAAATGTCTCAGGACTCTGCCAGCCCTTACGGGTAAAACTTGGTTCACCTCCATTCCTGAGTCCCATGGAAGAGGGTTCCCCTCGAGTATCCAGCCCCTGTCACTGGACACTCACAGAAATTACCAAGTTCACAGTCTCTAAAGATACAATTTATATACCAGCTTGTTTGATTCTCCTAAGCATTCACACTTTGCTTAATATTACAGCACTGAGATTTGCTCAGGATAAAACAACGAGAAGTTTATTAATGAAGACAGAGATTTAAGTGATACTGAGTCAAGACCGTGGAAACAGACATATTACAAATAAAACAGAAGCGTAACATGTTTCTAAGAGACTAAACAAAACTGTAGCAGGCTAAAATCTTTGTCTAAGTTAAGTTTCTCACCTCAAGCAGCCTCTCAGCCCTACTAACCCACCCAGGCCAGGATCCAGCTTTCATGCTCCCTCAGTGCTGGAAAACCAAGGCGTTCTCCTTGCTGCGTCTTATAGTCCAGTAAACCTTTGAAATGTATCTTTTGAAGTGTCCCCCAGATAAAATTCTTCTCCCTCATTGCTTATTCCCCAGTGTGCTGAGGCCATCCTGCTCGTCTCATCCTCCAGTTAACTTGCTTTCCCTGTTCACTCAATATGGAAATTGAATTCCCATTGTCTTTGGCTTACCCTGACCCCATTTATACCCAAGATCTAGGCAGACACGCAAATCAACATTCTTTTGTCTAGGACAAACTTGTTTTCCAACCATGCCAGCTTAAATTTGATTTTTTTTTAGTACATACCTACGGCTTCTTGACGAATACCCCCCGACGTACATCTCCCAATATTTATAGTGGCCAGTATGATACAAGCTCTTATTTGATCCCTTACACAACATTCTTCATAGATGAATACTATGACAGCAATCTGTTAGGTGTAGTGAGTTTGTCAGGCCTAATAGGAATTGCCATTACATGTCAGTGAGCACTTTGTCATCACCCACGGGTCTACAACCTGCTCTGTGGGGTTTATAGGAGCAGCCTTCATGCACCAACCCGCCATCTGGCAACCTGCTGATGCTTATGTACCTAGGACCCAGGCTCCACCCCCTGCAGTCCTATTGGTGGAGTCCCAGCACAACTGATTGGCCAGCTGGCCCTACTTAAGCTAGCAGCAGGTACAGGAAGCTGTCTGAAGAACTGGACTCCACTCTGTTCTGGACGGTGTGCTTTGTGCTTCCTGCTCCCACGGCTTGACTTCCTGGCACCCTGACGAGGCCTGTTTCCTGATTGGTGGTTCTGACCTCCAGGTTGTCTCCTGACTCTGACCCAGCTGACTCCTTGTCTTGTGACCGCAGACTCTGGCTCTGACTACTAGGTCTGGCCACCCATGACCTGACTGTGACACACTTTGCCAGTTGGCATTGAGGGGCTCATAGGGTCACAGAGTTTATTGTATCTCTCTGCAGAAAAAATAAAGCAAAGTAAACAGAGAGAGGGCACGCACGCAACTGCCTATGCACTGAGTACAAAGAACCATTTACAACTGGGTTTTGCCCTACGCTTGAATGAATGTGCTACATTGCCACCCAGTGGGTGAAGGAGCATATTGAAGCTCCTACTGCTCTCAATCGTATGCATGCTATGGACAATTGGTGGCCTCTGCTGCCCTAATTTCTGTCTTGGCTTTGATGCACTGTTTTCATGCTGTCCCAAGGACACTAAAAACAGTAACAACGACTGCACACCCACCCACAGAGTTGGCGGTTTGCAGTCACGAGCTATAGAAAGAGACAGCCAGATCACGTTGTGGCCCAAGTTGAAAGATGAACATGCAAGCCACCATCTTGGCCGTCACCAGGCAATAAACCAGGCACCGCCGGAGCTGAAAGCATAAAGCCTCTACAGCTTGAGCCAAAGAACCAGGCTCTCGCATTGAGAGCTGTAAGAGAACCAGGCTGTGGTCTGTGGATTGGACACAGACAGGGGTACTTCACACTCACTGAGCAGTAGGTTACACAAGCACAAGCGTAAACTGAAATCCACAGGATGGAGCTGGAACACCTTGAGGCACGTGGTTCTTGGGCGGCAAGTGGGATTTCACCTTGTGAGTCCTGTGTCTTTTCAGGAATGGGGCTGACTGGGAAGTCAATAGTCCATCCATTTAAAGTGATATTCAAATGCCCCCCTTGCCACATTAGTTCTCCACCACCCTTGAAAGCGCAACACATGACAAGTTTAGCTGAGGGTGGCTTGGCCCAACACTCTTTACAGCCCTACAGCACTGTTCTGAGCAATGGCTTGAGTAGGCACCCGATAGTCATACAAGTCATTCCCCCCCGCCAAGCTCCCATCCCCACACCTGCCCATGGGGGCAAGTCTTCAGGCTGTCCATTAAGTCTCAGTGCAAGTGTTTCTGTAGATTGAATTCAGAAATCAGTCGAGCCATTAATGATTTTATGGCTTCTTGTTAAAAGCCCAGATTCAGTATAAAATAAGACTGAGCAAATATCAGTAAAGATCCCGTTCGTCTTTCAGGAAAGCACAGTACATGGATAAAAAGGACACAGAACTATGTTCTCTTCTCCCATCCCAACCAGAGGAAAAATGCTGCCTTTATCCTTGTGGCAGAGTGTTGAATTCAATCCAGTCCCTAGAAATGTGTGAATCCTCCTGTTTCCACTTAGCACAGTGCTACGATATCTTTGCTAGGCTCCTGTAGTTATGACTCGCTGGGACATCACAGGCATTGCTGGTGGTTTGCAGAAGCCCTGTTGTCAATGTGTAGCCAAAGCAGCATTGAATCTGACCAGGAAACTGCACACACAGTGTCTCACAGGTAAACTAGGCAGGCTACCTGAGAATGTGCAAACTTCAGTGAAAGAACATATGTGTAATATAGAAATTAAAATTAAAGGGAACCAAAACACAGGAGTCAGGCAAAGATGTTTCATACATATCGTTATGACTGGCATCACCAGGTGACGCTGTTACCCGTAGCCTTATAAGTTCTTTTTCAGTGGGTGCAGGCAAGTTATGACTTTTGGGAAGACATGCAGCGTTGTTAGTTTTGGGTTACGTAAGGTTTTGTGTAGAGGCAGTTTTGGGAGAGGGGGAATTGTGAGAGTAGCAGGAGAATTTGCTTTCTGCCTTAGACTCAAATTCAAGTAAATTCTTGAGGCACCCTGGGAACTGGGTGTTGGTGCTGGACCGAGACTGCTGGAAGAAGGAATCGTCCTGCATGCTGTTTGACCATCTCTTTTCAGAACTGGTTTTCATGTGTAAATAAAGCAAGTTACATTTAGAATATACCCAGACTCCATGTCACTGATTTCTCCTCAAAGAAGAAGATGACCTGCCAGGCTGTGGACATCGGCTGCAACTTGGCAGGGGTAACACTGCCGTCAGAATGAGACACCAATGTCAAAGAAGGGGCAACGAACAGAATCACAGACCTGTAGCTGTACTCCAAAAGGAAGGTGGCAGAGGTCGATCTGGGATGGTAACTGTTAACAATATTGTACAGTGACATTATCCTCTCTGTGGCCCTATCATGGAAGAATCCACTAATCGTCAAATCGAGAACACTCAGATATCAAGAAAACAAACTTCCCCTTGTGAAATCAGAAATGCCAAAAAGAAGATCAGAATAAGAGCTCTCAAGAACTGGGTGAACTACAGATCAGAACATGTTTGCCAACCGCTTGCCAGACTCAGGAAGACACAAAAGAGCCAGGAATCAGGTGAAAAAAATACATCCTGGATTTTTTTCAGCTGGATTGGAACTGAACTGAAATGCAGTCTGTGACTCAGAAACCAAGTGAAAAATGGCTTCTTGGGAGATTAGCTGACTCTCCTGACCACATGGCATCGCCTCAGCCAATCAGGGGCACAAGAGAAGTTCCATGTGAACTCCATCATGTGACTTATTCTACATTACCTATTCTAATAAAAGGCACCATCACAAAACACAAAGTGAAAATACACCACAGACAGCACCATGAGGAAAGTTTTCTGAAATCCAGAAGGAGTGTGTGTGTGGGGGAGGGGTGTGTGTGGAAGTTTGCATAAAGCTCTGACAGCTCATTCCACTGAACCAGCACTTGGTTCTAGCACATAGTTCAAACTCAAACATCCTCCAGCCATTTCCCCCGAACCTCAGTATTTTCAAAGTTTGAAAACACCCAAGACTATGCAGTAATAAAGTATGTTGGTTTCTTAACTGCTTCTCTTTGGCTTTGAATTTATCTGAACTGAGGGGGTTTCTGATGATCTCTGATGTTTGGAACCTGATCTTGTCATCATTACCTTCTCAGACAATCTTCATTTGCCTGGATGTTGGTATATTGTAGGAGGCAGGAAGCCTAGACATTTTTATAGCAACTACCTGCCAACAGATTTCAAATCTTTATCCCTTCAAAATCCCACATCTGTGTGTCTCCAGGCACTGGTTCAAAAAGTTCTGCATTAGTTATTTTTATTATCAACATAAAAATCTTTCCATTTATTTATTTCTTAAAAAGCTATCTACAAACCTCAGCTCATTTTGTCCTTAGGCAGATATTTGAAGCTGTCTGCAAGCTTCTTCTCTTAAAAAAAATAAAATAAGTTAAAGTCTTTATTATACACAATGTGACAAAATATGACCAGCTACATTTACCCTGCTCAGATACATTGCGACACATATTTCAGCTGAAATGTCTGTGGCAGAAATAGGATAGATAGATAGATAGATAGATAGATAGATAGATAGATAGATAGATAG
>NW_020664455.1:1981188-1991717 GCF_002925995.2 Terrapene triunguis | reverse complement strand
TAGATAGATAGATAGATAGATAGATAGATAGATAGATAGATAGATAGGAGTGCTTCAAGGAAATGGTATTTCTAAAGCAAAGATCATTGTAAAATCAGCACAAGATGTGATGTATATATTTTACCAGCAATTGCAACATACTAAGCTTACTAGTTTCTGTTATAGTAAACCAAGGCCAATGTCAGGATTGCAAAACCCCAAGACTTATAAAGAAATGAGATAATGGAAACCAAAACGAACAATTGAGATTCATTTCCCAACCAAATCTATTCTCATTGTGTACAATCCTATGCCCCACAGTGTCATCACTGAAAGTAGCCCCATGATCTGAAGAGAGCAGAACGCTTACAGCAATATACCCCTGGGTGAGGATTGTCAACCCTGCACTACTTGTTTGCCCGTTGGAAAGCTCTGCTGCCTTTTTGGCTGGATATCTCCTTACCAGAGATCACCCCATCAGTTCACCTCCAAGAACTGTCCCTTCCCCTGAACCTGTGACCTCAGGCAGCCTGGCCCACGTTAAGATTGGTTTACTTCTGGTTCAGTATGGTTAAAGATGAGTACCAAAAATGTCACATAATTCTCTCGGACCATACATTTGACATTTTATGGCAGGAGGTCAGACTGTGGTTCCTTCAGGCCCTAAAACCTATCAGTCTATTTTAGATTGACACAAAGTCTCCTAAATGCAAGAACCCAAGCTCATGTATATGTGACTGTGATTGGTTCTATTGCTTGGTTAGTGACTGGCATGTTAAACCAAACAACACATCTTAGGTTGACACAAGATGCAGATAGCATATTTTCTCTGTACAAACCAATGCCGGCATATTTCCTCCTAACGATCTCCTCTATTTGTTCTCTCAATAACATTCATTTTAAAGTAAAAAGAAGAACATACACGACATGAGGAGAGCAACGATCATGGTGTGGAAAGTATATCAATATCAGAAAGAAAGAAAGAAAAAAGATTGTATTCTTCCAAATCCATAGGTAGTTGTGTTTGGGGATTTGTTTGTTGTTGTTGGTTTGGTTGGTTTTTGCTTGTTTTTTGTTTTTCTTTTAAAACACACAGATATTTTACTTAGATGTGAAAAGTCAAAATTTAGATTTAAATGGAGGTATCTACGCATTTTCCCTCCCATCTCTTAAATGCAGAACACAAAAGATTAAAATTCACAATTTTCCTAAATCAAAGGACAACAGGTGAAGTTTGCATTCTGTCAGCCTACTTTGTTCTATCGAAAGCAACTGAACATTCAGTAAGGCACTGTATGTGGTAGGCACACATTAAACTGGGGTGGATTAAACTGGAGTAGGGGTTATTAAAGAAGAGAATCCACATTGAAACCACTCTTGCCTGATGTAAATCCGACCTGGCCCTTTCTCTAGCATTCCAGAAGATTTGATCTGAAGAAGCAGCTAAACATCACAGCAGTCCACATATCTTTCTAGATAACAACTGGTAAATAAAGGCCAATTTTTGATCTCACTTAAGTGCATTTCATTCTCCCCCTTTCTGAACCTCACAGCTCGTGTCATCATTTACTGTTGTGCGAGGTAGGTGTGTAACCCAATTCAAATGACAGTTCTATTCCAACTTTGCTCAGAGATAAATGACAACACAAGAGGCTGGTACCAGAAGGACTTTATGATGTTCCTCTCATGCCACGGTGCAGGTAGTTTTGGAAGGAGCATTAGTTATGGCTAGAAGTCAAGTCAGGGAAACACTGATTACAGGTACAAGAAAAAAATAATTTAAATTCTCAGACAGTAATTGGTGTCTGATAAAAAATAACCCAACTGATTGTATTAGAACACATTTATTAAGGTTTAACAGCTATGTGAGGAAGATAGATTTTACAACTGTGAAGGAAATGTCTACCTGTATTATACTGCTGCCTATTACCATAGTGTCTGGGTGCCTTCTACATAAAATCCGTAGCGATAGCAAAGTCCTTAGCATATTTCCTGGTGTCTCTGGCTCTTCTCTTCAAAAGCCCTGCTTTGGGTCGGGTATATTTTAATTAATAAAATGTACATTTACTTATTTATTTACTTTAGCTGATTCATATCATGGTTGGGATTGAGTCGTTTTGGATAGACAAGGAGATGTTCAGTGTGGTGAGTGGTTTCATAGCGGTAGCCGTGTTAGTCTGTATCAGCAAAAAAGAACGAGGAGTACTTGTGGCACCTTAGAGACTAATAAATATATTTGGGCATAAGCTTTCGTGGGCTAAACCCCACTTCATCAGATGCATGGAGTGGAAAATACATGGAGTGTGGTGAGTGTCATTCTCATGATGAAAAGATCAATCAAGTCTCACTAAATGATCTTAAGAATTAAGGAGTAGTTGTTCACTGCACAATAACTGTTGTATTACATCTGAATTTGTTCATTTCAGATTATTTTAACAATGTGGGCCCTCCAAAGCTCTAGGTGCCGGTATAAAATTTGATGCACAAAACTCACACATTGGAATCAATGGCTAAAAGTATAAAAACCTCCCAAATGAAGTCCCCTCCCAGTAGTTCTACCCTGGCTAAGCTAAATCTTTAAGAACTTATGTAACTACATGCACTTCGGTAGGATTACTCTTGTTTTAAATTTAAGCATGTGCATAAGTGCTTTGCTGGATTTAGACTTCAACCCTCTTTCCCAGAATGACAAAGAGGGCCTCATCCAAACTCCATTGTTATGGGAGTCTTTCAACTGACTTAATGGGGCTTTTTACGATATATCACCTTTCTGAGATATTTAAGCTCCAGCAAGATGTAGTTTGACCTTGGGTTAACCTTGAAACACACAAGCCAAAGGGGATGGTTATGTAACTGACAACAGCCAATGCAAAAGAAGAGCAAACATGCAGTGTGCAACAGGGACCAGAGAGAAGCAGCCTTCATCTGACCTACTAAACATGAAATACGTTTCACCCTGAACGTGTTAACTCTGTCAGTGCAGCCAGACAAACTAGCCCTGCGCTGGCACTGCACTGCCCCGGTGTGGCTGGACCTATGGGAAAGGTCATCAGATAGGGTGACCAGACAGCAAGCGTGAAAAATCGGGTCGGGGGTAATAGGCACCTATATAAGACAAAGCCCCAAATATCGGGACATCTCTTCACCCTATCACCAGGTGCTCTGTTTCAAATTATGCAGACACTTCCATATAGAGGGAGGAGTCTGCTTCACATGGCTCACTTAAAAGGGCCACAAACTAATACGTGGGGACCATTACTTTACCAGACTCTGTGTTGTACTTATTTGCCTGGACAGTATTTAAAGTCCTGTTAAGAAACAGAGCTGGACAGCCTGGTTGCAATGAAAGGATTCAAAACTTAAATACTGACCTCAGGCAGAGTCCGTCTTCGTGATATCATGCAGGGTTTGTACTCAACGCCAGCACATGGGTGATGTGCTGATACCACACTTTAACAAAGTTACTGTACCACACTGCCTATTTTGTTAGAAGATCTCCAAGATCCTATACATGCCATTGGCTAGTACATAAGGCTATGGCATTTTGTTCTTTCCAATACAAGGTAATTCACACACACACACACACACACACTTTCATCTATGCATCCCCTGAATAGACAGTCCAAAGCAAAGTGTCAAAGGAAAAGAAAGTTGGTTGTTTTCTTTTCGACCTTTCCCGAGACTTGATAACGTTCTCTCCTTCTCTGCCTTTCTCTCCCACTTCTATGTTGTCTTAAGGCTCTGCATCTTAGAAGGCTGCAAAGCTGCTTGTATGATTTTTATCTCCATGATTAAAGTGTTACACTTTATTGAGCTGTTTTGCATCAGCACCAAAATCTGCAATGCAGGATTTTACATAACACCTCATTTTCTCTTTGCACCATTACTGTTATTAACCTGGTGGCAATAAACAGAAAATACAGCTTTGCTTATGATGTGCTCCTGGATTCTGTTTGTCTGTGACTAACGAAAAGAGAAAAGAAGAGGAATCAACCACCCCACATCCTGAAAGATTAGGAGCCATTGTACAAACTTGTATTTTTCACAGAGCAACCATCAGGAGTTGCTCTCGAAACAACAATGGCAGCTTTTCTGAGCCAAGAAGAGAAACAATGTACTATTGTATTTGAATCCAAGGATTTCTTCTAAAACAAAAGGTCAGAAGGGGAAGAGAACTGGACAGCTTCAAAGTTTCTCCTTTTATTGTTATTCCTCACTAGACCTCTGAGATGGAAGATTCAATTGATCTGCCACTTTGGGGTCATTTTTAGCAAGTTTGTTTAAAGGAATAATTATTATACCACCTCCTAGGAGCCCTAGTCATGGACCTGGACCCCATTGTGCTAGGTGCTGTGCAAACACAGTTCGTAGTTGAATCTGTGTTTGCAGTTGAGAATACTCAGAGATAAAGTGTAGAGGGAGAAGAGAAGGGGACACCAAGGACAGAGCCTTGTGGAAACCCTATAGAAATCTGGAGAGGGATGAAGGACACACTGCAGGAAATGATTAAAGGATTGGAAGAGAACCAGGAGATGAGAGAGTCACAGAAAACAATGGAGGACAAGATTTCAAGAAGAGCGTAGTCAAATGTGTCAAAGGTGGCCAACAGGTCAAGGAGGATGAGGATGGAGTCCTGGTTCTGAGTTTTGGCTAAGAAGTCAGTATAGACTTTGGCAAGAGTAGATTCAGTTGAGTGCTAGGGATTTAAACCAGATTGGAGAGGGTCAAAGATGGAATTGGAAGAGAGGAACTCCAGATGGTGATTGTAAACAGCATGTTTCATGAGCTTAGAGATGAAAGGAAGAAGAAGGGGTAGTTAGAGAGGCAAGTGGGGTCAAGGGTGAGTTTACAGAATTGATTTATATTAAGACATGCCATCAGACTACTGCTTAAGGTCTGAGTGCCCTCTCAAGAGGCATATGTAATGCAGTACTGGGAACAAGAGGAAAAAAGCAGATCCTAACCTGATATCCCGGGAGGTGTGCTGCCTGCATGGAACCTGTATCCAAGACACTATGGAAAAGTTGTCAAGGCTCATCTGATCACTACCCTATGCTGCTCATCCACAAAGGTACTATGATACCACCAGGTCTGACTCTGAACAAATCAGTAGTGACTACAGGGCTCTGGAGGCAAGGGTGAAAGACAGGGTCTCAGGTGGTGTTCTCACCCACCCTATTGATTAAGGGTAAGGGCCCGGGCCGGGACAGAAGCATGCTGGAGATGAATGCATGGCTACCCAGATGGTGTTGACAGGCAGGCTTTTTTTTAGTGGCAGTCTGTTGCCAGCCGGGGTCCCGGCCACCAGCCCCACTCAGCCCGGTGCCTGCCTGGATGAACAGAACCCAAGGCCAGCAGCGGGCTGAGCGGGGCCGGCGGCCGGGACTCCGGCTGGCAGGAGCTGGTGGACGGAACCCCAGACCGGCAGCAGGCTGAGCCACTCAGCCCGCTGCCGGTCTGGGGTTCCGTCTGCTGCCCCCGCTGCCGGTCTGGGATTCCGTCCGCCGGCCCCTGCCAGCCGGAGTCCCGGCCGCCAGCCGCGCTCAGTCCGCTGCCATTCTGGCGTTCTGTCCGCCAGCCCCTGTAAATGTAAAATGTATGACTGGCACGCAAAACCTTAAATTACCGTAAATAAATGAAGACTTGGCACACCACTTCTCAAAGGTTGCCGACCCCTGATTTAGATTATCTATTAGAAAATTATTTTCAACTATAAGCATAGTGAAGCACAGGAATCTTACTACCAAGGGAGCTCGGAGAATCCCTGTTGTTGGAGGTTTTTAAGATCAGGTTAGACAAGTACTTGTCAGGGATGATTTAGATATACTTGGTCTTGCCTCACCATGGAAGGATCACTAAATGACCTCTTTAGGTCCCTTCCAGCCCTACATTTCCATAATTCTAAGTACCGGTTAGTGTGGATGCTTAGCACTATCAGATGGAATCAAAATAACTCAAATGTGCTTCAGATACCCTATGCTGCTGATGGGTAATGGAAAATCTCCTTCTGCTTTTGTGGTAAGGGCCTGTGGTTTTCAAGCAGAAGTAGATGAGTTTTCTCACCTTCTGTCACATGAGGTGCTGAACGGAGCACCGTGAGAGGCAAGAAGAATTATATGGCCACAGATTTGTCACACAGCTGAGTTGGACCAAAGAGTATTGAAGGGAGAGAGAAATAAAGCCTGGGAATCTAATTAAACAGAAGTTCATTCACTAGAATTATTCATCAAGGATGGCATTTTCAGAATTACCTAAGTGACTTAGGTGCATATTTGTCAAAGTCAATCCAATTTCAATAGGAATGGATAGTCCATGGGACTAGTGCTCTTAAGTCACTCAGATATTTTTGAAAAGTCCAACCAAAAGGATTAAAAGGAATTCCAAAAGGGCCGGCGATGTGGGATGTGCTGATCTGCTCAGCTCCTCTGCCCCTAGATCATATAAAATGCACCTGAAAATAACTGCAGGCACAAAAGTGCACCTGGAAAAATGCAGGAGGCAAAAAGGGAGGCCAGGTTGAAAGTGGTCTGAAGGGAGGCATAATGCTTTCAACTCAAATCCAGCACAACTTTTGCACATGCTAAGAAATGCCTCTCCTCATGTTTACTGCCAGAAGCTTGGACTGGATGACAGGGGATGGATCACTGTGTAAATTACCCTGTTCTATGCATTCCCTCTGAAGCATATGGCAGCGGCCACTGTTGGAAGACAAGGTACTGGGCTAGATGGACCATTGGTCTGATCCAGTATGGCCGTTCCTCTGTTATCTCTGTATGTGCACGCTTAGGAAAGCGGAAGCAGCTCAGGTTGAGCGCTATTGGTGCAGCTTGTATGTAATGAATTGTTTAGCTGCTTGTTTCAGGAGGACTGTTTTGTTTTCTAACCTAGGAGAAAGCTTTTAAAAAGCTCTCCTAGCTTCTGTCCCCTACTCATGTGGGTTCTTGCTCTTTACTCTTGCTATTTATTTTGCACTTGCTCTTTACTCTTAAATGCTGCAGTTTGAAATACAGCAGAACATTTTTCAGTCCGTCAGTGTGTTGTTTGATGTCAAGGAGACGAAATGTTACTACTTTCCTCTGGAGAAGCTTAGGACATGATGGATGAAATGTCACAAATAATTAGACTTTTCCTATGAATTACATTTTTTTAACTTGTGTTTTCATGTCAACAGGTATGTTACAGATAGGCTGTAGGAAAGGAGCTGGGGAAAATTCAGTTACCCTGGAGCAGAGGTAGTGTACTATCAGATACGCCAACGCAGAGTTCCAGCTGAGACAACCGCGCACACAGGTTCAAGCTTCTATCAGGCTCACTGGTGAACTGCTTGTTGCTTATGAAACACATGGGTCCTGGTACCAAGGAAATGATCATGGTGAGCAAGTCCTGCCATTGGATGAAATGGACATAGCTACGAACCTAGGGATTGCCAGACTGGATCAGACCCAAGGACCATCCAGTCCAGTATCTTGTCTAGGACAGTGGACAGCTGGCATAGGGCCATAATTGTTCATGGCACTCTCAAGTACCAGTACAGTAACCATGTCTCTAAAGCTACCAGTTCAACATTCAAGATCATCTGACTGCACCAGCTTGTTCTGAGGCAATCTAAGCTTTCATGAAAAGCTTCAAGGAAATCAGGGAAGGGCAGGGCAGCCCGGCAGCTCCGGACCCCACCGCGATGAGCAGCAGGGCATCCAGGACCCCAGACCGTGCAATGCCAGGCAGCAGGGCAGCTGTGACCCCGGACCCAGACCCCAATGCACCGGCCCTGCGGCCTTTAGCTCACAGTGGGCTGCGGGTTGAGAACCACTGAAACCATCAAACTCTGAACAGCTATGGCCGGGTAATGTTTGGATATAGATCCATGCTTCATGGCTTGTGCACATCTCCAACGAAACCCCAGGTATCTGCCAAAATCTGTATGTATGCAAGTGAAATCAGTAGAAGAAACGTGGGAAATTCCACACTTACTATTAATTATTATTATGTGTTTCTAGAACTGTCATCACCCTGATCTCTTCGTTTATAAACCACCAGTTCTGAGATTAAAGTATGCAGTAAATACTGGACCAAACGCAACAGCACAGCTGAGTTACTGCTTTGAAATTTAATACTACATGCAACAGCTCTAAATTGCTTACTTAGCTGGAAATCCTCCAAGAATGTGAAACCATGATGCTCTAAATCAGACCAATCAATGATACAAATCTCTACTGAAAGAATGTATCAAAAGTAGCCACTGCTCCAGGAGAACGAATCTTAGGAATTATACCCCTTTTAGCTCTCCCTTCCACCTACAGCTTACTGCTATTTATTGTAGGGTTATCGCAAAAATATAGAGATTAGTAATGAAGTAGAAAAGTTTACCCACTGTTTGACTTGGAACTAAATTATTCTTCACCTCTAAGGGGGGAGGAACGGAGAATCCACACTTTTTTTTTCTCTATGATTAAAGCTAATGAAAAGCTATTGCTAGAGAACAGAGGTGTTATACGACCCTAAAGGTCCATAGAAATGGTGCCATCCAGTAAGCCCTGATTCCTTGTATGCATTTGTGTGTGACAGGGGATCTGAAGTATAAAGGGGTGTTTCTAGGAGACTTTTTGATATCTCAGATCTATAAACCGGGCAATTCACAAAAACAGGGTTCAGGTTCACACGTGCCAGCAAAAAGAATATGCTTTCCTTGCCCAGGATATTGGACTGAGATCATCCACTCATTTCACACAGCTCACCAAACAGTCACCAGACAGTCATTTTTCTTCACTTCATGTTGCCTAGAACAAGACTGTGCACTATCTTGGTTTAGCTGAATTATTCCGGCAGTTCCTACTTAGTTGAAAACCAGAACGTAGATTCCATATGTAGCTGGAACCTGTCATAGGTCCATACAGAAGAGTTGAAGGGGGAAACTCACAGGAGATTACAGTGCCACTAATGATTGCCTACAGCAATGGGACCTGGTCTCAGCTGGGTCTCCTAGGCCCGACTGTAATACAAACAATAATAATATATGGCCATCTAGAGCAGCAGTTCTCAACCAGGGATCCGGGGCCCCCTGGGGGTCCACGAGCAGGTTTCAGGGGGTCCGCCAAGCAGGGCTGGCATTAGACTTATTGGGGCCGAAGGCAAAAAACTGAAGCCCCACCACATGGGTCTGAAGCCTGGAGACCCAAGCCTTGCCACCCAGGGCTGAAGCCAAAGCCTGAGCAACTTAGCTTCACAGGGTCCACTGTGGCATGGGCAGCTGCCCGGCTTGCTATGCCCTAATGCTGGCCCTGGCTCTTATATGCAGGAAAACTGTAGGTGTGGGCCTTGGAGTTTTTATAGCATGTTGTAGGGCTCAGAAAGAAAAAGGTTGAGAAGCCCTGATCTAGAGGCAATATAACCACTTCATTTTGCTTCATGGTATGTAGGTGGAGGGTTACGTTAAACTATGCACATATAGGTGACCCAGTCATCTGTTAGTTGAAGAGACGACCTTTATGTTAAAGAACAGGCCTTATTTTGTGCTTAATATTCTGTCTCTCAAAACAAGCCAAAGCAGGAGACACTTTCCTTCCCACCCCCTAATATTTCAGCAATAATCATGCAAAGGATCATACACTATGATAACAATATATGATTTTTGTACCACAGATAAAGTGGGGAATGGTCTCTTACAGATAGGTTTGTCCCATATTTTTCATGCCGTTCTTGTTTATTTCTTTGAAGCAGAGGGGTTTTTTAACTATTTAACACTGCCAGGTTGTTTAGGTCCAACATTTTGATTTTATAAAGAAAAGGTTTTATAAAATTGAACAAAAATGGAGATGGAGTCCAACAAAAAGGGTCTAATGAGAGTAAGATTTAAATGGCAATGTTTGGAACCCAAACAAAAAAGTATTAAATTAGTGTCTGAAAAGCAGACAATGACACTGACTGCAGACACACAGTGAAACTGCCCATCCTAGCCTCTTTTCGAGTTGAATAAATATAGGAGGAGGAGGAGAGAAGCAATTAGCATAAGTGAAAAAGCAAATAAGATTTTTAAAACTCTGTTTCAACAGTCTAAAAGAAGCTGCTACCGATAACAGAGGTAAGGAATTTTTTTTCTGTTAATGTAGGATTTTTACTGTGACAGTTTCCCTTTAATGTTACTTGAACATAGGTTATTCTAGCTGAATGTCAGAACTACACCAGTTTGGAATTCAATTTTGGGACACTTAACGTAACATTTTACCAAGAAATGACTGTCCTTTTCCTACATTTCATGGCTCAGTGGGCTTTCAGGCAGGAGATGGTTTTACAGGGATATATCTCTGTACATTCTTTACAGTCGTTATAAAACTGTTTGGATGGAAGGAGCATTCTGATTGCCTGGGGAACTTTCAGTAGGGGTAGGTTAATCTATGTGACCCGCGTAGGTGAGCTGAAACTGCTGTGCAACTTTCTAAACTGTCAACTTCATCTTTCCCCCTGCACTCTCCTCCTCAGTGTGTGGGTCTCTCTCTCTCTCTCTCTCACACACACACACACACACACACACACACACACACACACACACACAC
>NW_020664455.1:1964003-1981178 GCF_002925995.2 Terrapene triunguis | reverse complement strand
ACACACACACACACACACACACACACACACACACACACACACACACAATCTTATTGTAGGCTAAATAGATACAGATGTGTAATATGAGAAACGGTATGTATCTAAATACACACACATACATTTGCCCCCCTGCTGTAGTGCAGATATAGATACATCCACAGAGACACTAATTATACCTACCAGATTAAAGAGATTTTCTACACTAGCACTGAACATAGATGGGAATGTTTGGTTATTAGGAGATGGTCACCCTTCTGGGCAATTAAAATCATTTGCCTGCCCACCAGGGGTCTGATCCCTTCCTTTCTGTATTAATGCATATGATGTTATCTAATATAATTGTTCAGGCTCGGAGTTGGAAGGGTGGTTCTTCACTGATTACAAACCCATATTTCAATATTTCACCTCATCCTCCAAAGCAGGAAAATTTCAACTGGCTGCTCAGATTTGCTGTCTAGGTCGTGGGGCACCCAAACTCTCCTCACTCTTCTTCCCTGCTCCCCACCCCCACTTCACGTTCATTCCCGGCTGTCCCCCCAGCAGAAATTGCCACACATCTGTGCAAAGGACAAGCAGAAGAATGAGGTGACAGTTCTCCAAGGAATGAATAAAAATGCAAATTAACAAACACCAAATTTGCTGTAAACATTAAATACTTCAGACATGAAACCTTCTGTGCTACAAGAGTGCTTTCAGCATTATCTATTCGCAGCAGCTCCTCTGCTCCTGAGGGTCATAAACACGGAGAGATGGAGCCGGGGAAAAGGCTCTCGTTGAAATTCAGCTCACAGCAAAAGCAATTTCCGAGTGTGCAAAGTGCTGTCAGCAGGCCTGATGTTTGTGTATGAAATATAGACAATATGACTGGCCCATCGGCAGCCACTGTCAGACTGATGGATGGCGCCCGAAAGGAAGTAAAGCGGCTGCCGTTAGGGCCCAGTCTATCAGTCGCTTGAAGGAGATTCGTGGGCTTAATAGAGGTAAAAGTTTCTTCTAATCGGACAAAATTTCCAGCGGTGATCACAAAGAAAATAAAAAGGACGGCGACGTGATACTCAGGGCCCAAGCTAGGCATTCCTGGCTCTCCTGCAAAACAACACAGACAGGATGAGAACAGCGCACTTCAGTATCATGCCAGATCTGTATCTCTTTCGATGCCTTGGAATATCTTTGAATGCATGGAGAATCTTCCAGCTCACCGAGTGTACAGCAAGTGTTTTCAAGGTCTCACTGCAGCACGCTTGCTCTTCCAAAATTAGAATGTTGTCTTTTTAGCTTCACACTTTATTTTCTTGTGTAAGGGGTGCTATTATATACCGAGCCTTGTTTTCATGTTGAGGTGATTAGATCTCGCCTTTGGGCTCTCAAATCAGCTCCTTAAATAGGTACCTACATGTCAATTGGAGACACCACATGCATGAGGCCAATGTCCTTTCAAGACACTTGCATATGAAAACTGGGTCCAGAGGTTGTTTGCAATGTGATTCTGTGTATATCAACAGTACATGCGGCATACAGGCACATTCACAACAGATTTTTACAGGATACAGGGCAAAATTCCACTCCCTGGATCTCGTACCCCATAACTTCAATCAAAGATGTGTATGCAAGAAAGGTACAGAATATGTAACAGAGATCCAGTGTGGGGAGTGGAGAGCGGATGTGCCAACTCAGCTGCTAATATATCCACTAGGTAACTGTGAACACCAAGGGGAGCTGATGAAAAAATAGTGACCACCTCAAAGCTTAAGTGGTTCAGATCCACACGGTGGCTCAGATTGGCACATATTTTGAAGATGCTTGGATCCTCTGCTTTGGTCCATTTCTATTTCTGACGGCGTTAAATCCCTGAGATGGGCAGAGAAGATGAAACAAAAATGCACAAAACTCAAAAAGCAAGGTGTGCACATTTCCATTCAAATTTGAGAAAAAGATCGGGTTTATAAGGAAAGAGAAGAAAGGAACATTGCAGTTTCTCACTCAAAAACAGGGCCTTTGGTCATTCAAAGAGGGGCCAGTTTTCACAGACTAATGGTCCAATTCTCAAGCAAAAATGCTGACGTTTCAGAAATAGGAATTTTGAAATTCCTCTTGGGAAAGATTAAAATTCCATCAAAATCAGGCAACATTTTGAATTTTGTGAATTCTTGATGTGAAAATGAGCATTTTGATAACATTTTGCAAGAAACATTTCTGAGTTGTAAAATAGTGAAAAATTGCTCCCCCCCAACCATATCTTTTTCACTGGAATCAGTGTAGCTTGAAATTGTGGTGACACAGGTCACTTGATGTCATCTTTATACCTCCCAGCCACAATCCTAGGGTGAGCGGAGGACTAGGCTTATGCTCAGCATAATTTACAGCGACCCACGGGGGCTTTTGGGCAATTGGAGATTGGTAACATCCTAATGGTGTTGCTTAATTAGACTGTAATCTTCCAAGGAAAATGGTGCAAGTTTCATTCATTGGGCCATTTAAAACTGGTCAGGACCATGCACGATAGGGAACAAGCCTGCACCAGCAATGGTTATAAGGTTTATTATAGTTCTCACCCCACTCCTGTGGAGCACATGATCTTCTTGGCTAATCATTTCCAAGAATGGGCTCTAGCAACATAGCTCTGGTGGTTACTGCCGGGTATCCGGATAACTCAGTGGTTTGAGCAGGGGCCTGCTAAACCCAGGGTTGTGAGGGGGCCCTTGAGGGAGCCATTTAGGGATCTGGGGCAAAAATCTGTCTGGGGATTGGCCCTGCTTTGAGCAGGGAGTTGGACTAGATGACCTCCTGAGGTCCCTTACAACCCTGATATTCTAGGATTCTACCTCCTGCCTGTAATGGGCTCATAGAATACAGACTTTTCTTCCCTGGAGCTGCCAAAAGTTACAGAGTCAGTGGCAGAATCAAGAACTAAAACCACTAAAACAAGGGCCTCACTTGCAAAGTTCAAATCCAGATCTGAGGTTCTACAACTCTCAGTGATATTTTCCTTGCAGGATATGGTTTGTTCTTTTACAAAGGCAGAGACAGCTACAAAGTTCGGATCTAGATTCCAAAACACTGGCTCGTCACTGCCCTATAGGGGTCATCAAGAGGGCTGGTAGTTAGGGTGCTCACATGTGTACATGATAAAAGTATTGGGCTCATCATGAGCCATAATAATATTGTAGGGCCATTCATTTCATTAATGTACTTTAGAACACACCACATGGGAGTATTCCAAACTTGGGGGGGGGGCGGCTCTGGCAGAGAGTTTTTCAAAAGAATACTAAATCTTTAAAAGGTTTTATGCCAGGCAACTTTCCCCTATTACTAGCACATAACAAAAACAACAACTATCCTTTTGAATTCAATCACTGGCCATTAAAAGTGTATCAGCTTATATAAACTAGGCAATTAAAAGAGCCAACCAGTAACAATGAGCAGGCAACTAGACACACAGTGAGAATCTGTATTTCATATTTTAAATCCCCAAATTAGATTTGAAAGGCCACTTTCAGCCCGGAGTTAAGGCCAGATTTACCCTCTGCATTGCGGTGATTTGATGAATCTCTTCTGTAACCTGATGAGGCTGATTATTTATGATATGTGAGTGACACAAGACCATTGCCCAAACGGCAAAAGAATAAGGAGCTGTCTCGACCCCAAATGACAAGATTTTCCATAAAGAATTCTGACAAACTTCCTTGATTTAATTTTCGACTATCCCGCTTTCTGTTTAGGAAATCAAATCAAAAGCTAAATAACTAATAAGCATTAGTAAGAAAAAGAGGGGAAAATCCATCTACCAACAAGTCATTTATTTTAAGACTTAAGTGCTGCTGAAATTCCCAGTCAGAAAAAGAAAATGATGTTGAAGGGTGGCGTGGGAGGTATTTTGGAAAACGGGTGTAATTTAAAACAGAATATGATTTTTTGATGAGACTGCCAAAGCAAAATGCTCCTGGATAAATGTGTGTATATATGTTAATTTACATAGAGAGAGAGAGAGAGCTGTCAGGCGACTCACCAGCGGAGAGAAGGACAACAATTCATTGGGTAACAACTCCCTTGTTAAGAAAATGGCAGCAAGAAGCAGGATCAAGGGGTTTCAGTTTCCGCGCACAAGGCAAAGCCGCTGTGCAGCTTTGTTAAAGACACAGCACACATTCTCTCTGTTTTTTAATTTGCCTTTTATGCTTTTTCATTTGCCAACAATTTTTAGGGCCCGGCTAAGAATGATTGAGGAAGGCACCAACGTGATGGAAACGTGTGTAGTCAACAGAAACATGACTCAGCACTTTAGAATAATATTTCACACTTATCTAGGACTAGAGTTACAAGTCTGGATCCAGAATCCAAGTGACCACCTCAAAGTTTCCGCACCATTAAGAACATAATATAAGAATGGCCATACTGGGTCAGACCAAAGATCCATCCAGCCCAGTATCCTGTCTACCAACAGTGACCAATGCCAAGTGTCCCCAGAAGGAGTGAACCTAACAGGTAATGATCAAGTGATCTCTCTCCTGCCATCCATCTCCACCCTCTGACAAACAGAGGCTAGGGACACCATTCCTTATTCATCCTGGCTAATAGCCATTAATGGACTTAACCTCCATGAATTTATCTAGTTCTCTTTTAAACCCTGTTATAGTCTTGGCCTTCACAACCTCCTCAGGCAAGGAGTTCCACAGGTTGACTGTGCGCTGTGTGAAGAAGAACTTCCTTTTATTTGTTTTAAACCTGCTGCCCATTACTTTCATTTGGTGTCCCCTAGTTCTTATATTATGGGAACAAGTAAATAACTTTTCCTTATTCACTTTCTCAACACCACTCATGGTTTTATATACCTCTATCATATCCCCCCTTAGTCTCCTCTTTTCCAAGCTGAAAAATCCTAGCCTCTTTAATTCATTCATTCAACTCATTCAAGTGCAGTGGTTCAGTCTAGACCCATCTTTATATAGCACCTATATTCTGAAGAGCTGAAAGTATTTTTCAGTTTTCTTAAGTGACTGGTGATTTTGGGTTGCCTGGATTTCTGTATGCCCATTTTGATATCTACCCCCAACATCTTTACAGAAAGTGCTGAGCATGCACCCTCTGAAAATCAAGCTGTTTAGGATGTCTCAAGTTGAGCACCCAAAAAATCAAGAGAGGCTCTCATTCTTACAACACCCTTCTGAGGTAGGTAGAGGCATTAAGGACAAAGTCCATGTCTAAGGTAACAACAAGTCAGGCACACAACTCACTCCCATTTTCTGGCAACACCCTCTAGATCCTATGTCCTATGCATATGTGCAGTTGGAATGAAAGCTTGTAGTATGAGTTACTCATTGTCCATTTGACAAGATTCGCTAACTTGTCCAGTATGAAGATTTCAGAGATCAATTTTGGCTTTCATTGCCAATAAACTGCGCCCTGAACCTTAACAGACTCCATCTTTTCATACACAAAAATGAATCAGATCTTTTACAAAATTAAAATATCACCTCAAGTTTTGAAGAAAATGAGATCTTTAAAAAAAAATAGCAATTTCTCCCCTTCTCCCCCATATTTTAATAATAAACCACAAAAGCAGCACTGAATTCTGAAATGGTGACGGCAGGACTCTGGGAGCATGGACATAACCACAAACATAGCCAGTATGTGAGTGGTCTGATATTTTCAATGGGACTCATGGTGTACTGATTACACCATACAAATCATGCAGTTTCCTTAATCAGTTCCTTGTTGTGGTTTGACTATTAATCATAGAATCATAGAAATGAAGGGCTAGAAGGGACCTTGAGCAGCGCTGAGGCAGGACCAAGTAAACCTAAGACCATCCCTCACAGGTGTTTGTCCAACCTGTTCTTAAAAACCTCAACTGACATGGAATCCACAACCGCCTTTGGAAGCCTGTTCTAGTGCTTAACTACCCTTAGGCCTGGTCTACATTGGGGGGGGGGGGTTGCGTAGAATCGATCTAAGTTACACATCTTCAGCTATGTGAATAACGTACTTAGATCTACTTACCACGATGTCTTCACTGCGGTGAGTCAATGGATGACGCTCCCCCGTCGACTCCGCCTGTGCCTCTTGCCCTGGTGGAGTACCGGAGTTGACGGGAGAGTGCTCAGCAGTCAATTTATCACGTCTAGACTAGACACAATAAATCGACCCCCGCTGGATCGATCGCTGCCCGTTGATCCAGCCAGTAATGTAGACAAGCCCTAAGATAAAGCTTTTCCTAACATCTAACCTAAATCTCCCTTGCTGCAGTTTGAGCCCATTACTTGTTATCCTATCTTCAGTGGACATAGAGAACAGCTGATCTTTGTAACAGCCTTTAACAGACCTAACATCAGGTCCCCTTTCAGTCCTTTTCTCCAAACTAAACATGCCCAGTTTTCTAACCTTTCCTCATAGGTCACGATTTCTAAACCTTTCATCATTTTTGTTGCTCTCCTCTGGAGTCTCTCCAATTTGTCCACATCTTGCTTAAAGTGTGGTGCCCAGAACTGGACTCAGTACTCCAGCTGAGGCCTCACCAGCGGGACAATTACCTCCTGTGTCATATGACCCAAGGTTGATATGAGCCCTTTTCACCACTGCATCACATTGTTGACTCATATTCAATTTGTGATTTACTATAGCCCTCACATTGCAGCAGCCCTACTGGCTAATAATAATAATAATAATACCTATTTCTTATATAGTATTTTTTCCATCAGTAGATCTCAGAGCACTTCACAATCTTTAATGTATTTATCCCCAAAACACCCTTGTGAGGTTGGGAAATATTAATATCCCCATTTTACTGATGGGGAACTGAGAGGCTACCCGAATTGCTCAAGGTCACACAGGAAGTTTGTGACAGAACAGGGAACTGAACCCAGGTCTACACGAGGTTAGTGACCTAACCACTGGGCTCTCCTTCCTTTGTGTCTACCTGGCTGGGTGTGATGTCTGACTGTTATTTCAGTTGCATGCGCCACAGCTCACAATTGCCTGTTTCTCCAACATGAAGCCATTGCAGTCAGAAGTTGATAATCACACGCCCACGGAAGTCAACTGGAGTTTTGCAATTGACGCTAATGGAAGTTGGTTCGGGCCTAAATTCTCCAATAGTACTGAACAATGCAGACATTTTTTGCAAGAAATGTTCCATTTTTGTCAAAAAGTTTCTGGTTTTTGTAAAACGAACACAATCTTTCACTTATTTTTGACAAAGCCTACAAAAATGTTACCAAACAAAATCTAGTTTTCTTTCATATTTTTCATGGAAAAGTAAAGCAAATTATTCAACCAGCTCTGGAAAGGATACAAGTATCACAGGAACAGAATCCTCTGCTGGTGCAAACTGACCTAGCCCCAGTGTAATCCACAGTCACATGCCTAGTACACAATATTTCATGTGTCGTCAAATGGTATTTCCTTGGTACCACTATATTGGACATGAGAAACTGCTTGAAATGCCCCTGCCATTCTAAATGTGCAGCAGAAGTCTGAGGCTCCAGGCTCTGTACGCCTTTGTGGGAAGAACAATAGAATCTATTGTCTGTGGACTGATAATTAGTAATGGAAACGTTTCAAAAATATGTCACTCCAAGGCTCCTTCTGAAAAGTACCCTTTTCTGGTCCATGAATGACTTAAGAGCATCTCTGATCGGATAGTGGGATTCTTCAAATCCTAATGTTAAAGAAAATGACTGGCAAAATAGAAGGGCAAAATAGAAGGGAATGTTTCTTAGTAAGAAAATGTGTGGATGGGGCTGGAACCACACTTGACTGGCTGTGGGGGTGGACTAGATGATCTAACAGATCATTCCCAGCTCTAGTGTTTCTGAGTCTATGGTAATGAGAAACACACTTACCTGCAGTTCACAAACACACCCTACAGTTTTGTGGCTGGGACCTGGTGTAAGGTGCTGTGCACCCTCAACTGCCATTGACTTAAGAACATGAGAACGGCCACACTGGGTCAGACCAAAGGTCCATCTAGCCCAGTATCCTATCTTCCGACAGTGGCCAGTGCCAGGTGCCCCAGAGGGAATGAACAGAACAGGTAATCATCAAGTGATCCATCCCCTATCGCCCATTCCCAGCTTTTGGCAAACAGAGGCTAGGGACACCATCCCTGCCAATAGCCACTGATGGACCTATCCTCCATGAATTTATCTAGTTCTTTTTTGAATCCTGTTAGTGTCTTGGCCTTCACAACATCCTCTGGCAAGGAGTTCCACAAGTTGACTGTACATTGTGTGAAAGGGAGTTGAGGCTCTCAACACTTTGTGGAAGGTGGTCAGTAACTCAAAGCATTGGGTCCTATAGATGTATTCCAAACCATTAGCAGGCATTTGATCAAAAACGGGCAACATATTTTATTTAAGGATTAGTCAGAGAGCAAGTATTCACTCCTACTTTTGGTGACGTGAAATGTGAAACATCTATAGTTATTGCACTTGACTTTCCTAATAAATATATTCTGTGGGAAAAAAATCCAGCTATTCTAGCTTTGTGTAAGTGATGCTGGACCATCCTTCCTCTCTATCCACTACAAATGCTTATAGACAATAAAAAGGTTCAGGAAAAGTGGAGCCTAGAGATGGTGGAGGGTACAATAAGGAGAGACCAAATGGGTCACCTTCACAACGCACCACATAATCGGAGGATCCCCTTGGTTAGTTCTGGCCTCAGTGTACTTTGGATCGGGCCCCTACTCTCCTACAAAGCAGCAGGATTATCCTTTTGTTGACATTTTACTCTCGGGCCTGATAAAAGCCACGTTTTACACCTACCGCACCCTGGCAAATAAATAAATAAATACATACATCAGAAAAAGAACAACATTTTCTTCCCTGTTTAAACGTCATTCCCATCAGTGAATTGAGTGATTTAATTTATGGCCCAAATTTTAGGCTGCATGCATGGCAAACATTCTTTGGAGAGCTCCATTTGGATACATGTTTACTCTTGTTGTATGGCTTCATGATTTTTACTCATTTCCATAGCTCTTCTAAAAACATCACCTTGTTCCTCAAACACTATTCAAGAAAAAGGCTACTCCCTATTTAATATCTGAAAAGGGAACAGAGTGACAGAGAGACTTGTATTTCGTTCTAACACCAAATTATAAATTCAACGACACAGGAAACTGTATAACTAGCAGCCTTGCCAGCTTTACTTCGGATGGACTCAGGGACCCAATAAGTCATGAGCAGCACAGCAATTAAAATTACAAATGTCTCTCCCGTCTCATGCAGTTTGGATAGTCCCTTCTAAAGGGCTGGGAATCAAGTTCATCAAAGTGCACATCTGGGACTCCTTACCTCATGGTTTAAGTCGGGGTCCTCAACCTTTTCCATACTCTAATCCCATGTTACAACAGGAAAAAAAAAATGTTGGGCTACCCTTCCCGTAGTTTCAGGAGCCTCCCCCCATTTAGTCATAAAAAGAGGAAGGTGGTTCCTGTGGATAGCTGCCCACAGGAAGCCATTTGCAGCAGACAACAACTTTATTGAACCTAAGCACTTATGAACAATAGGATGCTGTTATTTTTGTACACCACCAGATGATGATCTTAATATACACTAATTACACATACATATATACAGCCACTGCTTTTGAAATATAATTCTCATAACAGTTGTGACCCACCCTCAGATCTGTTAGTGACCCTCAGATTGAGAGCCTATGGTTTAAGAAGATCCTTTGGAAAGCTAGAGTAAATTCCAAAACCAAAAAGGCTAATAAGTAACAACAACCCAGTCACCTAGTAATACTTACCTCTTCTGAGGCTTCATCCTGCAAGGTGCTGAACGTTGGGGACTGAAATACGAAACAATGGAACCGTTAGGGCAGGGATTCTCAACCTTTTTCATACAAGGATGATGATGGAGCTTCCCTCTCATTGAGCTGGGACTCTCTTCCCATTGCCCAATATGAGAAGGGCAGGATGACCTGTGTTCATGACATCCCTGGTTGAGAATCAGGCTTTAGAAAGTTGTGTTCTCCTGAGCTACCTAGCCCAGTTTTGCAGACCTACTACAAGAAAAGCAAATCATCTGAGTAAGCTTGTGATGAACATCCAAACATTTGGATGCTTATCCCACCTGAACCTCTAACCCTTCTAAGGTTTACTCCTCATTTCCAACAATGGGCCAGATTCACAGGTTCTCTGAACTGTTTTGTGCCACTCCATTGATGTTTAACTGACTTATGGCTGCTCTGTGTTGCTGGAGTACCGTCAATCAGCTAGAACATATTGGTAAATTTGGCCCACTAGCTCACATATTTGCTATTATATATTACTGAAATGGATGTGCTCAGATGTGAAAATATTGTCCATGTCTTTTATTTGGTAAAGAATCTATAGGCAAATTATGGGGAGTTATAGGCAATTTATGGGAAAATTGCAGTGAGTAGTTATAATGAAACTCGGGGGGCGGAGGGGGAGCTTTCCACAATAACAAGAAAATACCACCTCTGAGCTTTGAAATCTTTCTGGATCAAAACTTGTTTCAACTAAGCAAACCTGAAAGAATGAATGAAAATCACTGGTAAGAAAGTTACTAACTGGATGTATTTATTGACCAGTGGTTTGTCAGTTAGAGTGTAAAACATTATCAAGGGAAAACCTGAGCATTTGCTTGTTTTTCTCTAAATAACCTTAAAACCCATGTCCAGAGCTGATAAAACTTTGCCAAAAGAGGAAAAAAACATATTTGTTGTATTTGTACATTCATCCCTATCAATAACTTCTAGTGCTTGGAATTTATGCGCAGTATTTAATAAGAGTCAGTGTGACTGTGGAAGGTATCTTGGTAAGATGATATGTGTCAAAAAGTGATCATGTTACAGTATGATGGATTAATATGAAGAAACAGCTTGAAGGCAAGGTATTCATCCTTTCTTCATGACAACACTAATACATTTGTTTCAGTCCTGAAATTAATTTTCTAATAGTAAGAAAGGTCAGAATGAACATGGGGAATATGAGCCTTTTTGTCATCTTTAACAAATTAGCCAAAACAGGCCTGTCAGATCAAAAGGGATAACACTTTGAGTAATAAATATTAGTACTGATTAACTGGTCAAAGTTAATTCTTTTCAGGAACTGATATATCCAGAAGGTATGGTTCCACTGATTTTATTTTTACTTCATTTTATTTCTCCCTATCCTATTTGCTGTTCGGCTTTTTCAGAATTGGACCCTGTAGCGAGGCGGTGGGATACCCCACAGCCCCGCTGAGGGCTGAACCTCCCCTAATACCGACGTGGGCGGAGCCAGTGGGTCCGGCGCCCGCCCCTCAGAGGTCACGGTGCCGACCCGGAAGTATAAAAGCCCACTCACAGAGCTCAGTGGAGCCCACGCCGGCGGAGAGAGCAGACATCTCTGGCCGAGCTCCCGCTTGGGAGACAGCCGCAGGCCGCGACCGGCCTGCTGACTTACCAGGCCTGCCGAGCCTACCTCTTGCCCGCTACCCTGAGGAGGACTGGCCAAGCCTGCCCCGTGCCAGCTACCCCGAGGAGGAGCCGAGCCTACGTCTCGCCCGCTACCCTGAGGAGGACTGGCCAAGCCTGCCCCGTGCCAGCTACCCCGAGGAGGAGCCAAGCCTGCCCCGTGCCAGCTACCCTGAGGAGGAGCCAAGCCTACGTCTCGCCCGCTACCCTGAGGAGGAGCCAAGCCTACGTCTCACCCGCTACCCTGAGGAGGAGCCAAGCCTACGTCTCGCCCACTACCCTGAGGAGGACTGGCCAAGCCTGCCCCGTGCCAGCTACCCCGAGGAGGAGCCGAGCCTGCCCTTCGCCCGGTACCCTGAGGAGCCGATGCTGGTGGAGAGCACCGAGGACAGTAGGACGGCCCAGGTACCATACGAGGGGGAGTGTGGAAGTAGTCCGGGGGCAGCCGACCCCAGTCTGGCTGCTGCACTGCCAGAGCCGATGTCAGTGTGTTGCGGCCAGGATCCCCACTGACAGCAGCGGGTTTCCGCCGCTGCTAGTGCCCCGGGTTGGGACGCAGTGGAGTGGGAGGGCCTGCCAGACTCCCCCTTTTCCCCTGGCCTAGAGAGGCGGGGACCTGCTATAAACCCTGACCCAGCCCCTGCTTAAAGGCCTGGGCTTCTGACTATTTGCTTGCTGCCCCGCCCTGACCTAGGGCCTGGGCGGCTATAGAGATTGCCTCAGCCCCTGCTTAAGGGCCTGGGTTTTCCGAGCGACTGACTCAGCCCCTGCTTGAGGGCCGGAGCCCCAGACTGTGTGATTACTGCCCCGCCCTGATTGAGGGCTCGGGGCTCTTTTCGGACCTATTGGCTCAGCCCCTGCTTACGGGCCTGAGCCCCCTAACCGTGTGTCCGTTATCCCAGGTGCCGCCGGGCCAGGACTGCTGGCAGACTAGAGCGAGGCGGTGGGATACCCCACAGCCCCGCTGAGGGCCAAACCTCGGCCGAGACTACTACAGACCCACTAAGCGTTTTCTCGGAACGACATCTATTAGATGGAATGTGACTGAACATACTGTATCTCTAAAACAGTGTTCAGATGGAAAATCTATTTTGACTGTTAGACAACGTCTCCAGAAAAAAGAGAAAAAAAAACGACAGTAGTTTATATTACACAGTTAGGTTTAGGCCCCAATTCAGGAAAGGATGATGAGGGATGCTTTCCTGAATTGGAGCTTTGGAACACAAGCAATGGCCATGTCATTAAATGGAGGAATGGGAATGATTTGCAATGCACACAATAAATTACATGGACGTCCATTCTTCTGTAGATTGGTGGAATCATGTCTGGGTTTCCTCCAAAAGGCTGAGGAGCTACTCTGCAGGAGGGTACAATAGCATTGTTGTGAATTAACATCCAGTTTCAAAATTTGTCCTTTAAACCACGATAGAACAAAATCATTATCATTGCTGGATTAAAATAGGTTTGACTGGAAATAATAGCTTGTAAGTGACTCTGCGTCTCTGAGTTGACCTGCTCTTCTGGGCACTCTTGGCATTTTCTACCTATGGGTGTCTGAAGCCTGACTGTTTGGGCTATGGGAACCAAAAAAGTTAATCCAGCCAAGGGATTATAATCCATTGTGACCTTTGTCATTCATCACAGGGTATAGCGGATGTTACAGGGTCCTCTCTTTTGTAGTCCCTCAAAGTCTTTCCTAAAAGAAAAACAAAATTATCCCCCTCCTTATCTGGAAAAGATTAAATGCCATGCAAAAGGGGGAGCCATACAACTTAGAACATGGATTTTTTTCTTCTTACTTCCACAAAGACTTAAAACGCCTATGTGAGCGAGTCCCAAACTTGTTGAGGAAAGGCTGGTAAGTCTTATGAGCAAAGCAGCTTTATAAAGCTATCACAGTATTATATGACTTTAAATACAGCTTTCAGGGGCAGCAGACAGCTAAGAGGACTGGAAACCTACAAGTGAAAAATCTCTGTAGTCTATCACAGGCTCAAAGGCAGCCCAGATCTGTAGTGACTGGAAGTTGTCATAATATATAGCTGGGTCTCTGTGTGAAATGAGTTGTGGTTTTAATATGAAGGACAAGTATCTACATCACTAAAACACCACCCTCTTCTCCCATGCGTTGGATGTCTCATCTGAAAAGGCCAAAGGAATTATGAAATCCCCTTTTAATGTTACAGATGAACCCTTTGGGTCAAGTGAGGCATATTGGCAGGGAATCTTTGAAGTGCCTTGCCTACTCAGTACATCAAAAGATGATTTCAACCCTCTTTCACCAGCACCAAGTTCTTTGTTAAATATAAGCGATTGCAATAAAACTTTATAGTTTGCAAAAGTATAATCCATTTAAATAGCCACTTCTTTCAACCCCAAAAAGATTGCTAAGTATTTGAACTTCTCAGCAACCTTTAAAAGGAGCTCACGTGACAGTGGCTGATGCTTGATGCTATGGGAAAAGTTAAGAAAACTCCCATAATGCTCTCAGACAGCTGTGTAATGCAGCAGGCGTGGTGGTGGTGAGGACTGACTTCTGAAACCTGCTGCTATCACTTGGTGCCATGAAAACTGATTATCCTGGTCTCGGTCTGCACAATTACAAGCATTTTTACTGGCTAAATACATTTGTCAGATAAATGCTGCTTTTCAGTACACTCTTTGACTTAGCTATTGCCAGGTGCAGTGCTGTCACTTTAAATATGAGGCCTTAACATGGTGGCTTACCCTGTCTGTGGCTCAATTTCCCCCGCTGAAACCTGGGGATAACCACACTTACCCATCTCACAGTGGCCTGAGAGGATTAATTCATTAGGGTCTCTAAAGCTGTTGAGATCCTTGGATGTAATATGTTATAGCAAGGCACAACGTTGGGTTTTATTAGGTCATCTTTATTATACTCGAAGGCCAGTACCACTAGTATATTCTCAAGTGATTCATCATGGCCATGGTTCTAAACCTGTGGAGTGAGTCTAGATCCCCGGGAAAAGGGCTCCTGGTATGGAAAAGGTTGAAAACCACTGGCTAGTCTAGTTTTAAATAATTTAAGAGATGAGGATTCTATTTTTTGCTTGGGAGAATATTCCAGTCTAATAGATCTCACTGCTAGGGAAGTTTTCCAATTCAATTCTTCCCATTAACTCCTAATTATAAACCCTTGGCCGACCCTAAATAATCCCTCTCTCTTTGGTGCTTATGCAAGTCAAAAAGCTAGGAGCGAGCACAAAGTTAGGTGACAGGGAGGGGGAGAAATATGTTGGATTCTGATAATCGCTCTTCTTAGACTAAAGGGTTTCCAATTTATTACAGTTGGAAGGATTTCTGCAGTACAGAGCAGGCGATATCAGTCCATACGCATTAACACCACGAGATTGGTCTCTCTATTATGATATCGGCATTCTTCCAAAACAGACAGCAGCGTGACTAATCTCAAAGCTCAAAAAAAAAAAAAATCTCTTCTCTGTTTGGCCTCTGAAATCTTCTAAATATTTAAAAATTCTTTCCCCCCTCTTAACGAAACATGGGGGTGGCGGGGATTTAAAGTGAAAGAGCTCATTTAAGAATACAACAAAAAGCGAAAACCTCTGGTGGTAAATTCCTTAGAATTTAGTGAATTTATTCCAAACCCACAGTACAAGAGTGAGTAAAATAAAGGTTAGACCCCGTGCTGGGAATTCCCTTGACCTTTCATTCAGCATCTTTCATTGGTATTACATAGAACGTGGCATTTATCACACAAGACAGAGAGCAATTCTTAACTCCTTCTCTCTTCCTAACAGCACCAGGCTCAACAATCATTCAGATTTAAAATGCAACTGATGTTTACTTGGCTTTCTTCCTTATAGATTTGCCTCTGGTTGTTTCAGGCTCATCACTTAACTGCCCAGTGAATATCAGACATACTGACGGATGCAGTACGCCAGGAGTGAGGAATGAACATTATGGATGTGAAAGTGTGAATGAACAGATGGAAGCTACAAACACTCAAGGCCTCTTCAGATATGGCCTGTTTTCCTACCGACACCTAGTTCGTTTGAATGAAATTCATAAACCGTTCCCAAATGAATCTAGAAGGAGATCAAGTGGGGTACTCTATTATAAAGGAGGGGGATTCTTTTGTTGCCCTTTAGACACCCCATATTATTACCCCTATACTGTCTTCTGCAGAAATTAAATAATTTATAATAAAAAGCTTTTCGGCTGCAAAGAAACCCTTCCAAGCGTGAACCCAGTGCAGTGTTTTTGAGGCTAAAGATGGAGGGAAAAATTCTAGGCCTCACCCTATATCACCACTCACCATCCAAAATATCATAACTCTGAAACCTAACAATGCCAATAATTAATGCTTCCCTTTCAGTATTAAAGAAGCTCATTGCGGTAAAAGGTGGTGCTTTCCTTGCTCTCCATGATGCTCAGTGCCCGGGTCGGCCCTCAAATTGAATCCTTTGTTCCTGGCCTATGGGAGAAGTAGGTGGGGAGAAGTAAGTCGCAGGGTACAGTCAGGTAGGAAAATTGCTCTGGAGTTTAGCCCTCCACAGCTTGCTCTTAGCCATCCCCCGTACTGCCTTTGTGCTAGCTTCTCCCACACTCACTGCGGTCCAGGAATGGAGCCATGAGACATGCACTTGGAATGGCTGGGAGAGGAAGACCCAGCACTCCCTGTTAAATTCCATTCCCACTAGGTCTGGCAGTGAGGAGAAGAGCATCTGTTCCTACTACCCACCCCCTGACTGCCCACCTCAGAAAAAAAAAAAAAAAAAGCCTGGATAACAGAGAGAAGATGAACTACTGGGGACTGATTACTCTTGCCCCCGGGGGTGGGGCAAGGGAAAAGGATCTCCTGCTGTAAACCTCCCCCACCCAGGCTTACTACCTAGGATAGCTGCAGGGTATTTCTCTTTGGGGCATGCCTTGATAGAATAGGGTGGGGCTGGGGGTGAAGAGCAGGAGGAGGGAATTGGGAGTTTCTGGTGTGTGAGGAACTTGGCCTACCTTCCTGGCACCCAAAACGCTCAAGTCAGCTCTGCCCAGCCTGCAAGGATCTCAAAGCCAATCTACAGATACATAAATAGTGAATGCCACAACTGCCTGTGACCCCATAACAACGTACCATAACCTCATGAAGCTCAGCATCTTCTCTGCAGGGCCAGCTCCAGGCACCAGACGAGAAAGCCCGTGCCTGGGGCGGCACATTGTAAGGGGCAGCATTCCGGCCAAACTTGGGGCGGCACATTCCGGCCACCCTGCCGTGGTTCATTTTTTATTTATTTTTTTGCTTTGGCAGCCCCCCCGGACCCCTGGCCGGCTCCCCGCGCCACTCCCAGCCCAGCCCTGCAGGGGCACGGACCCGGCCCGGGGGGCAGGAACTAGCGATCCCCGCCGCCCACAGTGCCGCCGGGCTCCCCGGGACGCGCCACTCCCCGCCGCCTGCACCGGCCTCCACTCCCACGCCACTCTGAGCCCGACCCGACCGAGCCGCCTTTAAAGGAGCAGCTGAGCCAGCACCTCCTGCAGCCCCCAGGGGCTCTGCCTGCCCGGCCGGGAGAGGCACCCAAAGGCCGGAGCCCCTCTCGCCCGGCTGCAAGTAGGCTGCAGCGCCTGGCTGCCCACGGGCGGAGGGAGCAGGCAGGCGCCGTGCTTCACCCCCCTGCAAGCCGCCTTGGCCGCCCTCCACGCGCTCCCTGCGGCTGCCGGTTTTGTTTGTTTGTTTGTTTTGCTTCGGCAGTCTGGCACCCTTTTTTTTTTTTT